>NC_079147.1:209005577-209337375 GCF_945859685.1 Eupeodes corollae | reverse complement strand
TATGATGTCATATTATTTTCTTTGCTTGGAATCCGAGGAGGATCATGATTTTTAGGTTTTATTTTGAATTCTAATCTTAGAAGTTTCATCGTCACTAAGTTCTAAATTTATAGAGAGATTATCGGACACAGGTCGAGGTGAGAGATTTCACAATCAAATTCAATGGATGAGTAATATTTATATATTTTTTTTATAATTGAGTCAGAGGCTATAACCTGCCGGGCGTGACGGGGGCTTATCTACAGCATACGCGCCTTTAATTGATCAAGCATTTTTTAATGTTTATTTTTTCTGAGACTTTATCTTAGGTTAGCGTGTTTTTCAAACCTACAAAATCTGAGCGTCAAATAAATCCCCCTAAAAGCTAGGTTACTTTTTATACTTGGTATAACTTTGCTTCCAACTAAGTCCTTCCACTTCAAACATTTTCTTATTGGGACTGGTAAGTAGAGTTGGGAAATAATGATAACTCAAAGGTATTTAATGTGGTGCTACAGTTCTGTGTGAGCTAAGGCCTCACTGAACAAAGTTGGGTAGGGTAATTTTTCTCCTGTGCCCACCAATTGATCCGCGGCAGCCTTCTACTGCTCTTTCCTGTGGTTGTGGTCCAGCCGTCTCGGGCATTGGGCTTTTATCCTTGTATATGTTGCTGTACAGCCCGTCGTTTCGGGACCGTATTTCACACGAAGAACGATTTAATCCGAGAGAGATGGCTTTACTACTCAATTGCTTTCTTAACCTGATCTCAGCGGTGGTGTTGTTTTCTGCATTCATAGCGAATCCAAGATAAACAAAGTCCTTATAAAACGCCTTTCGTTGGTGACGTTTTTACCGAAACTTCGCGTCGGTGTTTCTAACTTTGTGTTGCCCCCATTAACCGATTTTTGTCGCCTCTGTTTCAATACTCCCAAAAGTCTCATTGATTTTTTTAGATTATTTCAATGTCATCAACATAACGAATAATTGGACAGTCTTTTGAAGTGCTTCTCTCATTTTAAGGACAATGTTTAAGAAATCACTTGACATCATATCACCTTGTCGAAAGCTTTTTTGAAATCAAAAGGTTCGCTTTCAACCTTTATGGAGCATCGCGAATTCTCTATTGTCATCATGCACAAACTTACGAGTTAAACAGGGATGCCAAAACTAGACTACACTACATCTCTGTCATATGCGGTCTTGAAATCTATGAAGAGATGTTGGATGTTGACTTAATGTTCTTGAGTTTTATCCAGGATCTGCCTAAGTGTAAATATGTGATCGACTGTAGACTTCCCTGGTGAAAAGCCACATTCACATATTACTGAGGTTCCAGTTTTCATTTTAGAAAATCAAGGTTTTTGGTTTGATGGTGATTACTTACTTAATTAAGATGGCTAGGTTGACAAAGTCCTTAACTACCTCGAAGTTGTAGGTGTCCATGTAGACGTTTTGTCCAAGACGTCGTTGTTCAGTGTCCTTTTTTAATAACAGCATATTCTTGGTCTTGCCTTCATTGACAAATAAACTCATCTTCTTCGCAATGCTCAAAAAATGCTCCGCTGACATTACGCTTTGATCTTCCAATTATGTCAATATCATCTGCGTATTAGAGTAGTTTGATAGACCTTTTGGAAGATTATGCCTCTAGTGTTGACGGTTGAGTTGTGCACATTTCTTTTCTGAACGATATTAAAGAAGTAACATGACAGTGCATCGCCTTGTCTTAAACCTTTTTTGACATCAAATGCATTGGTGAGATCTTTTCCAACCTTAATAGAGCCGCGTGCATTCTCCATCGTCATTCTACATAAACAGGAAAGTTTGACAGGGTTGCCAAAACCAGACATTGCTCTGTAGAGCTCTTCCCCATTTAAATCGATGAAGAGATGGTGAGTATCGATTTGAAGCTCCTGGGTCTTTTCTAAAATCTGCCTATCAGGTTGTTGACGAACGGCTTCAGATGTTCACATGATACGGCAGAGAGGATCTTATATGCAATGTTAAGAAAACTGATGCCTCTGTAGTTGGCACAATTTAGAGGGTCTCCTTTTATATGTATCGGGCAAACTATGCTGACGTTCCACTCATCGGGCATGCTTTCTTCCGACCATATTTTGCAGATGAGTTGGTGCATGCACCTTACCAAGTCATCGCCTGCTGATTTAAATACTTCGGCAGCCATGCCGTCAGCTCCAGCAGCTTTGTCTGACTACAGTTTAGATATAGCTATCTTTAATTCGTCTAGGTCAGTACTACGATGTTCCCCTGATCATCATTACAGGCTTTGGTTCGTGGTACCCTTGGAAGGTTTTTTCATACCTTTTGATAAATATTACGAATATTATTCCTGTTGTGACATCTATCTCCTCGATCGCTCGTTTCTCATGCTTTCTTTTTTTCCATCTAAGAAGCCGGTGTTCCTCTCTCCTCTTCTGGTCGTAGAGCTCGCGAGCAGCTCTGGTCCTTCTGTGCAGTGCTATTTTGATGGCTCTTGTTTCGCTGCGTGCGCTTGCCGGCATTTGTCGTCAAACCTAGCACTTCAGAGGCGGCATCTCTGATGGCTTTAAGGCAATGTTGCAACTGGTTGTCAATGCTTAATGCAGGCAGCATAAAACTTCTTAAAATGTTGTTAGAGACTGGATCGGAAAAGGACATGGCAGTCTCTTGCGATTGTAGCCGTCTAACGTCGAAACTTCTCACAGTACTTCCTTGTTTTGGCTTAGACCGGGATATCCGTAGCCGCACCTTGGCTACAACGAGGTTGTGGTCCGAGTCAATGTTGGTCCCAAGACTTTTTGCCTGAGTCTAGTTCCAACAACAAATCTACACCCAAGTAGACGCTGTCTTTGTTCTCGGTAGCAGTCGCCGTAGTATACATCGCTGTCTTTTAATTTGAGTTTGACCGGTCCATCCCATCGCACTTCTTGGTTGGCGGTAATATCTATCAGTTTAGGGCTTCCGCTAATTGTTCGGCTGCACGTGGTCTGTTAAGGGACCTAACATTCCACGTACAGATCCGAAGTTCGTTGTCCTTATTTCATTTGCATGGGTTGTCAACAGTGAATCCGTCCGTATCCGAGCCTTGTTGGTGTTTCGCAACTAATGTATTTTTTATGTAGTCACTAGTCAGGAAGCCACCCCGACTGCACAACCCCCAACCTGGAGGGCCAGATCCTTAGTATAACTCCAAGGACGGGGAGCCGGATAGAACCGCTCCTCATAGACCTGGGTTCCGAATATGTCATAGAAGCCCTATAAGGTGTTCACTAAGTAGTTCAACCGTACTGGAACTGTAGACGCCACCGTTGATTCCATCTCGAGATTTCGTAAACTGCCGTCGGGATAAGGGGTTAGAACCCAATCTCCAGTTGAGGCACTAGGCACCCGATGTTCACCGCGGGGAGGTGAGAGTAGGAGTTGATAGACAGAGGTGGGTTTTGAGAAAAACCTGTGGACGCTTGTGTCTTCTTGAATGCACATGTCTACCATTTGAACATCCAAGCCAAGATCCAAAAAGAGCTAGGAAAGAAGTGGACTAACGGGGCAGTCTTGTTTTACTCCTGTTTCTGTTTGAAACCGATTTTCATCGTAAAGCTGTGGAAGTATTTTAAGCATCTTTGTATAAATGCCTAAATCCGAGAGTTTGTAAAATAAACCTTTTTTATCAATGGTGTCCAACGCTGCTTTGAAGTATACAAAGAAGACATACAGTTTATTTTTAGTTTTCTGGATGGCATTGAGCAATTGTTGTCACTTTCGGAATTCGCTTTGGTATTTTCATCCACCCTAATAGTGAGTGTTTGCAATCTGCTCCTTTAAAGATCTTATAAGCGTTAAGATAGGTTATTTAGGTCCGTTTTATTTCCTTTCTCCAGTATTGGAAATAAGATGTTTTTTGTGAAGATTTTTGAAACCCTATTTTAGTTAACTCCCCAAGAAAGCTGTTCTTTTCGTTTTTTTTGAATTGATAAGGCGTTTGGTCTTCGCCTGGCTCTTTGTTTTCGTTACAACGGTTTTTGAATCTTGGCACTTGTAATTGGCTAAATCGCTGGTCTAAATATTGTTGGGTTTATAAGGCTCTGCAAATTGGGTGGGATTGTTAATTGATTTTCTATTGAAGAGATTTTTTAAAAACCTAGCCAGAATTTTGTTTGCTTATATCTTTCAGAGAGCTTTGCTATCATTAGCATTGCTCATACTCGGTGCGAGTTGTAGAGTATACAACTTGTCAGAGTATTTATGTTTTTTTACTGACTCAATGCCACTATTTGTAATTATGCTAAATTTATGGGTCCAGATTGAAGTTGCATCTTTCCTTGTTTATTTTTGTTCCATTGTCATTTTGGTAGTAAAGCACTCGTTTGATTCGTTACTGTTTGAGCTAGACTTTAAGCCAACACAAATTGGTAGTGGTTGTTGTTGTAGACCTAGTCCTCTTGCCAATACTAAATCATGACGTTCCCCCTTTATAAATGTAAATTTTTCCTTCCTTACTATCCTTTGTACGGCTGTTTAGGATTGTGATTCCCATGACGTCACAGATTTTAGCTAGTTTTTTCCCTGTTCAACTATTTCTAGACTTCAAGTTACTAGGAAGCTAGACCTTCAGAATTAAGTGTTTTATGAAAAACCATCGTGATTTTTAATCTAATCCTTTTGTTGGATTTTTATTTTATTTCTTTTCTTATCTAACTCAATTCTTTTTTTCTTTTAAAGATTGGTAACCGTTTGCGCGATGGACCATTTGGTGCTTGCTTTGCCATGTCCACTAACGAATCTCTCACACCATCTCGAATTTATTGTGCTCGTCCGGGATCTCGACTGTGGGAAGTCGATTTCGAAGGCGAAGTACTTCAAACCCATCAATTTAAAGCCGCTCTAGCGTGTCCTCCAAGCAAGATACAAAAAACCACCGAATGCGAGACTGAAGCCATGTTTAAGTATTCTGATGAAAACAGTGAGTTGTTAGACTTTCAACCGCAAACTTTAACCTTCACCAAACTGCAAATGCTGTCGCAAGACTTTTTGCTAACCTACACAGAATTGGGACTATACATCTTCGATGTACGAACCTCTACAGTTGTGCTATGGTGCAATCAATTCGAGAGAATAGCTGACTGCAGGGTCTTTGGGCCCGATGGAGAGATTGTCATTTTCACACAAACCGGCTCTATGTATAGTGTGAGCTTGTTGACGCTGCAATCGCACGCCATGTCACTGGTGCGGTCGGAGAAACTGCTCGAGTGTAGTTTCCTGCTCAAGAAAAATTTAAAATATTTCGCCGATAAGGCTCGAGAAGACTACGACTTGATAATACTCAACCATATTAAAAACTTCCTCATCGATCAACAGCAGTATGAGTTGTTGAATGACCTGTCGGTGATTTTTGACAGTATTGCCCAGAATGAGGGTGATACGAGTTCGGGAAGTTCAGCGGAACGAAAGAGTGCTAATAGTGGAGGCGTCTCACAGAGACCATTTGAAGCCGTGGACCAGAGAGCGCAGGGAGTGTATGTCCTGGAGAACTCGTTCTGTGACAATCTCCGGGTAAAGGAGAAGGACCGACACTTCAAGGATGCCCTGCTTACGGTGACTGGCAAGTTCGGCAAGAACATCATCAAATACAAGTTCAACATCTTCAACGACGAACAAAAGAGCCTAGTGAGCGACCTGATTCCACGAAACGAACGTACCCTCCCGTTCCAACACGTGAAAGACAACACCGACGACGATGTGGTCTGTCGGCGAAAGCTGCCACCCTCGCCACCAAAAGGCCGACACATAACTGACGAGGAAAAGATCGTTTACAATCTGCTCCTGATTTCCCGCTCATCGCAGATCAGTAATACGAACTTCCTCGAACGCTATCGACATCTCTTCGATGAATACACCTCCCGCGAGATCATTGGAATCCTGGCCAAGCTGGAAGCTGTGATGCTCGAGCATGGCGACACCGAGCTGCAGGCCAAACAAAACTGCTACGAAATGTACTTCAACTATCTGAATCCCGAGCTCATCTGGGAAGTGGACGACATATCAAAGGAGTTCATAATTCAGGGATTCATCGTCCTCAATGCCAACCAGGATGCAGTGCGGTGTGACAATTGTGGTTTCCCCATTCGATTTGACAATTCCTGTCTGTTTCACGAGCTAGGAGCGGTCCTGATGAGATATCTGTGGTCCCGCAACGAGCATGGCAGATGCTTCGAAATACTCAAAGACGTACCGGCGCTTTTCGATGTGCTGGCGAAATTCTATATGGCCGAAGGCCAGGTCGAGAAGATTATACCCATAGTAATGAACTATGGTCAACCTGATTTGCTGGAAGAAGCGGGGCGTGGATTCAATCTGCATGCATGGGATCGATGCTTCGACAAATTTGTGGCATTGCAGCAGGGTCGCTTGAGTTGCATCAATTGCGAACGAATCACCTTGGTGGAGAATGTCAATCGGCACTTCTTCTACACTTGGAATTGTTTCCTAAACATATCTTCAGAGTTTCTCGAGGCCAAGGAAATCTTGGCATTAGTCTATAAGTATTCCAACAATATTCCAAATGATGCTATCGACAGGGAGTTCTTTACAAAGTGTATGTTAAAATGAAGAGAGAGCGAGAGAGAAAGAGACAGGGATTAGAGGATCCTTTTAAAAAAAGGTCCTTTTTTCTATTAATATAATTTTTTTGATTTTCTGTTTTTCTGTTTTGTGTTTTGTGAAAGAGAAAAACATTACGATTGATTGAGAATTGTTAGTTTGTAAGTTAAAACAAGAACACATCCAAAACTTAATATATATATATTATAATATATTATCATTCCTAATACGCTGCTTAAACAAAATGTTGCTTTACCATTGCATAAATATAATATTAATTACACTTCATGCTCTGAATATATTTATATTTATTCATTATTATGTTAAACATAACCAAAAGAATGCTGCTAATACAACTTAACTTAAGGAAAGGAACACAAATTTAAAAACAAAAATAGGCATTCCTCTGTATTTTAGGTTTCTTTTTTTATATCTTGTGTATTTGCAAATTGTATGTAACAAGGATAATTATATTGTATGCTCGCGTTGTTTTGTTGATATTATAAAATAAAAATAATACTTTTTTCGATTGTGATGCCAAAAAATAATTAAACCCAAATAAATAAATATATAATTATGATTCTGATTCCTTATTCAAGAATTTATTTGTTTTTATTTAATTTAATAAGAAATAAGAAAATTAGAAAAATGAATTCAAAAAATCAAAAAGCCTACGTTTTGAAACATGGTTTGACAGAGAATACGGCTGTTAGCAATAATGTCGATTGTAGAAATAATAAAGAACAGCATGGCAATGTTTTGGGATAATTTATTCTAAAATGTAAAGGCTGGGAAGTAAAGAGAATGTTTTGAGGGCTGATGGTTTTTTGTATAGTTTTAATGTTCCCTCAAGTTTTACCTTGCCTGAAACTGTCAATTATTGAACTCGTATTTTGTCGAGAGCCGTAAAAGATTTTAACGTACATTATCCCACTGTTTTGAATGGTACCCCAGCTGAAGAAGTGTTCTTTTACTCTAGGAAAACTCCTGGGCCCTTATTATGAAATACGAAACGAACGGCAGAAAAAACGAAACCCAGAAAAACGAAACTCATGGCGTAGAGCGATTATGAAAAAGAAAATGGAACCAAGAAAATGTTGCCAACCAAAAATTGTAACTTCACACCTATTTACAAATGTCAAAATGTGAATATTGGAAAAGTTTTATTAGTTTAAATTTGATTTGCATTCTGTTCGGTAAAATTATTTTCTTGAAAGCGAAGATGAATCTGAACCTGAAGGAGAAATGCTTGTAACAAGGGCACTCTTAAGAGATTCATCCGACCCAATGAGCCTTTCAAGTTCCACGTAAGTAAATGAAAATCCTTTTGTTCATGCTGTATTTAAGTAAATTCCTAAAATGTTTTCAAGGTTCAAGCAACTTTTTCGTCTGAACAAGGAAGAGTTTAAATATGTATTGGATGCGATTGATCCACACCTTCCAAGTTTTAATTCTACATATATACCAAATGCATTGAAATTAGCTGAAAAACTTCGGTTTCTGGCAGAGGGTGGATATCAAAGCGGAACCGGACAGTATTTCCTTATTAGTATGGCGCAACCAACTTTATCGGTCACTATAGCAAAAATATGAGTGCTTGAAGGCACTCGTAAATAAAAATACGAGTATCGTAATCGTAATTTCACAAATATTCCGTATTAAAAACGATTATCGTCTTTCATAACAACCCCCTGCATATGCCTTACTATCTTCTTGGCTCGTAGTTAGAATACAACATTTCTTCAGTAAAACCCCTACAAAAAAAAATTATCGATCGATTGCAAGACCAACTTAAAATTAACTCGAAGACCAAAGGCAATATACTTTCGTAGCAACTTGTCCACTAGTGATCTCATGGTTCATCTCACTGAACATTTCCCAACATTTTTGAAAAACTGTGGTACCTTGAGTACTATCGGTGTCGTCAATTCTTTTCTTGTTCAATTGGTTATTTGTTTCTTCGTGTTTTTGGACTACAATTTACAAAAACTAAATACACACGCTGCTTTCTTCCAATCCAGTTCTGATAGACGGAGCAGTAGAGGAGGACCGCCGCTCAGGTGGCGCAAGCGGGTGGGATAAGACCTCAATCAAATTAGCGTTCCAAACTGGAGACAGTTAGCTAGGAACCGAACTGGCTGAGGACGCATGTTGGTTAAGTCCCAGTTCCGCCCCGGACTATAGCGCCACCTTAAGTAAGTAATTAAGAAACACACACGGAAATGGCTTAGTCACTGATAAAGCATCGGTAACCATTGATCACCGAATTTAAGTATGAGTAAGCGCGGTTAGTAGACAAATTGGGGACCAGCCGAAACCTACCGAGTGCTGTTAATCCAGTCAATTAACGATCAAAATTGCCTTCATCTAAAAAAATCCAACAGTTTTGAAACTTGGCACACTTACTAAGTGTTATCTGGTGAAAAAAAGTCCCCAAGAATCCAACGTGAGCTCTAGCGGTAGTTAAGAGAAACTTGGAGTTTGTTTCAGTTTTTTACGCATATCTCGAAAAGTAATTTTCGTATCACAAAATGTTTATCTTGGAAACGGTTTCTCCTGTCATTAGGTAGGTATAGTTTTCAAAAATAAAACAACATATATTTATGATGACTAGGTGGTGCCGCATCCATTGAACTTATGCAAAAATAGAATACCTTTCAATAAATCTTCCTTTTGCAACTCTTTACTTGAATAAAGTTTACTTTCAACATTGCTATGGCTTGGCTTGATGAAAATTATTTCCTTTTCTAGTGGTGTTATAAATAAATTGGGAGGCCCAATAGTCCGTTAAGAAATAGGGCCTAGTGACTTACAACTCTCAACCATTCCTGGGTGCGAGTACTCTTGCCAGGGAAGGAGTGGACCTACAGTTTTAAGCCGAATCCGAACTGCAAATTTGAGAAAGCACTTTTCATGAAAAGAATTACTCTTGGAGAATTTGTCAATTCCTTGCAAAAGGCAGTACCCGTGAATAAAACTTCTTTTTTTTTAAGTGGCACAGACAGGGATCGAACCCAAGACTTCTGGCATGACAGTTCAACACACTAACCGTCATGCAACGGGTACTACGGTGTTAAAGCCATAAGTAGAACTAAAAGATCAATAATAATTAATTAATAGGTCAGCATCGTCAGGTGCTTCTATCAACTCTATTCCTTGGTTACGAGGTGCCGTAGATAGAAATGATATCAATGTTGACTTATTCTTTTCGTTAGAAAGAAAATCTATTTTTTTGATGTGAATTGCTATTACAAGATCAAATTGAACATATTGAATATCGACTGACTTCGATTTTGTTCTGCTCTTTCTGTCATGTATTCCAAAGAAGAGTAACCATCAAACAATACAGTACAACTTTTTGCCAAATATTGTTTTTGAATGTACTTAATGTATAAGAATGGCAAATTGTTGAAATAAAGGAATCTTTGGGCCACAATACTTTGTGTCGCAAGAAGCCATCATCCACAATAATGTCAAAGTCGAGGAAATAAATATTTGTTGTGGATACTTAAAATATTTCGAATAGCTCGGACTCCTTTGTTTTTCATCAAACAATGATAAAGGAAAGGGAGCCAACTCATTCCCCATATAAGTCCTTAAGTCTTCATCGGCCTGCTTACTTATACTTATTTTTTGAAATATTATTAAAGGATCTATTACCACAGTTTTACCTAAAATCTTTATAAAATTTGACATAACAGATAAAGGGAGTGCTCGATTTTTTTGTGACAGTTTTGCTTTTGAAACTCGTTGGCCCTCTATATGGCGCATTGGCTCCATGCCCAGAGAATAAGCATTGGAGCAAGCTACTTTATCATCTCCAACGATGCCACTCGCTATTGATTTATGTGACTTTGGAACCAATTTGACAGCTTTGCAATGTCTTTATTATCTCTAATTTTACCTGCCTCTTCAAAATCTTCATGTTGCTCACTAGTAGAAAAAAGAACGCCAGCGAATTCTTTGAGTGATGAACAAATTTCTTGAGTCAGCCCTAGAACCCACTTGCTAAGTAAACTATCTGTGATTCCACGCCCTCGTGTCAGGCCACCCATGCTCTTCATTCCACATATAAGAGTTTGTTCAATTGTCTGCTCCGACTAGCCTCTTGCAAAACGTTTTTAAATTCATCTGGAGTCATCACAGAAGGTAGTTTTATCATGTTCTGCAAATACAAGAAATATGGAATCATATTCTTCTCGCAGTTTATATAGGCATTCCAATCGCCAAACCGCTCAGTGTGAATAAAATCTTTAAACAATGTAATCATATTAAACAACTGAATCCATAGGACTTCTGTTGGTCCATTAGATTTGAGTTTGTTAAGATTTGTTTGTAGTTTCTCACTAAGATGAATCAAATGAGGGTTTGGTTTTAGTGCACATAACAAAGAAGACTCATCAAGAAAATTTTTTGTGAGATTGTTGGCTTTGTCGATTTGTTCCTTTATTATATTAGCTGAAGATGTCTGTATTGTTATTAAAGCACTATCGAAAGCTTTTTTTTGCAGCATCCTTTCGACAGAGACCGTGGCGTATATAGTACTCATCAACTCTTGGAGGCCACTTTCACTATCAGAAAACCTATTGCACTTATATAGGACATTAACAGGTGAAATCTACCCAATCCTTAAATGCCGATAGATTTATTTTACATACTAGGACAAGTATAAACTTTAATTTTGTAGAAGATTATTTTTTGATACGACAAATAGTTTTCAAGATAAACTCGAAAAAACCGAAAAAACCTATGTTTCTCTTCACTGCCGCTAGAGTTATTTTATAAACTATAAGAGATACGAAATTATTCAACAAGCTTTACAATAACTTCCTTTGACAAGTTAATATAAAAAGTATATTTAAGAACCTGTGTGAATATTCAGTTGAAGCGAAATGTATATGTAAATAAAAAATGATTGTCAATTTTATGTAAAAAAGAAAAATCGCTAAACTTTAATGGCTGAATCACAAACAAGCTTCAGCTTTAGCTTCGTCTGCGTTACGACAGGCCTGCTTTGAGGTTGCTCTGAATGACATTTCTATTATTTCATCCCTCCAAAGAGCAAATATTTTGTTTGTTGACATTTTTGTACAGCTGTTGAGCTGTCAGACAAAGCAAATGTTCAGATAATTGAATTAGAGCTTCCGTTTGGAGTCACATTACGTTACATTACGTTCTTTTCCTTACGATTGTCAAACGAAACGTAAGGTCGAAGCTCCATTGTGATAGCATGCACTGAATTCCTATGGTTGAACTCGTAAACGTCAGGCGAAGCCGAAGCTGAAGCGTGTATGTGTTTCAGACATAAGTGTTACATGGACTTTACTATACTTGATCTCGATATTTTCTTTGATTTCTCAATTTAAAGGGAAACATTTCAAAAAACTGTACCTGTCTTACAAACACGCTGATATGTTTAATGTGGAAGCATAAACACCTCCTAAAGGTGGTTCTCGAGTTTACTATTTTTTGTTTCTTTTTTCTTCTATGAATTAAAGCTTATAGCTTTTTAACTCAATTTCTTCTCAGTTCTGCGGGTTTGTAAACACATTTAAATTTCCCCCTTAAATTGTGTTCCTCATTCCACGTTACATAAAAAATAGATACATTTTAAACATCAGTCATCGCTTACACCACAACATTTTTTCACGCACAATTCACTTAAGTTTGGTGAATGTGAAAAAATTTGACATCTGTCAGAGTTCACTTTGTTTCTCGTTTTGAAAGGGAATGCATGGTACATTATTCCAAAAACCACCATCGTTTTACATCTCTAACATGCCTCCTAAAATCCTTTTTATTTTATTGTAAAAAAAAACCACTCATTTCCTACAGAAAAACATAGCACAAAAAAAGGATTACAACTGTCTAGTCAAAGAAACCTCAAAGTGAAATCACACACGTACCGTTCACATGGTAAATTTCAAGAAACTAACAACACAAGCTTTTTGCCATCACCACCCCCACCACATGTTGATGTATACTTATGTAAATCCGTATCATTCCGGCGGGTAGGTGGAATGCGGTGTCGTATCAATCAGGATACAAAATATCTCCATTAGGGACCGAAAAATGTTTCACAACGCAACCCAATCAAAAAATATACATTCATACAAGAAAAAGAGCGAGGTTTCAAGTTTTTTCTCCAACATTTCTGACATATGCCAACAAAGGCGAAGAACATATTGAAATGCCAGGATAACACGCTCCTTTTTCAGTCTCTGTCTCAGACTCGCAGACAGTCCGACAGACATCTACATCTGCATCAAATTCAGACAACAGCAAAAGCAACGGAAAAAGTATCAACAAAGGCGAGTTCCGTAAAAAGATGGATGATGATGGTTGGAAGCATGTTATCTATCAAAAAGTACACAGTCATTTCGATTTTTGAAAACCCTATTCTCCTACCGCACCGCACTGCATCACCATAACTATTCCAAATATCTCCGATTCCCGCGACGCGATGATATGAGGTAGGACGAGGCAATATGCGGGTGACGTTGTTTCGGTTGAGGAACAGACACAAACAATCTTTCAACCCTATGAACTTGCAATCCACCTACGTACGTAGGTGCCCACCACGGCGCGGCGTGGCGCTGCACCGCATGATCCAAATGGGGTTCTTTATATATGCAAATCCCGCTGCGCTGGAGCTGGTGGTGCGACGGATGTCTCACACAACAAAACTCGGTACACAAAATGCAACAGACAGCAAATAGAAAAATACATGTTATTGGCGGGAAATACACCGAAGGTGCAGCCGCGGAACGAACAAAAAATAAAAACAAACAGAACTACAATCACCCGTGGCGACACCCACAGTTCCGGTACCACCCACGTACACATGGACCCTTAGGTTTGATGGATGAATGAAATATAACACCCCTCATGCTCTGATGGCCTTGACAGAGTGTTGCGATGCGGTGCGGTACCGTGGTGACGATGGCGGGCGGTACTGTAGGTGAAACATGAAAATGGAAAATGAACATTTTTGACTCCGCTTCTGTCATACGAGCACCTACATAAGTTTATATGTATTCATATACAGTTACCGTGTGCCAACACATTTAAAGAGAATCCCTTCTCGTCCTCGTCCTCGTCCTAGTTGAATGTCTAAATGTCAGTGGTTTTCGTTGCTGTCTATCTGTCTGGCTGGCTTGGGCCAGCGCTAAGGCAGCAACAGCAACGGCTATGAGCTGTTGTGCGAAATAATACTGCTTCGCTGTTAAAATGTGAGATATCTTAGTTGTTTTTTATTTGTTGGTTTTTGGATTTTTGACGTTTGGCTTGAAATTGGATTTCTATCTATTAGGTTGGGATCAGAAACATCACACAACGTACAACACAAAATTAACTTTAATGAACTGACAATTTTGCCTGAGTTATTCACAATTTCTTATCTTATGTGTGATTGTATCTGACAGATGCAAAAAACGGTGTTTGTTTTTTGGTTTTAGATTGAATCAAGGTAAGGTATACTATACATATGTTCTAATCTTATGTGAATGCCTGACATAAGTAAACATGGACACTTTGTGTTTCAGAGAGTCAAAAACGAAAGAAATATTTTTTTAAATATTTTAGACATTTTTAAGGAACATTTAAAAAACATTACAGAAACAGTGAAACATTTCTAAAAGATTTTTCCAATGGTTTTTTATAAAATGTTTCTCAAAAAGTCCAGCCCAAAAACACAAAAATTTATCAGAATTGATTCGAAAATGTTGTTTAGACCATTTCAGAAAATTTCTTGATTTAATATTTCTTGTAATGTTTTTGTTGGTGTGGACACAACTTAAACATAAAAGTTTACCGCTGGATTTAAAGTTGACATTTCGTAAGGTATGAGATTTTTTTTTGCTTCCAAAAATAATGATTAGACATTTTTACACCGAATTTAACATTTTTTTTGAAATATGTTTTTTGGGGCTGCATGAGAAACTTTGTGAACTTTTACACAGCTGATTTTGTCATTGAAAGCTGAAATTAGAGAAATCACTCATAGATCTTATAAGTCTCATGCTCAAAAGCAGGACAATAACTTCTAGCATGAGAAGTTTTACTTCCACCAGATCGGTGAATCGAGGTACTCCCCAAGGTCTCATTTATGGAACATGGTAGTAAATGACCTACTAACATCATTGGAAGCAGAGGGTTTCAGGGCGATTGCCTATGCTGACGACGTTGCATTATCTACATATATCTGGGAAACACCCCCAAGTTCTCTCGGAACTCTTACAAAATGCCTTAAATAGGCTAACAAAATGGTCTTAGCAATGTGGCTTGGACGTCAGTCCTCATAAAACAGAACTAATACTCTTTTCGAGAAGGTACAAAATTCCATAGATTAGCCCACCCAAGATTAAAGGAATACCATTAAGCTTTTCCGACCAAGCTAAATATTTAGTCCTCATTTTAGACAAAAAACTAAATTGGAAGGCAAATATTGATGAAAGAGTAAAAAAGGCTACTGTAGCGCTTTTTACTTGTAAAAAGGCCATAGGATCAAAATGGGGCTTCCCCCAAAAATAACCCACTGGCTATACACTTCGGTAATCAGACCGATATTTATTTATGGAATGAAGGAATAACTTTCTCGGTAATCTCTTCTTCGATAATACCAATGAACTGGCAACGATTGACACAAAATGTCTCTCTAACTTCATTAAAAGTACAAAATGGTTTGTTTAAGTTCATTACTTTCCCATAAGTAACCTCATTAGTGGTATCACAATGGACCCTTGAGGTCTAGGTGAGTCAATGACATTTGGACAGCCACTTCAACCTAACCTAACCTGATTTCGTCACTATTTTAGTTACTTAACGGATAATTCCCTAAGCAATGGATTTTTTTACTACTCAAATTTTTTAAGAATTAACAGATAACTCAATCTAGCTCAAACAATTTTAAGGAAGACTAAAAGAAAATACTATTTAAAAATATTTGACCGGCGGCGGCGAGAAATTGAATCCAAAATTTTATAAAGCGATAACTATCTTAAGCAATGATGAAACGGAATACTAAAGTAAGGGTAAAGCAATAAAGGTTTAAGAAATGAAATAAAATCAAGGAATTGTAAGCTTAATTAAATCAGCTTAATATCATGAATAACCCGTCGAGAGTCTAAGATGTTTACCTAGGTCTTTGTGGCTTTAATCTTTTGCATTTTGTCTTCATTGATTCTTTAAAAATTATACAAAAAATAGCAATGTGGTATGATAAAAAAAATATATATCAAATAAAATAGAACTGTCTGGACTTTTTGAGCGCAATTATAGGAAACGAAACAGAATATCGACAAAATATGAGAAAAAAGACAGCTCTCTTACTGTAAGTCATTTATCATTTAGGAAACATTAAAAAGGGAATTTGTTGTTTCTCTCTCGAACAAGTTGTTCTGAAACTGAAAATCATCTTCAATATTTTGGTTGCAGTTCTCCAACACTTAAAATTAATTTACTTTATCCTTTTTTTATAATTTAAATTTAAGGAACTTAAGAGTAAACTTATTACTTACCTAGTTTTTTTTAAATACTTCTTCTATTTTCTTTTCCTTCAAACAGATCGACAACAGAGCTAGAACCTCAGGCCTCGGACATTACAGGTAGTGGTCCTGCGGGATGTTAAAAAATGTTTGAAAATGAATTAAAAATGTTTTTTTTTATGTTTTTTAAAGAAGTTTGACATTTTAAATAACATATATGAATCTTAACCTTTAGTCGAGCAAGATATGATCTAACTATGCATTAAATTTAGACGAATCCCTACGAAATATGAAAGCATTCCAAGATACCAACAGTTTTCTAAATATTTCAAATTTAAAAGCTCAACTAAAAGTGTATAGAGGATTTTTGGTGCATTTTACACAGAAACGTAAGAAATTGTGTTAAAAATAAAACAGAATCTGTTATGAACAATTTTCTGTTTTGTTGGGCGTATCTTTTTCGAACTCAATTTTCGGGAGTTTTTTATTACTATCGTTATCAGTCTGCTTAATTGAAGATTGAATCTGATGCTAGAAGACGAATTTTAAAAAATTACTGTTTTGCGTGAATCTTTTGTAAATATTTTGAGTACATTCTCAGATCTCGTATTATTTACCTATCAATATGATGTTGCTAGTCGTTGACAATGAGGATTCCATTACAAGAATTCTACGGTTGCTACCAAAACTAAGATGAAATTCTAACTAGGCACCAGTATATCAGAGAAACCTAAACCTTTTGATAAGTCGGATAGTCAATTCTGGTGTGAGTGCTATTGCAAATTGCATGATATCGGCTTATCCTGTAAGCACCAATAACTACAAAAAGTTCATCCCTGTAGAACAATGGTTGGATGATGACTGTAGACGTGCGAGACAGAGGTTAATTGCGTTATTAAAATCACTTCCAATTTATGGAAGTCATTATATTAAGAGCAAGTATTTGGAAGCGAATATGGAGTTCAAAAACATGTGCTAGAAAAAAGAAGTAGTTTTTTAATGAAGAGGCTAGGCGACTAGCACAATGGAAGAATAAATCGTATTTTTGGAAAGTGGTGAAATGAGTATAAGATACACAGAGACTTAACACCTGACGTTCTTTTGTCGCATTTTGAATCCTTTAACCGTCAATGCAACAGTATCATATGCAGACCCATGCACTGAAAATAGTACACTGGATGCGGTAATAACTACTACAAAAGTATTAATTACTTTACAAAATTAACAGAATTGCAAAGCTGCTGGTTTCGACGGAATTCCACTTGAATTTTACAAGTACGGCACCAATGAGCTGATAAATAAGATCACTTCGGAGTTTAACCATATTTTGGATAGTGGCTCTATTCCAGAAGGGTTTAAACAGTTCTTAAGATTCCCCATCCACAAGGAAGGAAATACTCAAAACCCAGACAATTTTTCTGGAATAAGTTTTTGAACGCTTCATACAATTTTTTTACGGCGATTTTGCAAAGACAAATTAATTTTTAGATTACACATTACGGTTTATTGAAATAGTTTGGTCGACCAAATTTTGTCCTTAAGAGCATTGCCGCAAACTTCCTACGGCAAAGAGAAACGTTACTGTTTCTTTGTGGATATTAAAGCATCGTTTGATGCGGTGGACAGAAAACCGCTCTCACACAAACTTTGTTGATTAGGGATTTCCAGGAAATTCGGTCCCCAAAAATATACACAAAACCGAGGTCTGGAATGAAGAGAAAATCTTTGAATGGTTTCAGATTGAAACAGGCGTTCGACAGGGGTTTGCATTGAGTCCTCTATTATTTGCGGATTTTGTGGATGAATTTACCGACAATATTGGTGGAGGAGTGGAATTCTATCCCGATGACATTTTGCTGTTTTCTAATTCACCTCAATCACTGCAACTGATGATAAGCCAGTTGCAAAGGTACTGTGGTACTGTGTAACGTGGAATCTTAAGGTCAATTTAAGTAAATTTAAAATAAAGATGGACCTACGATTCGAACTTGATTGAGGTGGTGAGAGAATTCAATTATCTAGGAGTGTGCTTTACAAAGAATCTTAGTATGAAAAGAAATATTAGTGAAAAACTTATGAAAGCCAACAGTGTAATCGGAACTTCCTGGGCAAAGTTTTTCTCAAACAAGAACATACCACATAGTAACAAATTTCGTGTGTTTGAAGAAGTGTCTAGGTGTATTCAGCTTTACACAGCAGAGGTTTGGGGCTACAAATCGTACCAAAGTGTGGAAAAACTACTAACATTCTTTATTAAAACAATATTTCAACTCCCCTACAACACACCAAATTACATGGATCTGCTGGAAACTGGACTAACGGCGCTTTTTATTCAAACATTAAAACTAAATATAGACTACACCTTCAAAGTTCTGCAAATGCACAACGAAAGATTACCAAAGAAAGCAGCTCTCTATACAATCAATCAAAGAAGTAGTTGGTAGTTGAGGTGTGAAATATCACTAGGTCTGGATTTCGGTAACGTTGATGATTGCAGAGTAAAACAACATTAATAGCAAGGGTTGATGAAAAAGTCGCTGTATAAAAGAAGCTTCAAACATCTCTGTCATAACCTTGGTCCTAATAACTATTTAAGAGATGAGAACAGTGTGGAGGTTATTTCTATGTTGCTGAGACTTCGAGGGGAGCTCCTATATCAAATTTATATACCACTGCGTTATTGGAACACTGGTTTTTATTTTACAGTCATGAAAGTTGCTTTGTATAACATTTAGACTAGAATGCAAAATAGTTTCGATTATCAAACCAGCTGAATTCGAAGAAAAAATGGAAGAACCATCAGAGAAAATTTCTGCTTTATAAAGAGGAAGTAATGGAAGATCGGAAGCAAATATTGAGTATAGAATAGGGCCTTTAACTGATCCTTGTGTTACACCTGCCATTATATCATATTTTTCAGTAAACTGTACTTTTACCAGACCTAATGTTACTTTAATGTGTTTAGTAATTCTAAGCACTTGATTGATTTTAATGTGATGAAATCTAGAGCAGTAGTAGTAGAACCGTAGTCTATGTTGAGAATATGGAAAGACCACTTCTCCAAACTATATAACGGCGATGAAGAACCGAATTCCGCTGTAGGGGAGATAGAACCACTCAACCTAGGCGACGGCGATCAACATTTCCGCCTACCCGACCTTGACGAAGTGAAGATAGCTATATCTAAACTGAAGCCAAACAAAGCTAATGGAGATGACGGCATCTCTGCCGAAATATTTAAAGCAGCAGGCGATGACTTGGTACGGAGCATACACCAACTTATCTGCAAATTATGGTCGGAAGAAACCATGCCCGATAGGTGGCATCTCAGCATAGTTTGCCCAATAAATACAAAAGGAGACCCTCTTAATTGCGCCAACTACAGGGACATCAGTCTCCTTAACATTGCATATAAGATCCTTTCTGCCGTATTATGTGAACGTTAACAACCTGATAGGTACTTATCAGTGTGGATTCAGACCAGGAAAGTCCACTATTCACCAAATTTTCACACTACCGCAGATCTTGGAATAAACGCAGGAGCTTCAAATTGATACCCACCATCTTTTTATCGATTTTAAAGCCTCGTATGACAGCTTCCATAGGGAAGAGCTCTACAGATCAATGTATAGTTTTGGCATTCCTGTCAAACTTATCTGTTTGTGCAGAATGACGATGAAGAATGCACGCTGTTCTATCAAGGTCGAAAAAAAATCTCACCGATGCATTTTATGTCAACAAAAGTTTTAGACAAGGCGATGCACTGTCATGTGACTTCTTTAATATCGTTCCAGAAAGAATTGTGCAAAACTCAACCGTCAACACTAGAGGCACAATCTTCCAAAGGTCCATCCAATTATTCGGATACGCAGATGATATTGACATAATTGGAAGATCAAAGCGTGATGTCAGTGAAGCGTTTTTGAGCATTGCGATGGAAGAGAAGAAGATGGGTTTAGTGGCCAATAAGGGCAAGACCAAGTATATGCTGTCATCAAAAAAGGACATTGAACAACGACATCTTGGACAAAACGTCACCATGGACAGCTATAACTTCGAGGTAGTTAAGGACTTTGTCACCACTATAAACACAGACAACGACACCAGCGCTAAAATCAAACGAAGAATAACCCTTGCAAATCGCTGCTTCTTTGGACTTAGAAGGCAATTGACAAGTAAAGTCCTGGAGCATCTAAAATCGCCATCTATAAGACAATCATCATTTTTATGGCGCTGAGGGTTGGACCTTGTCAAAGAAAGATGAGAACGTCTTAGGATGCTTCGAAAAATTCTTCGGGTGATTTTTGGTCCCCTATGCATAGATGGAGAATGAAAAAGGAGATATAACAACGAGCTGTACGGGCTGTACAGCTACACTGTTCTAGTTAGCAGAATAAAATTCCAACGGCTTAGATGGCTAGTTCATGTAGAGCGAATGGACATCAACGCTCCAGCCCGGAAGGTCTTCGAATCCAATCCCGAGGGACAGCTCAGTAGAGGAATACCGCTACTCAGGTGGCGCACTCAGGTAGGGGAAGACCTTAACGAACTTTGTGTGCGAAACTGGAAACAGCTAGCTAGGAACCGAACTGGCTGGAGACGCATGTTGGTTGAGGTCCAGTTGGTTAAGTTTTATTATTTGCACTCAACAAACTAATGGGTCTGTAACTATAAGTTAGATTAGTTGTTTTACCAGGTTTTAAATAATACTTGCAAATATTTTAAACCTAATGTTGGTAAGTTTTTAAAATAAATATTTTTAATGCCATCAAAACCAGCTGATTTCCTTGCTTTAAGATTTCGAAGTATACCTTTGATATCATCCACAGAAATCTCATTTTGGAGGTCATTTATAGGTGTTTAGTTAATTGAATTAATTAAGTTGCTGACAATTGATTCAATAATATTATTATTCATGTTGTCATTGCAATATGGGTTGCAGAAAAAGTTTCTGCTAAGAAATTTGATGTTTCATTCATTGTTCGTGATTCAAATTTTGTTTCCTACTTTAAAAGCAGGAATGTTCTTTATGATTTCAACTATACTACAGAAGGGCTTACTTTCCTTATCTAAACCATCAAGTTTTCGATTCGATTCCTATGGTACCAGATTTCATCTTTGATGATTATGTTGAGTGTTTTAAATGCAACAAGTAAGTTAGGCTCTCGGTTTCTTATCCATTTTCTTTTAAAGAAATTTCGGTGTTTTTTCAGATTAATTATATAATTTGGCTTTTATATTAATAGATATGAAACGGTCACCATGTTTTTCAATCAGCCATTAGTTTAAGGAAAGTGTCACTTTTGCTGTTTTTGGAACATTTATATTATTGGAGTTTGTGTTTAAGTCTCAGTTCTAAAGCAATAAAGCAAATTCACTTTAGAAAGTAGATTTCTTTAACTTCTAAAGATTTAAAAAGTTGTTATATTTAATCTAAAATCAATGTTGAAAGAAAAAACACTCCTTTTACTATTTATGTGCGTAAAAAATAAGATGATATTGAAAACGAGTTTAAGGAATTTAAAGGCATCTTAATATCAAATTGGCGATACCTTATTCAAGGTTTTTTCTTAAGAACCCGAATTTTTTATCTTTCTTTCAGAAATGATCTTATGAAAGTAATTTAGGGCATTTGCCACCCCCCACTACCGGGGACTACCATTGTTTTCCGTGTCATGTCAGTGAGTCAACGGGTTGGTCGAAATGTCAAAAATACGGTTTTTTTTAGACCATATGCTCAAGATTCTTGGTTCTTCTTAATCTACGAACATGGTATCTTATATTCAAGACGGACTCCGTTTCAGAATTAGTATGACTTTATAAATCTCTTCGAGACTTTGGTGGTGTAATTTTTTTAGCTGCCTTTAGCGTGAGATATTGATTTAGCAACAGCTATCACTTTAGTTACTGTAATCAACTCTTTGTTATTTTCCGTTTTAGAGCTTTTCTTATTTCTTGAACGAGTCTCGGGACTACGTTTACGTTTCTTTGTGGTATGCTTATTTTTCTTTTTCTCAGTTTCAAACAAGAGCTCTTCTTCACCAGTTTGATATTCAGGTTCAATATATTTTGGACTTAACTGAATCGTGGACTCTGAATCTTTCTTGTCAAGCAAGAAAACTTTATCTTCGAGTTTTTTTACTTGCAGCTGAAGACTTTGAACTAGAACTTCAAGTTGTTCTCTTGCTGCTATTTCAATTTGCCATTCTTCAAAGTAGTTCTTTGATTTTCATTGGTCTTTCTCTTTGACTTTGTTGGAAATCTGTTGATCTGTGATGTCGATCTCTTCATTGATCTTGGTTCCTTTTTCGCTGATGTTTTTAACATCTATAGTATTGGTTGAGGTTGTCGATGATGTAATAACTGAAGTAAATTTGTTTGGGGTAGTTCTCTGCATCTTTGAACTCCGTCTCTCAATATTTGTGAGCAATAATTGGTCCTCCCCAGAATCCATAGGACCGACCTCGTAAGAGAGTGGATTTACCAGTTTCACTGGAGTGCCACCTGGGGTATTTAATCTACTCGTAGTCGTTTTGTTCATTGCCATAATTTTGTTAACTTAGTGTTCGTACTATAAAGATGTTGCGGGCACCGCGAGGAGGTGACGATGCGATTTTGACAAGTTGACTCAAGAATCAAAGGCAATTTTTGTTAAAATTGAATTCTATAATGAAATAGAAACACACCTTAAGTTATTACCTGTAAGAAAAATGTATTTCAAGTCGATATCTCTGTTGGTTTTTGAGATATTGCAGACGAAAAAAAGGTATCAGGCCTATAGACGTATGAACTTAAGAAAGTGAAGAAATTCATTGATCTATAGTTTTTAGATGTCAAGTTTCTAATAGATTAATTTATATGAACTTCACCCCTAATAATTTGGTATATGTGATGTGAAAAAGGTCAGAAAATTCACACTTTTTTCACTTTCCTGCTCAAAAAATTCAGCTGAAGTTAACTTAATTACTGTCATTTATGTGCCAGAGGGCAAGCGCATTTCACTTCAGGTCATCTACACGTATGCATAACATATATTCATCAATATATTCCTCTAGCAAAAAAAAATATATTTGCTTTCAAATGAAAACTGCCAAAATAGCAGTTTCACATATTTCACTTATTGACTGTCATTGACTTTTTTTAGCTTTTTTCCATTTAACAACAAAACAAAAAGCAGCACACCTCCACTTCCACTTACAGCATAGAGATTGCGAAGGGTGAAATAGCTAACTCGCTCGCTACTTCACCTACCAGCCACGGTTTCGGTTTCAGTTTCAGTTTTAGTTTATTTTTTAAAAGTCTCGTATAAATGTCTCTGTCCATGACAATGCTTCCATAGATCCTTTACATATAACGAAACGCCACGATATGCACATAAAAGCCACATAACAGCACGTGTGGCAAAGCCATTGCCATCGCCATCGACGGAAACAGACAACCGCCATGCGATATCAATTAGTGACAGTGCACCGACAAAACTACCGCACAATTTCCATTTGTCCGCTCACTTTGGTTTGCCTTTAGAGGTAGAGGTTGCCATTTTACAGTGAATATAACACAACACACATATTTTCTACCTCCCTAGCCACACATATACTTATGTGTATGTGTAGGTAGTAAATTGAGCGAGTTAAAATTAAATACAAAAACCAAATGATGATAGCTCTCAGCTTTCATTAATATTTTGTAAAACAAAAACTTCCTGCAGCTCTTCACGCTCACCACACTTAACTTTCTAAAAAAAGCACATTCAGCCTTCAGATGGGAGTCGCCGATGGAGGGAGGGAGAGAGGGAAGGGAAGTTGATATGCAACATTTTAGCTGGCAAAAGTATAAAGTGCCAATTGACCAATGTGTCGCCAGGATGCATTGACTTTTTTGTTCCTGTTTTGTTTGTTTAGTTCCTTGAATTGGTACACCACTGCGTATACGTAACATTTTCCATTGCAAAATATTTATTTTTTTGTTTTAGACGCCTCTCGTCCGCCGTTGGTCGTCGTTCGTCACCCTCTTTCCTGCCGTTTCTGTGTGTAACTATATTTGGCAACTTTGCAAACTAATTCGACATAAATATCTACTACAGGTGAACAGTTAAATTATTTTCCGCGGTCGGTCGGTCAGCGAGTTTCAAATGTCCTCTTAGCCACGCATAGAGTGTCATTCGTTCGTATCTCTAAATCGGGCTTATACAACACAATATACATAGGCATAGGTACATACATACATATGCACATATTCAATCGCTTCCGGTTGTTTGGATTGAATATTATTTTTTAGAGGCCGGAAGGGTTGAGTTTTTATGGGAAGCTAATAGGATTTTTTGTTGTTGTTGTTTTTTTTATTGCTTGGTTTTTCTATTCAACGAATTTAGCTTTCGATTGGTTTCAAATGATAAGAGCGCATTTCCAACGGTCAATTGAACGTTTTAAAATACTATTTTTTTGGATTAATATATTGCTAACACACAGGGTGTTATCATGAATCAAGGTTATTTGGAATCAAGGGAAAGATATTACGTTCTTTCATTTTTAAGGGAGCGAAGGAATTACTAACAAGTCAATCAACCCATTTTTGTTTCTTCATAAATGCTAAATTTTTCATTTAGTGAAAACTTACATTTTTTAAAAATGTTTTTGAAAGCTATCTCTAAGATCAAGAAAGTGTCAAAACTGCATAAAAACTTGCCAAGATAAAGAGTTTAACATAATAGAAGCTCTTTCTCAAGTAAAACTACGCCTTTACTAAAAATTATGAGTGTTGATTTAAGAGTTAAACTGGGGGCCATTTGTCCAACTACCAAGTGATTTTTGGTATTTTAAAATCAACAACGCTTCGAAATTGTGTCCATTTACTTTTAAAACCATAGTACTGTTCGAAAAACGTAACATGCAAATTTTGTTTATCGATAAAACTCAGTTTTGGTTGAATTGATAAGTCAAAGTTTATTTAGAAAGTCAAACCACACAAAATTATTACTTTTTGTGCTTTAAGTGTTGATCGAATAATTTTTCCGTACTTTTATAAAAGCGATATTATCCATCATTTCTGACGTTTTCGCTCATTAATTTTGCAACAATGATATGCAGGATCTTTGATTTTTTATTTATTTATTTATTTCGTCAATCAAGTTACAAACTTTTTTAGACTACATTAATAACAAAAGAATATAATATATACATACATCTTTGATATTTAAATAATAAAAAAAATAACTGTTACAACAGACTCAATACATTTTTCTTTATTACGTTTCTATTTACATTAAAGTCAATAGCTGAATCAAATTCATTGAAATTTATACAAGCATTTGTGATTGGATTATGTCTAGCATAACTTGTACTATGGTAAGGAACATGTAAAAATTGTAAAAAACAACATTGGACAATCAATATTAGAATTGAGGACATCATAAGCAAAAAAAAACAGAATACAATTTTCTTCTCAAAACTAGAGGTCTTAAGTCTATAAGAGTACATCTAGTCTCATAACATGGAACATTTGAATTTTTATAAATTTTACGCAAAGCAAACTTTGTAAATTTTTTCTGAACCTTTTCAATACGATAAATGCTCGATTGAGTGTAGGGATTCCATATAACGCAACAATATTCTAAAAGCGGTCTAACAAGAGATAAGTATAGTGTTTTTAGTGTATAAGGATCATTAAAAAGTTTTGAATTTCGAATTATGAAGCCCAACATTGAGTAAGCTTTGGAAATGAAATGATCTATATGAAGTGAAAAACTCATTTTGGAGTCAAAAATCACTATTAGATCTTTCTGACTATCAAGTCTCTGCAAAGAATTAGTACCAAGTTTGTATTCAAAAAACAAGCAATTTAAGATTTTTGAATAAGTAACAACACTATATTTACCATTGTTAAAATAAAGCCAATTTAATTAACACCAAAAAAGTACTTCATTTAGATCATTCTGAACATTTTCCGCATCTTCAAGACATCTTATGCTGCTGAAGAGTTTCAGATCATCAGGAGTTTTTAGATCCTGCTTTATGGAGTGGAGTGATTATAGAAGACTTCCACGTGTCTAAAAATATTCCTTAGCTTAAAGATAAGGTTAAAAATGTTGTAAAGTGGACCAGCAAGGTTGTATCCACACTCCTTTAAGAGAATTGGTGGGAAATTATAAGGTGCTACTGAGTAATTATTATCAAGGGAGGATAAAGACGCTAGCACATCATCAACAGATAAATTTAGACCATCCATATCATTGAAAGAATGGTAATGCGCCATTCCATCGTAATTTAAATTTAAATTTATGAAGGTTGATTGAAAAAATGAGGCAAAATTATTGCAAATTGTATCTATATCCTCAGATGAGACCCCTTTGTACGAAACGTTTAATAGAATCCCAATCGATTTTCGTTTTGTATTTAAAAATGACCAAAAACATTTTGAATTGGTTTTAATTTTTGATTCCAGAGAGCAAATGTACTGCTTATATGTAAATTTCTTTAAAAATTCGTATTCTCTCCTTATTTGACAAAATAATTTGAAAACCAACTGAAATTTTACATTTTTTATGCAGCTTGTTCATTACATTTTTTAATCTTAATAAGCTTTTATTAAACCAAACCGGTCTTTTAGAATTTTTAAATTTTTTTAAAGGAACGAAGTTTGAAATTGTATAATCTACAGTATTCCGAAACATAGTATAAGCTAGTTCTAAACTAGTACAATGAAAAAGTTGTTGCCAATCAATTGATTCTAAATAAGTATTTACTGAGGCGTAATCAGCATTTTTAAAATCATATTTTTAAACATAATTGCAAGAATAATTTGATTCACTTAAGACAGACAAATTAAATGTAATTTTAATTTAATTTGTGATGGACACTATTATCTAAGAGTTTAAAATTTGCTTCATTTATCTGAGCTTCAAGTTTATTGTCAATAAATACAAGATCCAAAATACGACCAATCGAGTTGTAAATATTATTAATTTGGTACATATTTAAACTTGTAATATTGTCAATCACACTGTACTCGAAATTTCATCAACATTACAAGGAAACATTTTTTTATCCTGATTCGAGTACAACCATTTAATATTGGGTAGATTAAAATCACCATTAATTACAAAATAACAATTCTCATCTGTTTTTTTAACAATATCTAAAATATTCTTAATATGAGCATCATATATGACAAATATGTGACAAAGGCGGAATATAAGAAACAAAAAAATATACATGAATAATGTTTAGAGTAGGCGGAACAGGTAAATCGACACATACACAAATTTGCTCAATATTGCATGAAACATTAGATAATAGAATTTCTCTACTTGAATACTCAGAGCTTACAGCTAACGAAACACCACCTCCTCTATTTAAACCTGTTTGGTTTTAAATAAGACATCGTGTAAAAGGTTTGGTAACCACATAGTTTCACGTTAGGGATCGTCTTTATTATTTTCTTAAAAGATATGTGAAGTCGCTAGTCTACGCCGCGCCGCCGCCGATAAGCCCGAAACGATTGATTACTTGGAGGACAAAATTCGAAACGTTATTGCTTAAACACATTATTGCTTATATAGGACCTCCACATTAGCTAGCCATGTACATAGGTTAATTCTGTTAAAAATCATATTTAAATTATAATACCAGAAGAATATCTTTTAAATAAACTGAATTTAATTTTTTTTGGTAACGCAACAGTCCGTTAAGAACTAGAGCCTAATGACTTACAACTCTCAATTATTCCTATGTGCGAGTACTGTTGTCAGGGATGGAGGGAACCAACAGTTTTAAGCCGAATCCCAACGACTAATTTGAGAATGCACTTTTCATGACAAGAAATACTCTTAGATAATTTGTCAATTCCTCGCAGGAGGCAGTACCCGTGGAAAAAACTTTAGATGGCATAGACCTCTGGTGTGACAGTCTTACTTTTTTTTTTAATTCATTTTTATTAATTCAGTCTTAAAGCTAGACAAAAATTCATAAAACTAGCCTAATTATCCATAACTTACAACTAACTAAATGGTTCCATACGGACACTCTAAATTAAACAATAATACTTAAAACTTATGCCTTTGGGCCCTAAGATCTATTTTAACTTTAATTCAATTTTATTTATTTTGTATTAATTAGAAAATTTTAAAAACTAATATCAATATCCTTTTTATTTTTACTTAAAAACTACTTAAAATAAGGTCCCTAATTTAAAACTCAAAACTAACTTAAACTACCTATTCTACCTATAAACTACTTAAAACTAAAACTTTTTTTTATATTTTTTATATTTTATATTCCATGTTTTTTTGTTTTTTTTTCTTTTTTTAAATTTTTTTTTTTAATTTTTTAATTTTTTTGTATTTTTTTTTGTGCCACCATGCCTATTTTATTTAAAACTAAACCCTAAAACTATAAAACAAGTATGTAAGCCGGCCAAGGCTTAAAACCCCATCCCGTCTACCCACTATCAAGTGCCGATTGAAGCCACCAAAACTGGTTCTCCTGCTTCACCCTATCAGTTATCAGTCCTGTTCGAACACAGCCCTACTGAACCGAAGGAGCTCTGCTCCGCCTTGTGCCATAACGTCCCGATTGTACAGGAGTCGCCTATCCACGTCTGACGTGGTAGATTAATGGAACTGCCAATCTATCCTGTATCAGACCGCATCTATCTAAAAAGAGGAATGCCTCTGGGGGAATGAAGCCGCTCAAGCGTGCACTCTCAAAATACTCGTCGTTCGGATAGAACGCCCGAAAATTAAATTGTTGGTCGAAGATATAGCTCTTCCAATGTGACCTCGAACGAGTTTTATCACGAAATTGTCAATTCTGTTGATTCGAGCCCCGTTGTATAGGAACTCGTTATAATATAAATGCACATAAGAAGATTCAGCTGTTCGATATAAGCCGGTACAGCGCAGCGTCGTAAACACTGCCGCTCGAACACCCGAAACTTCTCCATCTGGGAAGGGGCAACGTTGAACCACACGGGACAACCATACACGATCATTGGCCGTATGAGGGCCATGTAGCAAATTACCTTCACTCTGGGGTCAAGCCGAGCGAAGGCTCCTCTGGCCCTGGTCAGAGCAGCATTTATATGTCTGTCGAAATATAAATACTGATCTAACCAGATACCGAGGTACTTCACTACACTTTTGTTCGCTAATGGCTGTCCGTGAAGATCAACGATGACCATCTTGCGCCAATTCTTACACGTATTCCTCGTGGCCCCAGCCAACGGAGTTCGGAACAAAATTGTCTCCGACTTCTGGACATTTACTTTCAGTTTCCAGTCGTCGCAATATCGCTGAATCTTGTCGAAATCACGCTGCAAGAGAATTCTAATAACCTCAACCTTTCGGGCCGTTCTGTACGCAATTAGATCGTCAGCGTACGCAATTGCCTTTGTAAGACTACCTATCAGATCGCTGGTGTAAATGCTGAAGAGAATCGGCGAATTCACCGCTCCCTGTTGAAGACCATTTCTAATTGAGAATGTTGTGGTAGAAGTTACATTGCCACTTTTGACAACAAACTTTCTACCGTTAAGCATATCATAAAGTAACAGTCCAATGTACTAACCATCATGCCACGGGTACTACAACTAAATTAAAAAAAAAAAAACATTATCATGGTTTAAGCCTATTCTATACAGCTTAAAAATTACCCTCAACAATAATAAAGCTTCAACACTCGTTAAAATTGTTAACATTTTCTATTCAACATTTCACTTATGATGAGCCTCTGATCGTAGTTTGACGCTTGCTATAAGCTTACTACTTTCTGAAATTCTGAAGTGTAAAGTGCTTTTAAGTGAAATAGCTGAAAAAAAATTTAATTTTACACAAAAAATTATTTCGTAAGGCTTTCAAAGTTCAAATATTAAAGAATTCAAGCTCATCGATCACCAGCTCCTGAAATCGAAAAATTATGTTTAGTGATGATGCCTACGTTTATAAACAAAACTTTTGCATTAGGATTAAAAGAATTATTGTTGAAAAGCCTCTAAAACCTCAATGGTACTGTTTGATTTTGGACTTCATGTCTTAAAGATGAGGCCGATGGAACTGTAACGACAAATTTACACGCGCTTTCAAGCTATGATAAAGGATTAACATGGCATACAAATAACGAAACAATATTAATTATGCTATCAAAGTTTCATGACCTTGTTTTATTATGAGGAATTACAGACAAGACTCTTAACTGTAATGTATTTCCAAGCTTTTGAAAAAAGTGGTTCTTTTGACAGTTACGAATCAACTTGCAGTTTGATCAAATACCCTAGAACTCAGTGAAGAGCTAAAGTGGATTTACATTGATTATTCTAAAGCCTTTAGTCAACTTTCTCATGATACCAACATATTTAAGTTAAAAAAAATTGCTTGAATTTATTCTTATGTTTTAAATAGGTCTTATCAAGTTAAATTTTAAATCTTTCTCCAACCCTATCATTTCCAAATTAGAATTTACCCAAGGAAGACATTTAGGAACACTACTCTTTATCTTGGTTATCAATCCTGTATCTCAATGGATGATATGAAAATCTTCTTACCCATACAATCTCTAAACGATCGATTAAAGCTCCAAGAAGATATCAGCAGTTTTGATGTTTTTGCAAAAATATTGCTCCGAACCTTAACACAATTAAATGTAGGGCAATGACTTTCTCTTAAAAAGGTACTATTAGTTTGATTTAATATTATGTGTAGCAGCGCTCTATCAGCGTGTTCATAGTTTGAACTTTTAAAATTAATTAGCCGGAGGGGTTTTTTGAACCTAACCGGGATAGGAGCACTTAACTACCATAAAATGAGCCCTAAATTACCCTATCATTAGATTTTTAAAATGTTGTTTGGTTTAGAAAGTTTCCAAAATTTAAACTTTGCGACCTGATTGAGGAGGTAAGGGTTTGAAAACCAAATTGGGTTTCACTAACTTAAGAGCCCAAAAAAAGCACTGAATCATCAGTTTTTTTAAGGTCTGGTGTTTCTAGCTTGAAGGAAGCGATTTTTGAACCAAGTCGAAATTAGAGCACTAAATTAGCACAGAAAGAGCCCTTAAATTCTGCATCATTAGAATTTCGAAATTCGATTTTGGTGTTTCCAGCTTTACGGACCTTTAATGATCTAGGAGTTCTTTTTAATTCTTATCCGATTTCACTGAGCATATTAATTCGATCGTTAGTTAAACCAACTCAATATTGGGTTTTGTTAAATGGAAGTTTTAAGAACTTCAGGCCGTTTGTATACTCTCGCTCGCTCCCTATAATAATTTGGTTCGCCCCATCTTGTGTACGGATCCCAGGTGTATATTCTCTTTTATTCTTGTGGATCTACAAGAAAAGGGACGAATATGTTCTATGAAACTTCCTTCTTCTTTCTTATTAACATCGGTAAAAGCTTCTTCAAATCCAGTTTCTATCGCAAGGGAAGGTTCATAATGATATTGTTCTTATAAATGAACTTTTAAGTGGTGTAATTAATGCAACTGGGGCCTATTTCATAAACAAGTACTTTTCCCCAATTGTCAGGAAGTTTCCGACAAATTTGTACTGAACATTTTTGTATGAAATTAAAAAAAATACAATTTACATATTTGTCAGTATTTTTGAAAATTGCTATCTGACAAATTTGGTACCCGTCAGTATTGTAAATATTTAATGAAAAACAGATTTGTCAGAAAAGTTTGACAAATTTGTAGAATTGACACCTTTAAGTTTTTAATTTCCCATAAGAAATTATTTTAATCAGTCCGATTTATCGAATTAAAAACTTTGACATTTCTCGGCGTTTAAAGGTTACCAGAGTCGAAATAAAAGATCTTTAGAGAGATGTCTGTGCGTTCGTGTGTACCTACGTTCGTAAGTCCGTACGTTCGAGAAGTTTTTTCGTCGCCCATGGCTCAAGAACCAGTAGATACATCGACTTCTGTTAAATTTTATTATACCGATAATAATGCAGAAAGATGCAGAAAGGACTCTTAAAAAATTAATTGGGTGTTTTTTTTACATAGCACTTTTAAAAAAATAGTGAACATTTTGGTTAACCCGAAATATTTCACGAACCAATAACGATAGCGAATTGAATTAAATTTTACATTATATGTGTTGTTACATGTACCAAACCAATATACTTTTGGAATGATTGTCACCTGGAATATTTTAGGAATAAAAAATGATTTTGTGTCCAAAATTATTTTGAGCAACGGACGTTTCTAACATCAGGTAAAATTTTGAGAAAAATCCAATTGACAGTTTTTTTAATAAAAATATAAACCTAATAAAATGAATACTCAAAGTTGGTAATAAATGATTTTTGACTTAAATATCCTTTCAAAACCTTGAGATATTGTCTTAAAACCAATTTTATCTTTTTTAAAAAACAGATTTGTCAGTATTTCGTAAAATTTTGAGAAAATAGAATTTACAGTTTTTTTGCAAAACATAACAACCTACAAAATTCATAACGTTGGTAAACATTTATTTTCGGCTCAAATATCTTTTCAAAAATTTGAGATTATGGCTTCAAATTGATTTTATTTTATAAGAAATATTGTTTTCAACATTCAGTAAGATTTTGAGAAAAATTGAATTGACAGTTTTTTTTTAAAGAAAACTTAATTACTTACTTAAGTAAGTGGTGGTGCTACAGTCCGGGATTTAGCTGGGCCTCAACCAACGAGCGTCTCCAAAATAAAAACCTAAAAAAAAAAATTATTTTCGATTTAAATACCTTTTCAAAATTTAAAAATATTGGTTTCAAAATATTTTTATATCACAAAAAATATTGTTCTCGGCACTCTTTATTTTTTTTATAAAAAGCCAACAGTCAGTTTTTTTTATAACAAATTAAATTCTTCAAAAAATAGTACGCAAAATTGGTAAAAACTGATGTTCGGTTTTCGATGTCTCGTAAATAATAGAAGACATTGGCTTTAAATTAATTTAATTCATCCAATTACAAATTGGTAAAAATTGGTATTGGACTTAAAATCTCGTAAACAAAAATATTAGATATTGTTGTTTCTTTTTTTTTAATAATTTAACTGACACCTTTTTTAACAAAACACGAAAACCTACAATCCTTCTAAGCAAGGCAAATCGACAGACGGGATGGGAAGTTATCAGTGTGGGTCGCTTCCCAGCCTCTTTTTGTGTAATAGGCCCTGATTTATTAAGTTGTATAAGTTAGGGAACCACAATGTCCATTTTCCCAACCCTTAAATCATGGCTTGTATGAGCCTCTTACTCGCATATTTAAGCTTTTAAATATGAATTCAAAACTCTTTGATTTTCGAATGAGAAGGAATATTCTTAGGAATGCAAATTTTTTGATGTTGACAAATATTGAATTCTATAAAAAATATTCGTTAAACATTAAAACAGAACTGTTCATTTGATTAGTTGGAGAAACACCCTGTATTATTTTATTTCTATTAGTTTAATTCTTTTTTTATTGTTGTTGGATTTCGCTGGTGATTTTCCTGAAATCGGTTTCCGCTTGGTTTTATATCATTTTGGCGATTGAATTGGAATTTTGTTAAAAGTTGGTGAATGCGGTGATTATCACATAATAGAGGAAATGCTACACTGGCATTTTAGTATTAAGCGCGTGTAGATGGTTGAATTGAAAGCTACATGAATGCATTTATTTTAAAATTGAAATTAAATTTTTAGCTCAATATAATCTCCTATTGACAGCACGTTGAATGAGTTGAAAAAGTTTATTTTTTTTTGTCCAAATTTATTTTATTTTATTCCAGAGGATATTTAATTAGAAAAATAAATTGGACATTAATTTAAAATGAATTTATAATGGTTTGTTTTTGTTTTGTTTAAGGTTTTTGGAAAAGTTTTAGTGTCGTGAATGTGTGTTGTGTGGTGGGAATGTGAATATGAGTTTATTTGCACAATTAATTAGTTGAGAGAGCGAGAATTTGGGACAAATTGGGACAGCAGGAGGGATTGATAGGAAATTAAGTGAGTGTGCGGTGTGCGTGTGCATGTGGATGCATTCATTTTGTTTCTACAGATAGGTTTTGTGTTTTTTTTTAATTTTGAAAATTTTGAATTCCAATTTCATTTATTGGTGTATTCATGAGTTAAATTGAACTTAATTCAAGGCTTATGTTTAAATGATATTTGGTATAGTTTTACGATGGATGCGATAAGTGGTGAATTTTTAATACAAAATGACCAAAAATGTTTCAAAAGGGATCAGATCAATTAACCTTTTTTATACAGATGTTTGGGGTTTAATGTTGGCGTAGGTGGAATTACATAATATATTGAAAAAAAAAAAATCTTTAAAATTAATTTTAAATAGTTTAAAATTGACAAAGGGATTGCATAATGTTATAAGAATGCACTTTTTAGTAGTAAACATTTCAAATTAACTCATTCCCATAAGCATGAATCATATTAAAGTCTTCAATAGCAAACGTGTCGTAAAATCTCAGTGTCAGTCATTTCATTACATAATATACATTTAAGTCTGCCACACCGCCTGACTGACTGTATGCGTTAGTAACAATCTTAAAAACTACATACAGTTTTCATATTTTCACAGAGTGCTTTCTGAGGAAGGTATTGGTGCATAATTTGTTAGAGTTTTGTGGAAATTGGAAGAATGATGACGTTAAAATTTGAAGGAGTCGTCAAATATCAAACCGTCTATGAGCTCTCATCACGAATCGCTGGGTTATCTCTTGGAGATACATTAAATCAATGTATGTTGAGATTGTTTCTATATTCTATATTTTAAGGATAGTTTACTTTAGTCATTTTAAGATATAATAAACGAAAGAAAGTAATGAGACATTCCAAAGCGATGAAAAGGGTGATTTTTAAGCTATTATCGTTTTGGCAACACGCTTTAAATAGCTGACGCACGGTTCGTGTTTTGTTTCACTGTCAAACATCTTCAGTTTGGGTTATAATTTAACCATGAACCGTATTACAAACGAAAAACGAGCTTGAAAATTTTTGAATTTTACTATCAAAACGCGTGGCCTGTAAAGAAAGTTCATCACGCGCTTCTCTCAGCGACCAACGAAGCTCATTTTTGGCTCAATGGGTACGTAAATAAGCAGAGCTGTCGATTTTAGAGTGAATATCAGCCAGAAGCCTTGCAAGAGCTACTAATGCATCCAGAAAAAGTCACAGTTTGTCTATACAGACAAGCCCGCTTCAATTGAAGCATTTCTTCGTCAGATACCAGCCGAAATGTTGGAAAGAGTATGCCAAAATTGGGCTTAGAGGATGAACTTTGAGGCACAGTCAAGGTCAACATTTACATGAAATAATCTTGAAACATTAAATTACTATCGGTTAAAATATAAGTGTCATGAATTTTTTTGAATTTTATATGTTTAAAAAATCATCATTCAGATGGGTACAGTACTAATTCCTATGGAATTAAATAAAGCGTTTTTTATCAGAATAGGGTAAAATTTACAATTGAGTAAAACAACCTGTACATGAAATATCAATAAGGTTTTATTTTTATACCATGAAATTCAAGCCACAATAAGTTAGTGATCTCCGAGCTAAATCTGTGATATGGTGTTGGCTGATTGTTAACTGAGCTAGTGGAATCAAATTTGGTCAATTTTTAAGGACGAACAAAAAATCTCGAACTTACCAATTTTTGTCCTAGTAAAATTGTTTGACGCTGTATCTATAGATGCGATAATAAGTACATTTTGCCATTATGATTTCTTGCCGCCACGAGCTATCAAAATGAACACTACCTTTTTTAAAACCATTTACTGTAGTAATTTCAAGACATTATAAAAGTCTTTTTTACCATACAAATTATATCTTACAAGTTATCATAAAATTGAAAACTACGACAGAGAAAAAAAAAATAATCGTTCTACTTTTAAAAATTGTTTTTGAGAAGGCTGAATGTGAAAATATGCATACAGATGTCTTTTCCAAACACTATATCATAGATGCTTCGCATGACCCCATTTGTTGCACTGGACACCTTACTCTACCTAACACCTCTTGACATATAGACATCCCAAATGTTTTTGGGCGGATAGGACATTCTTGGAGAATGAGTCAATGCATTTTTATACAGATGGGTCAAAAACAAAAGATGGGGTTGGTGGAGGTGTGTAATCTGAACGACTGTAATTAAGTCTCTCATTCCGCTTTCCCAATTATTGTAGTGTGTTCCAGGCGGAACTTTTGGCGATAAAAGAAGTTTTGTTGTGGCTTAAAGAAAACGTAATATCAATATCTGATATCAGTATTTTCTCAGATAGTCAAGCTGCTATTAAATCTCTGGACTATGTCTCTACAAACTATATAACAGTCAATTACTGTCGATCATCTCTAATGTAGACGGCACAACAGTTTAATATTCACCTTTGCTGGGTGCCGGGCCATAGAGACATTCCAGGTAACTGTAAGGCAGATGAACTCGCCGGGAACGGTACAGTGCAGCCCATCCTACCACGTTTGGCACACACTGGCATACCAATCGCTACTTGTTAACTGTTGCTAATGCAAGACACTGTTAGGAGGGTAGCTACCAGATGGAACAACATCACCACATGTCAGGTCACAAAAAACATTTGACCAACACTGGATTTAAAACGTTCAAGGTGCTTGCTCTTTCTAAGCAGATCGCATATAAGTTCAATAATAGGTGTCATAACCAGACACTGTCTAATAGAAAAGCACGCCACGCGACTAGGCGTATTCTCAAATGACATTTGCAGAAGCTGTATGGAGGAGGAAGAGGAAGAAACGGTTCTTCATCTTCTCTGCACATGCCCTGCTCTAGCTTGAAAATGCAAGAATTATCCAGGAGAATTCTTCTTTAACGATCTAAACGATCCAAATCATTTCAGCATAATCAGCCTCTCACGTCTCCTAAGGGACTCAAACTGGTTCCATTGAGCTAAGCAGGAAGCCTCAAGATTCATGGTGTATCACAATGGGCCATTAAACTGGCCTAAGTGTGTCCGTTTCCATCTTGGACAGCCACTTCAACCTAGCATAACCATATTGAAGTACAATAAGAAGAAGAAATAAATAACCAATTCAACAAAGAAATGAATGGTCGAAAACACGTAAGGTACCAGTTTTTCAAACCTTTTTGAAATGTTCAGTGAGATGAACACTGAGATCACTAGTGGACAAGTTGCTACGTAAGCCATATGACCGGTCACTAAGAAGCCTTTGATCTTTGAGATAATTCAAAAGTTGGTCTTTTAAAGAAGGAATTTTAGTGCAATCGGTCGATTATTTGAGGGAAAAGAGGGAACAAATGCTGGGGCCTGATTATGAGGTTTGCGTCATAATCGTTTTCAATTCGACCTTAGACTCGCGTCGTATTTCCTTATCAACAAATTCGGGGCGAAATGAAGATAATTTTTCCAGTGATTTGACACTGCGATCTTTTTGCCTTAAAAACGGTTAAATTTCGGTGACAAGTCCAAAGTGTTTTGTTCATTAAAGATATTATTGATAACAGATTAACCTCTTTTGATTTGCTTTCCTTAATTCCATTCCATGTTCCATCACGAGTTTTTTGCAACATAAATGAATTATTTTATCCTCCTCTTCATAAAACTAATTATGGTCTAAATTAACGAGTTCTCTGAATCTATTTAATATGGTTTATAATGAAATTGACCTTTGTTAGAATAGAAATTGCTTTAAGAAAAAAATCTTGAAATATGTAATTGATTATTTTTTAAATACATTACATTTAAATACATTTTTTTTGTAAATATGTATATACATATCTTATAAGCTTTATTATTTTGAAGTAATTTCGTAATCAGAGGATCTTCGATCAATTAAATAAATTAACTTCCAAAAAAAATACTAAACTAAATGAACTATTAAACCGCAAACTTAAAGCAATTCACTATCAATTTAGTTTCCCTACGACGCGACGACGCACTAAGTCGGAGCCTCAGTGTTCTGTTTCCGGTGTTATTTTTCCCTCAATTGACGGAAATCTGTATCTTCAATATCAGATGATATCCTGTATTCAATTTACATTTTACATACTATTCCAAGCGCTTGTGTGCGATCTCTCTTGAACTTGTGAACCAAATCTGTCCATTTAAGAAAAGAACCATAACAATCTTGTCTATTTCGAAGATACAAAAATTATCAAAGTACTTTTTTTCTTTTATAAACTCCATTTAAAAATTTACCGGTTAGGAATAGTGGGGCTTCCTTTTTTATTTGTGCAGACGATGCCAACCAAACCATTATGAAGTAAGACTATATTTATATCGCTAGAGTTTATCCTACAACTCTTCCTCTGGTTCCTGCCTGGATGCATGAAACATTCAGGAAATGAGTAACGACACGACGACATGAATGACGTACGTTATACGACCAAACCTACGTTTAACCACGTGCAGTGTAGTACAGTGCATAAGAGTGCGCTAGTGCACCATATTCACAGAGGTACCGTATAACCTTTATTACGGAATGGTATACATCAGTGTAATAGAGAGAAAAAGAGGATATGGTAAAATATGGAATTTTTCCTGAAATCTGAGTTCGTTATGTATCCTGGAAAAATATGAAAAATATGAGTATTTTTCATTTTGTTTTATAAATGTTGTTGTCATTCTACACTTTGCGAAAATACAAATTCTACACTAATATTATAAGGCTGAAGAGTTTGTTTGTTTGTTTGAACGCGTTAATCTCAGAACTACTGGCCCTATTTGAAAAATTCTTTCAGTGTTTGATGGCCTATTTATTGAGGAAGGCTATATAGGCTATAATAACCTCACGCTAAGACCAATGAAAGAATGTGTCAAAATCGAAGTTTTGAGAGCTTCTTCTGTGTGCGCTGCCGAAACGGTTAAGGTTCTGCTAACATTTATGATAGAATAATTCACCTTTTATATATTACTTAAAAAGAACATCAACATGGTTTATAATCCGGTCTTTCTACGGCAACTAACTTAACGTTTAGTCTCAAAATAGATTTAAGTGTCTTCTAGGGTTTCTAAAGAAGGCCATTTTGGACCAATATTCTGTCTTTTGTTTATTGATAATATTCCTGAAATATTCAGGAATTCAATATGTCTCTCTGTTTTCGTTTCCTTTTTATCACTATTTTTATATTTTATTTTATTTGTACCTTAATACTACGAATTCGTTACAAAAACAGATATTGCTTTCATAACACTTTTGAGGTTTATGTATGGCAGGTGAAAAAACTAAATAAGAAACTGAATATATTTAAACAGGTGTCAGGAAAGTACACTTCTGTGATTAGTGAAATCACGGAGTCAGCTTTGAAGAAAGTTAGCAACTGGGCCACGAGTTGTGGACTAGGAGTTAACCAAAAAAGACACTGACTACTGCACTCCTACTTTGAACCTTAGTAAGGGTTTTAAGGTTATTTTCCCATCGAGAGAAGATTGGGAGGATGACATCGTATCGATAGGTTTCGACACAACCATCTTTACTGACGGCTCAAAGATGGAGTGCGGAGTTGGTTCTGGGATCTTTTCTGAGTCCCTAAATGTAGCCAAATCCTTTCGGCTTCCTGACTTTGCTAGCGTTTTTCAGGCTGAAGTGCTGGCAATAAGGGAGTCATGTAAGAAGCGGCTATTTTTACAGACAGTCAGGCAGCTGTCAAAGCCATTAACTTGGCAATATCCTAGCTTTGCTAGCGTTTTTCAGGCTGAAGTGCTGGCAATAAGGGAGTCATGTAAGAAGCGGCTATTTTTACAGACAGTCAGGCAGCTGTCAAAGCCATTAACTTGGCAATATCCTCATCTAAATTGGTTCAGCAATGTCGCGATGAGCTTGCGAGCCTGAATATTACCCTCGGTGTCACACTGATCTGGGTTCCGGGCCATAGCGGTATCGTGGGAAATGAACGGGCTGACGAGCTAGCCAGGCACGGATCGGCCCTTCATAGTTCACTTGCGGAAATGGTTAACATTCCTCTTGGTGCTATGAAGGGTAAAATCTTTTCTATCTACAAAACTGAATCAAACCGAAGGTGGAGCAATTTACCCAACTGCATTATATCTAGGAAGATATGTCCCACCTATAATAAAACCCGTACAAACGATCTTCTATGCAGGCCAATGCAAGACATAGCCAGGATTGTTGCGGTTTGTACCGGACATTGGCCTATAGGAGTTCATGCAGAAAAGTTGGGTATCTCTTACAACACCTTTTGCCGTAGCTGTAGTGACCAAAGAGAAAGTGAAACGATAATCCATTTCCTCTGCAAATGTCCTGCTTTGGCAAACACTGGAATGGAATACTTTGGAAAAGCATTCTTTCAAGAACTTGATAAGCTATCTGAGACAAAGATTAGAGACCTAATCTTTTTTCTCTATGCGAGAAATAGTTCTAACATAATCGCTATGAAGCTTCTCTATCAATCTATCCCTTTCAATCAAAGATCAAACTAGTTTTTGGTATCAAAACGGCGCACTACAGTGCTAATTGGATCTTAGGCTAGGTTGCCTTGAGATCTCCATTTCTACCTACCTACCTACCATGTACAAAATTTAAGGTATTAGCTTTGAGAGGAAACATTTCTCTATTTGATGAAAAAATAAATGCATCAAAAATTCAAAATGTGTGAAAATGCGTCAAAGGGCTTTTGTGTCAAAATTGTCAACAATACGTGCTTAACCCAACGTCAGTCGCTAAGTTCATACATACGTCATTATGCGACACTTACTTACTTACTTAAGGTGGCGCTACAGTCCTGTGTGAACTAGGGCCTCACCCAACAAACTTCTCCATCTAGCTCGGTCCCTAGCTAGATGTCTCCAGTTTCGCGCTCCAAGTTGGGTGAGGTCACCTTCCACTTGTGCGCGCCACCTGATCCGTGGTCTTCCTCTACTGCGCTGTCCTGTGGGTGCGGATTCGAAGACTTTCCGGGCCGGAGCATTGGTTTCCATGCGCTCTACGTGACCCAGCCATCTTAGTCGTTGGACTTTTACTCTTCTTGCTAAGTCTACGTCGCTGTACAGCCCGTACAGTTCGTCGTTCCATCTTCTCCTCCACTCCCCTTCTATGCATACGGGACCGTAGATCACACGAAGAACTTTTCTCTCGAAGCGACCCAAGGTGCTTTCATCCGCTTTTGTCATGGTAAATGCTTCTGCACCGTATAGCAGGACGGGGATGATAAGGGTCTTATATAGCAACACTTTGGTCCCTCGAGAGAGGACATTACTACTCAATTGCTTTCTTAGTCCAAAGAAACAGCGGTTAGCAAGAGTTATTCTGCGTTTGATCTCAGCGCTGGTGTTGTTTTCTGCGTTTACAGCGGAGCCTAGGTCATTATGCGACAACTCCCACGAATATATGTATGCACGTCTCTCTGAATGCATCAATATTCAGGTGTCAAAATACGTCAACATTATTTCATTTACATGTTTCAAAAGGTGTCAATTCCCATTTGTAAAGCGTGATTAATTTAGGGGTTTAAATCATTTGATAGCTGACAAAATGGCTGCCAGTAAAAACAATGTAACCAACTTAAAATTCTAACATAACAAGGATCAAAATGTGTCAAGCTGCTTCTAATTGTATCTGCATGGTTCTATCTCACTCTTTTTTTTCAGTGTTAAAGCTTCACACTTTCATTTTTTGTTGTTGCTTTGTTTTCAATTTCAAAACATTTCTGATGGGGTTTGCCATGCAATTTTCGTTTTTGCCATTTATGCATTTTTGTCTGTTCTAGCTTGAAGTTTACCCCCAGGAACCCCCCATCCCCCATCATCCATTCTACCGATTTTGTGTTTGCAGGTCCTAGCCATCCCATCGCACAACTTCTCGAGCGCTCGTGTTCGTTTAACTCTCGCTCGCTCATAGACCATGGACTATGGTTTTGGTTGGACGAAAAAGGGTTACAAAGTTGTGTGCGGTCTGTGAGGTTCATATTTTTAATACACTTTGGATGTGTTTTATCTGACAAGCTGCAGGGAATAACAAACAAAAATGGTTGAAAGGATGTTTTTCATCGCTGAACTAATGTGATAATTGCTATTGCCTTGCAGTGTGCAATGGAAAAAAGTCTTACCTACCCCTCCCCCTCGCAACAACATCTAGCTGCGATGGTCTCTGGTGATGATGGTCTTGGTGGAGGTGGGGTATCCGAGTATCTAGAGGAAAAATGGGTTGACTTGTACGAGTAAATTGAAAATGCTGTATAAGTTGTTTTACCTTTTTGGGAAAGAAAACTTTTGTTCTGCAGTGGAGAGCATCAAAGAGGCAGAGCATCATAGTGGGTCTTCTGTGGATCCAGATCCAGAAAATAAAAGAGTTTACACGAGAAAGCAAGCAGTGGTTAACGAACACGAAACACGAGAACAAAAAACAGAACAAAAACTTGAATTTTAATTTTGAAAATGGTTCAATCCACAGAATGTAGGTTAATAGTGCTTTTGTGTATGTCATGATGGCTCATGAGCACCTGGGATTGGATAAATAGGGGAAAAATTCAGAACTGACCTTATTAAACGCACAAAACTGGCTTCTGTACAAAGTAAACATCAGGAGTTCCTTATATTGAATTCGAGTAGACGTTTGATTATTAAATCAAGACTTTATATGGACAATGGTTACTAGTCTTGAATGATGAATTATAATGGTATAGGTGAAAAAAATTCCTTAAGGAAAATTGATCAGAGCATGATGCAAATCAGTCGAAATTGTCATTCAAGATGGTTGTGTTTTCGAAGTCTTCAATTTCGAAATTTTTCTTAAGAAAGCTTAATACAAGCTGTATGATTATGGCCAAGGAATTAATAACACAAAATTAGCTCATCTGGCTAATAAGTTAGTGCTGGGTTAGCAGTTAGTAAGATATGTACCGAACTTTATCTCTTGCTCTGATTACATTAGTTTGCATTAGAGTGTTGCTTTTTAAAGCTCTTGCAGGATTTTGTTTTCAAAAGCTTTAAAACCTAAAAGCTCCTAAACTAACTTCCTGAGCAATCTATTTGCTTGCAATTGAGAGTGATAATGGTAACTCTGTTTAAATGTAGATAACAAAGGCATGATTGTATTGACAGTATCCCTTATCTTTAAATTAGTGCCATGAAATGGTCATGTTGGGTGTACAACTTTTTGCGAAGAATTGCAACTACAATTCTTTAAGGAATGTCAGTGGATTGTTCCATTTTTAGGGGGCATTTTTCTGAGGAAGGGTAGTGAGGAAACATCAGGCGCAAGCTTTGGAAATAATTCGCCAATATGAACTTTACTTACTATTTTTGTTGAACACAGTATAGAATTGCATAATCACATTTAAAAAGCTTCATTTGAAGAAGCTTTGTCCGGTGTTAATAATACGGAATTCTGTAAGGATCCGACCAAAGTAGTTCTCTTAAATCTAAATGTATGAAGTTGAGTTGTACAGATTTTATCCCACTCTTGGGGATGCGTTTTCAAGATTTGGACAAACCAAAGTGTTTAACAGAGCGAGAATAACATAAGCATCCTGAAATTCTTTATACTAGCGAACAAAGATTTTACTTAACTAACATACGAATTAATTTGCTTCGTGAAATTGTATTGAATTTAAGGGACTCCAAGATCTTTTAAATTTATAATCCAGGAAGCTAGGAATACGTTTCTCAGAGAAAATCATACCTATAGCCTGTCATTTGATCGGGTTAAGGTTTAGTCCATACAAAACATTATCCTTTTGGAGTAGTAAACGATCGTGTAGTGATCTTATGGTTCTGAAAATTTGCATATCATCCGTATTAATTAAGATGCTAGTGCATCATACGCAAACTGAGGATAGGAATTGACGATGGAAAAGAAAAAAGATTTGCGGGAAAAATAAGGAATTCGAAAGACCCTACTGTCAATGCACGAGGAACTAAATAGTTAAATGTTTGTGATGCTTTTGGGTCTCGAATATTAAATGGCGTTTCTGAGTCTAATCAGCAGGGTAGTTTAGTGCTTTACTACTGTCTAATAAAGGGAAATTTGATTTCTTTAATTTCAGATTTAATGGTCAAAAGTGCCTTGTTTTCTGATCACTTGCCATAAGTATTGTTGAATTCCAAACTAACTTAATAGAGCAATTTAAAAGCTGCAACTAAAATTAAATTGGAAAGAAGACAGAGCGCACGAGTATCAATGCAATCTGGAACTAAATCTTCCAACGGCGACCCCAATTTCAATAGGCGACATTGAAAAAGCTTTCATGCCCGGAATCAAAAAAATACCAGGGAAAAATTCTTAAAAATAAAGAAAAAAGGTTCGACGTAGATTGCGAAAAAGCAAAAAATCATTCGGATGGTTAAAAGATTTTAGAAATTCAGCTGCCATTCCTTCAAAAAAATGTATTTAGTAGCAAATTCAGAATTCAAAGAAATATGCAAGGAAAACAAAACAAAGTTTTATGAAACCGAGGCTCTTAAACTTACAAACTGCAAGGATTCCAAGGAATTCTGAATGGCAATTAACCAAATAAATGGAGCAAAACAAAAACTCAGTTTGAAACTAAATACCGGTGTATTGGATAATCACTTCATGTTACTTTTGAGCCCAGAGAGTCTTACGCTTCCTTCATACTCGAATGATATTTTGGAGAGTGTCATAACTCATGATGAAGTTAAAACCGTATTAGTGATTTTGAAGGACGGAAAAGCTTCAGGACCTGATGGTATGGAACAGAAAGGCTAACTTTAAATTTAACATCGGCTAACAATACAATTTTGGATATCGGAAGTATTGCAGAACAGTTTTTTCCATACACAAGGAAGGCAAGATTGATGATCCATCCAAGTACCGTGGGATATCCTTTCTCAACGCCACCTACAAGATATTCGCAACATTATTAAATAACCGAAATGATGATAATAAGTTGCTTGAGGAATTTCAGGCAGGTTTTAGAAGCGGCTACTCGACTATCGCCAATATTTTTGTACTTTAAAGCATAGCGGCAAAAATAGAAACTATGTCGATTTCAAGGCAGCTTTTGATATAGTTGAACGCCGATCACTATTCCTCAAGCTTTACAATTGTGGGATGTCAGAAAAATTTGGGCAGGTACTAGAAAACATCTTTGCCGAAAATAAGGCAGCGGAATGGGCTGCGCGAAAAGTCGGATTGTTTCGAATCGGAAATGGAAGTTAAGCAAGGTTGCAATTTAAACCCAAAGTCGGATTGTTTCGAATCGAAAATGGAAGTTAAGCAAGGTTGCAATTTAAACCCAAATCTGTTTGCCTTGTTCATAGAGGACCTGATTGATTTTCTTCCTGGTGCAATTGAAATATGGAGAACACTCATCAAAGCCTTGCTGTTTGCAAATGAGGTCATACTATTTGCTTACTCGCCCAAAACCCTACAGTTGATGATTAACCAACTAAATGTGTATTGTCGGTTATGGAATCTGAAACTCAATGGTTCTGGTAGAACAGCCAGGAATGAGAAATGGCACTATGACATAGAACCAATCGAGGTTGTTACAGTCTACAAAAATCTAGGATTTAATATAACCAGCAATCTTAATATACAAACACTTCTTAAAGAAAAACTGACTAAATCTAAAATTGCAATATCTGGAGCATGGAAGAAATGCTTCTTAAACCAGTCAATATCACATAGTGTCAAATATAAGGTCTTTGTTGCAGTTGCATCTTAATTGTGACAGGATTACCACCGCTCTACGTCAAAACTATTAAATGTCATATTGATTATATCAAAAAAGTTTTTAATATGCCAGATGAAAGACTCACAAAAATTCTGGCATTGAAAACAATTGACAAGAAAAATCTATGATATAAGAAGCTAGGAGACCATGCTGCCTACTGTAGAACAGACTTTCGAATAGTTGATGAAAATGGCAATTACTGCGTTGACGACCTTTGGAATCTTATTGCAAATTTAGATACAAAACTGAGAGCCAACGCTATTGATGAAGCTCCAATCTCAGTGCATAGATCTACGTACAACCATCTAAATCACAATTTATGCGAACGTAACTACTTTCGAAACAAGAACAAACATAAGTAAAATGATAAGCCTCCATATCGGGAGGATCTGCCTATCTACTGCAGCCTTTGTAACTTAAGAGTGAGGAAAGATGTAATCCATTTCATAGGAAAGTGTCCAATTTTATGGGAAAGACGCAGAAATTTTCAGCTTAAATGTGATAATATCATGAGAATGTTTTTCAAAAGCTTTAGAAAAATCAGTGTTAATCCAGTCGAGTTTTGTCCGAATTCAAGAGATTTATGTTTATGTAAAAGAGTAAGAAGTTAAGTTATTGATAATCGTTATATTTCAATCAAATGTGTTAGGTAGAATAGAATTTTGGAACTCAACAAATCCTTCAATATTCTTTCAAAATCCAAGTTGCCACAGATATTTGGAAAACTCAATTTAACAACATGTTTAAAAGTATATGTATTTACCAATCAAAATATCAAAACTGTAGGTCACACTACTGAACAACTTGGCTCGGACCAACTTGTCAATAAGTCTCCTTGGATTCCTAATTCTCTAGATATCTAAATGGCTTGGCCAAATCAGGTTATGATTGTGGTAGTATTACTATTGGCTTTTAAACAATTTTGAAATACTTCTAAACAAAATTTAATAACTCCGTGAGCCGTTTGATTCTTTGGTGTGTCCGCATGGGGTTATGCCCATGTACACGTGTTAAAATTAAAAGTCCAGCATTAAAGAAGCTTAGGGCATTTAAGTTGCATTATTTTCGATTTTGAAAAATGCTACGAACAAAATTAAATTGAACACACCAATGTGCCATTTATTCAAATACTTAAAACAACAAATGAAATTCTTCAAAAAAGAAAAAATTCAGTCACTAAAAATTGAAATCATCACTTTGGCGAAACTGACACTAAGAAGAGAAACTATTAATGCAGAACAAAAAGTCCCCTTCAATGTAACAACTGTCATTATCCAAAATTTACTACTTTACCTGTCATATGTAATAGTATTTTGACGGATTTGAAAATATTCTTTACGTCTTCCGATGATGTGGCGTCGTAAATTTTAAAAGAAATTTTAAGGTATTCTTATACTCGAGTGATTTGTGGAAGCTATCGCCGAATCAAGACTTTGAACATTAATTAAAGTTTTAATGTTGATACGGGCGATAAAGGTGTAAATTGGATATGAACAAGCTTTATGAACCTACCTACGTTAAATATTATACTATGATGATTGTGCAATCCACAACACACACACATATATGACATTTTCCAATCTTGAAAATTAAAGATAAAAGTTACGATCATCGTAAAAAAACAAATGCGAATGAAAATAGTCAAACTTAACAAACGTGCTCATAAAGTAAAATACGCGTACATATTTCTAGTTTACACTTAACAGCTCGTCGAGCTGTAAAAATCTTATAATATTCAGCACTTGCACCGACGACTTTATGAGTGGCATAAAATAAAAGGAGGGAAAAAAGGAACGTTTTCTTCTTCTTAATTTATCATCGTTACTCAATGTTCATTGACGTTTAGAGCGTAGGTAAGGAATCATATTCGAGTGTGTCCTGTCCACCATCTTGTTTGACTGTATTTTGTTCCCTACTCATCCTTAAGTGAAATATTTTCTTTATAGCTCCACAATATACGAGTATTAATACACTCTTAAGCTGTCCCAATTCCCATCAGTTGTTGTCGATGATGTTGCAGGAGTTGAGAATAATAAAATGCAAAGGATAGGAATACTTTCTCCTACTTATAAGATAACCTTTCCATCTACTTACACATTTTGTGGATTTTAATTAGTTGTATATCCTTCGCCATACATATGTATTTCTTTTACCCACTTAAAAAGGAAAAAAGGGATCCTAATGTCCTTGTTCTTCATATATACTCAAAAGGAATAAGAAACGGTTGGTGTATTTTATTACCAAAAACTCGTTGGGTACTTTAGTGAAAATGAAACTTAAATCGCAATTATCCAAGTTAATTCGTTTTTCCTGGCCAAGTTTATTATTTTGCGGCATTTGTACTTAATGCGAATAATCTTTGTATATCCTTTGTTATATAGTCTCAATGCGCTGCTGAATATTACTCTAACTTCTGGCTCCTGCTGCTTGCATTCCATTTCACAATATGCCTTGGTTGCTTGACTTTTTCTCCATTTTTGTGTGGTGGTTTTGGTCACAATTACAATTACAATCATCATCATCTTTGTCGTCCTTAAAATGGCATCTCCTTGTCGCTTGTCGTCAACGACAGAATTCTTTTTGATTCTGTTTCTTTGTAGAAATGGCAAAAACATCCGTTGAAATAAAATTGGTTAAAATGTACACAGAAGGAACAAAAAATAACACCTCATACCTCTTTACCTTTATGCTTCTGGAATCTGAACAGAGGCGGATAGAGCGTATTGCAGTTATAAGTTGGATTATAAGTGAAACAGATGGATGTAAAAATTAGGGGTATATCGCATTCAAAAATTGAGGCACATAAAGTAAAAAAAGGAGACCCTATAAGCTGCACTAACTATAGAGGAGACATCGCTTATAAAATCCTCTCTGATGTAATATGTTAAAGTGTAACGTCAACAACCTGATATGTCCTTATCAGTTGATCAAATTACAAATTACGGCAGATCCTCGAAAAAACCCAAACACGTAAAATCGAAACCCACTATCTATTCATCGATTTCAAGGCCGCATATGACAGCATCTACAGCGACGAGCTGTAAAGTTTTGGCATCCCTGCCAAACTCGTCCGTTTGTGCAGGTTGACCATGGAGAATTCACGCTGCTCCATAAGTTTGGAAACAACTTAACAGAACCTTTCTATGTTAAAAAATATTTTAGACAAGGTGATGCGCTGTCATGCGATTTTTTTAACATCGTGCTTGAAAGAAAGAAAGAAGAAAGAACACTAGAGGCACTATCTTTTAAAAGTCTGTCCAATTAGTAGCATATGCTGATGACATTGACATAATTGGAAGAACTCAGCGAGATGTAAATGGAACTTTTGTTAGTATTGAAGCAGAAGCGGCAAAAATGCATTAAACTGTTAATGAGGGCAAAACAAAGTACATGCTGTCATCAAGAAAGGACCCACAACACCGACGTCTTGGTCAAAACGTTACCATCGACAGACGTAACTTTAAGGTAGACAAGGACTTCGTCTACTTAGGATCCGCTGTAAGCGCCGAAAACAGCACCAGCGCTGAGATCAAACGAAGAAAAACTCTTGCTAACCGTGGTTTCTTTGGGCTAAGAAAGCAATTGAGTGGTAAAGTCCTCTCTCGAGGGACCAAAGTGTTGCTATATAAGACCCTTATCATCCCGTCCTGCTATACGGTGCAGAAGCATGGACTATGACAAAACCGGATGAAAGCACCTTGGCTTGTTCCGAGAGAAAGTTCTTCGTGTGATCTACGGTCCTGCATCCATCTTAGTTATTCGACAGATCATATTCTGTACTTTTCAATGGTTGTGAATGTAAATTAACAAGTTCAAAGTTAATTTAAAGATGTCCAGAAGGTTGTCATTTAGCCTACAATTTTTTAACTTTATGATCTTTAAGCAATTTACCATCTGTTTTGAATCACTTTGAGTGCACGTCATAAACTCTGCCCATTCCGTAACTGTCTGGTTCATAAATTTGATAAATTAAAACCATTGGGCTTTAATAAAAAGCTTTACTTATTTAATCGACGGAGTATCATTTTATTTTTTAATTGATATTTTCAGTCTTGGTGTGTTGTTTGTTTAAGAATAGAAAATGTCACGCTAATTCGACTCTTTGAATGCTCGTATCAGGTATGAGCACCGAGGTTTTCGATGAGGGGGTAAGGATATGTTAATCCTTACAATCTTCCCCAATCTTCCTGTGCGCGAGTACTGTTGTCAGGAATGGAAGGGACCTACATTTTAAGCCGAATCCGAAAGGCGAATTTAAGAAAGCACTTTTCATGACAAGAATTACTCTTAGAGAATTGTCAATTCCTCGCAAGAGGCAGTAACCATGAAAAAACTTTAGATGGCATAGGCTACACCTAATTTTTACTGGGTGCACCGTTTTAAGTCCATGATATTGTCTGTTGAAAAATGTTCTTCATACCTCCTGTCATTTCATCATATCTGTAGGTATAAATTAATTTTCAAAACATCGCTTTTGCTAGAAACGATATTTGACGTAAAAATGGATCGCCAAATATGCTATTTTGTCAGAATTCTAAAATTGATCTGTTCTAAATAACAAAACTCTTCCATTAGTGGTACATAGCCCTCCTATTTCAATAGTGTTTTAGCATAGTTTCGTCCGTTAGTCATTATAAGAAACGCCTAATGATAAGCAACGACGATAGGCCCAAAAACAGAAATCACCCGATAATATGCTCGTTTTTAAAAAACGAATATAACGAATACTTAATTATTATTAGTGTTACCTGTGGATCTTTCCGAACGGTCTGGGAATGAGGTATTTCACTGGGGTAAAAAGTAGCTTAAAATACTATTCAGCCTCGTAAGTACCTTCACATAAAAAATAATGTCATAATATTGCTCAGTTGCAACGTGAAGGAAGGACAAACAAACAAACAAACAACCAAACAAATAAACTGACTTTCAGGTTAATAGTATTGGTATAAGATTTTATTGTCAAATATATCAACTTGTTTGACCACAAATAGATATTATCATGTATTCAAATTAAATTCCTCATTTTTTACTTAAACCTACAAAATATAAGCGTATTCTGTAAGGTCGGTACTTAATCGATTTAAAAAAATAAATAAAATTAATTAGCACAAGAAATTAAAGTGGCGCCCAACACTTAAATATTGCATTACAAAAGTGAATAGTTCTTTACATTTTACACATTGATTGCACTTCTATTTGCAAAAAATGTTTCTATATATTTGAAGAAGGCCTATAAATGAATAAACCCGTCCCTAGTTAGTCCTTATCCAATTCCCAGAACTTTTATTTATAACATACCAAATTGTTGAGCTGCTTGTTCTCTTTCCATATTTCGTTTCCCTCTTCTTCCTTGGCTAAACACAGTTAGTATAGTGATTAATAAAAAGGGAATATTTGCGGGCTGTTGACATATGGCCACAATAGCCCTGGCATTTCCTATGCCCTCTTTACTATATGCGTGTGTCTCTGCCCACCATCTTATACCCCAATGCGGAGTCATAATTAATATTCCCAGGGCCATGAAGAAGATAATCATTTTACTACCCCTAAACGCAAAAGTTCGAAGGACCTTTTCTCTTCGATTCGAGTAGTTGAGTTTTGCGTTCTACAATATAATTCCATTAAGATCCAAAGACGACCAAAGACGACAACAGCAACGACTACGAGGAGCAGGAGGTTGAGGTTGGAGTTTATGTTATGTTGGTTGGTTTTTGAGAGAACCAACAATAAAATTCTTGATGGAATACTTTCTATCCTTAAATTGACCAAAAAGATAGAAGAGAAAGTGCGATGATGATGGTGGTAACATCACAATATTATATATATAGGAGCTTTCACAGCAGAAGAAAGAATGAGAGAGGAGGGACAGAGTGAACCTATAAATGGTTGGTTAGATCACAATGGTTCAATGGTGAAAAGGAATAAGTTATGGCCACTTCCGATTTTATTATCACTGTTATTCTCTAATTAATAGCAAATTATTTTCTATCTATATATTCCTACTTATTATGTAGAGGGATTGTTAAATGAAGGCTATAAGGTATAGTATAACAATACAGATGGCACTCATTGTTATTTCAAATCCTAATGGGTTTTCATAGGGGTGGGGGTTTCAAGGCTTGGTGTGTTTTTTTCTTCTCAAACTTAGACTCCAAATGAAGACTAAATTGAACGTTAACTAAAATGAATCATGAATCATTCTGAATGGTTAAATTTTAATTGAGTAATTGATTATATAGAAATTATAAAAGTAAAACTTCTGTAGTAATGATGGACTCCATTTTGTCTGCTAAGTATTTTTGTTTCAGCTTTTCATTTTGGCAGACTATGAATGACATGAGTTCTGATTTGGAGACGTTATAATTACTCGTAATTATCAACTATTTTGAGATGAGATAAAGTCACACTAATTTTGATAAATTGAGATTGCCAAAAAATGTTGATGGATAATTTCATATTAGAAAAAAATGATAAGGTACTAGAAATTCATATTTTATATCACGCTTTGAGAAATTTTTTCGGAAAACTTTTGTTTTCCTTCGATATTTTTCATTTCTGCGGGTTATAAATTATATATGGGATGGGCGTTGAATGAAGATAAAGGTTTATAGCATGAATCATTGACTCACTTTATTGACTGGTTTTACATAGCTGTCAAAGAGGTAAATGAAAAATTTGGTGTTACACTGTTGTCAGATTTTACCGCAAACTCTTATAAATGGCTTTTAATTCAAAGGTATGGAGCTTTGAAATTTATTAAAACAAAAATGGTTTTTTTAAAATTGACATGAAATCTACTTTTATCTATGTTGGTCAATCGTTTCGGATCTATTCAGAAAAATGTCAAGTAGTATTAAAACACGCGATCTTCGATGCCAATTCACCACTCCATAACTTGATAATATGCGGTTACCAAACGATTCCTTTAATTTATCAATTTTGGCAGGAGTTGTGCGACATTTTGACTTGTTGAAACCACAGCGAAATAACAATTTGGAAGTGATATTAAGGCATCAGTTTATTCATATTGATATATTACAACAAATACAAAATAAATCACTTGATAGCTGACAAAACAGCCTTTAGTTAAAATCTACAACGAGTTTCTCCATTTACCCGATCGTGAGCCAACGCCATCCAGTTGTACACCCCAAGTTTTCGGGCTTCCAGGTCTACGCCATCTCTGCGGAGTAAGAATGAACTGTCACCTACAATAAAATGTACTACAAAGAACTTTCCAAGCTGGTTTCTCTTCGCTGATACAAGTTAGGTGTCCAGCCTACTGAAGTCTACAGCACAAAATTTTTGTTAGAATATCAGTATCAAAGTAGTTCTTGATTGTTGCTTCCCCGGAATCATCCTTTTTCATTTAAGGGACCTGCAATTCTCCGCAAGACCTTCGTCTCAAACGCTCCCAAGAGGTCGGTGTGTTTTAAGATTATAAGATCAATTTTTTTCTTGAGGAGTGCTTAGTAAGATCATTACGTTGGAAATTTGAACATTTACAGAAGCTCCTCTCTTTCCTACTTTTAAAATTTTAAAAGACTCAAGACTCAATACTCAAAGATTTTTATATTCTACTTTATTGCTGCGTTTTGTGTATCGCAGCCACAGAACTTCATGCCATTAAATCTATTACCATCTTCATCAACTCGTTTCCAGGAAAATTTAGATTTAAATTTAGAAAATGTTGAAAAATCATAAAAGTCTTCAACTGTTTCAATCTTGGATCCTACTGTATTGACGAACTGATACCAATCTCTATGTATTTCAATTTGGACATTTGTTTTTTTTTTTCATACGCTCAATTAGGTCATGGTCGCTGGCACATTGCATGTGCGTATGTCCTGGTTCAAGGAATTTATGATCGACGTAATTAAATTTTTCCGAGCTACATAGATAAAAATGCAATCAAAATTGCAGCGAGTAATGAATTCTTTTTCTGCCCAGAGCATGAATCGCTGTAGAATTTTATACACTTAGTCTCTTCCGGTAAACTTGTCAGCTTGAAGATGCAAGATAAAATTTTGTTTCCGCCACGAGACGGGCCATAGCTTCATACCACATGCAACATTTTGTGTAATTTGACTCTAATTCGTGCACCGTTAAATTATTATTATTATTATTCCAAGCTTTTTCACTCATTAATACTTTAAAATTTACAATAATTTTATAATTTATACTTACATTAAATTTAAACAAGTATGTGTACGTAAAATTAATGAAATTACAAGAAACAAATAATTCAATGAAGGTTTAAAACTAATTTAAATATATACATTATTTGAAAAGCGAGGTATAATTTTAGGTTATCTGAGCATAAGCCTCCCCCAGACTTCTCCATTTTCTTCTATCTAGTGCTTCTCTCCAATAAAGTGGGAATATTTTTGGATGTCGTCCTTCCAGCGTTTATGTTGTCCACCTACGCTTCTTTTGCTTTCTAAGGGTATCCAATCGGTTACTAATTTTGTCCATCGATTATCAGGTGTACTTATTACAGGACCATTCCCATTGGAGTTTCTTAAACCTGTGTCTAACGTCTTCAAAATTAGTTTGACTTCTTATATTCTGATGGTTAATTTGCTGGGCAATATGAACGTTCAAAATAGCTCTCTCCATTGCTCTTTGACATGATTGGAGTTTCATGTCAGTGTTTTTCGTGACTTGCCAAGTTTGGCACCCATAGGTGAGGACTGGAAGAACTGTTGAGTCAAACACATATTTCCTTGTTTTATTCGAAATATTCAATGTAAGAAGATGCTTAACGTTCCAGAACTGCCTCCAAGCGTTCGTCATTCGCTGCTCTATATCCTTTTTTTCTTTGCCTTTGAATGAGATAATTTGACCAAGGTGTGTAGTCTTCAACGTATTTTAATATATTGTTATTAACACTAACTGGATCATAAGCATAAGCATTTGTTGATTTGTTGACAACCCAATATTTCCGCATTCCGAGTGCAGTTCGATCAGCATAGTTTGAAGTTCTTCACTGCTGTTTGCTATAATTATAATGTCATCGGAAAATCGGAAGTTTCAGAGACATTTGCCATTTATCTTTCCAGTCTAGCTTTTTTAATACTCCTTCTAAGGCTGCGGAAAAGAGTGCTGGTGAAATTGGATCTCATTGCCTTACACCTCGCGATATTTTAAAATCTGGTCCGACGCATTCCGTTTTTATGTGGGACGTGCTCCTGTCATACATTTTCTTTAGGATTCGAACTATTTTTTCGTCTTCACCTTGATTGAGAAGCGCCTTGCAAATAAATCTCTGCTCTGTCAAAGGTTTTTGCAAAATCGATGAAAGCAAAGTATATTGTGATGTTAAACTCTTTGCATTTTTGTATTATTTGATTAACGGTTTGTAGATGATCTATTGTTGAAAAACCTGATCTAAAACCGGCTTGTTCAAAAGGTTGATTTAAATTAAGAGTGGTTTTCATTCTCTCAAATAAACACTTCGCAAAAACCTTGTATATCGATGATATTATGCTTGTCGGGCGATAATAGTTGATATCGTCCCTGTTCCCTTTTTTATGTATGAGAATTATTTCCGATTTCGTCCCTTGGTCTGGGACTTCCTCGGTGACCAAAACCTGATTGAAAATAGTAGTCAACCAGTTGGCCCGTGAAAAGTTGCCGAACTTTAGGTATTCAGCTAATATCCCATCGTTTCGTTTGCTTTTTTCATTCTTTAAACTATTTATTGCTCGCTCCATTTCACTTTTAAGAAATGGTGGAAAATCTTCTTCCTGGTTTTGTCGCTCTAGAAATATATCATCAGTGTCTACTATGCGTGTTTTGCATAGATCAATGTAGAAGTTTGTGCTATTTGGTTAATATTCTTCCTTTCGTGAATTCTTTTATCATTATCCGCCATTGCTGTTATCCACTCTTTATAATCTTGGATTGCATTCTTTGCCTTTTTTTATTGATCTCGTTTCTTCGATTACTGTCTAAGAGGTTGTCATTGAATTTTTGGATGTCTTCTTGACAACGTTTTTTGATGTTCTTACGTATATTTTTCATATCTTGTTTTTCTTGGGCATTCAGATTGGTCTTTTTTTCGAATACTATCACGAAGTGCTATCATATTTAGAGTTTCACTCGATAGTTTTTACGGTTTTTGAGATACTGCAGATTCTATTATAGTTTTTTTCCATTTTGTTATACGCTATTTGAGTAGGTTCATTTAACCTTGATATAATGTTATATCGTTGTTGAAGATCAGCATTATAACTTTTGATGATATCTGTACTTATCGATTTTGTTAATACTTTTCTTGAAGTTTTATGAAGTTGTCTAGTTTTATGGTTGATTAACAACTCCGCGCGTACTATCCGATGATCTGATTCGAATTGAAAGTTATTAAGTACGGACAAATCTTTAAGGATTGATCTTTTATTGCAAGGAATACAATCTATTTGGCTTTTGTACTTTTGGCCTGGTGAATGCCAGGTCCATTGATTTTGCGGTTTCTTTTTAAATAACGAGTTTCCAACTATAAGTTTTTGTTGCCAAATATATTGGATAAGACGATTACCTCTTTCATTTCGATTTAATTCCATAGTTGTTGACTTTTATAAAAGTTTTTAGAGTTTTTAAAAATGGCGTTAGTTTTTTTGCGTTTTGCTTCATATGTACATATGTCATTTCGTCCTTATTAAGATGTTCTGGTTTTTGTTTAAGTTATCGTCTTCAGATTCAACAACTTTGTTCTTCGAAACATACGCATCACAAGTAGAATACATGTCTACTTTCGGTGCTTTAAATGTAAGGTCCATGGTTTTGAAAACTTATAAGTATTTGAAGAGACTTAAGAGATTAAGGCAAGTGGTAAATATTTTTTGCAGGTGTCCATTTGACTGTTATAACTTTCATACGCTGGAAACCTTAAAATATGATTCATCACTTCTTCTTCTACAGCTACGTCAAACTTATTAGCATGAGTATAATTTTCCCTCCTATTTTTAAATGGAATTGATGGACAGCCAATTTTTTTTGTTGATAACTGTTTTAACGACGCTATCAGTTTCTCCAAAGCACTGGACAAAATGGTTTTTATGCTCGTGTCGTTTCCGGTTAGTTGCATTAACCAAGGTGTCGTATTTCTTATCCCCTATGTTTATCATAGATCCAATTTACAGAATTCTTTGGTCATAGGTTCCTAGGGACCAGTGTAGTGTTTGAACAGCAATTTAATTTTTCGAAAAATCTAGAGTTTCTAAGGTATTTTATGAGACGTTTAATTTGTTATGGGTTTTATAAACGTAATAAGTATTATAAATGTATGTACAATGTACACACATACCTAACATCATAATGAATAATAGGTAGGTTTTTCTCCTACAATAGCTATCGCACAGTTTTCTACGATTTTTTCATCCTACCGTAGATTGTCAGTTACAAATATAAATTTGTTGTCAAAATAATAACGAGCTCAAAAATTTCAAATTCTTATTTCAATTCTAAAATGTCACTTTAGACAAAAAACTCACGTTGATTAAGAAGGTTGAAAGCGTTAATGTATTCAATTGCTTATTAAAAAAAATGATTAAGAATGCACTTAAAAGTGAACAGTTGGTAAATATCGAAAGATTGAAACAGAAAAAGACCACTGCAATTCAAAGCAATCGATTTTTATAGAGCAGATGAAAAGTTATAACTACAATGATTCTCTTTCTTTACTCCGAAAAAATCTTACGAATAAATGCTCGTTTTTCTTATTATCTATTATTTTCCTAAAAAACATACAAAACATATTTCAAAAGTACATGGCTAAAAAAAAATGAATTAAGGAAAAGGAAATGAACGTTTATACAATACAAAATTCAAATTTGGGAATATGTTTGACAGCTAAATAAAAATAAGACAATCTTACTTTGACTTTACCACGTTCTGAAAGCATCCTCGCTAATTGCACCATTTTCACTTTTATGTTATACATTTCAAACGCACTTTTACAATAACACTTTTCACTTTAAAAATAACTTTTTCTTACTCTTCACTGCAGATATGTAGTGGATATTAATTTATTCACCTAATATTCAATCGCGTTAACAAAGTTGCATCGCATCATATATAAGTTGCTTGTTTGAACGCGACCATTATTTAATTTCAATTATTGAACGCTTCCGATCTTGAAAATTCTGAACGCATCCTAAATCAGAATGTTTTCGGTTCCCTCCTTACTATGCCTTTATTTTAATATTAGAAATTTCTCGATAGTCTTGTGTGCTGGATGCTACAAAGCTCCCAACCTAAAAATCTCAGTTATAAGTGTAATAAAGTAAAAATCAAAAGTATCCACTGGTGTTTCAGTGTTTAAAAATTTGTATCATATGGGGTTATTGAAATATTAACAATAACCAACTATATTGGTGACCCCGACAAAGGACAATTATTCTGGATCGTCTAACAAATCCACTGATACCGGAGCAACGGTGAATCGTGACCAATAACGGCACCAGTTAGCACGCCACCAAGAGCAACGGTAAAACGAGCTATATTGATGAACAGTAAAAATACAGTTCTTCGTTACAATCGGAACGGCGAGAGTACAGTTGTGCAACAACTCAACTATATGAGAATCCAGAACAACCACAGACATCTACATACAGCGCTACCGCCACATCCACCACCACCAGTTACATCTTTTCATCGCCACCACCTGGCTAAAGTCCACATAAGCGCCACTAGAAACATCGTGTCGCCAACGTTCTAGAAGACACCACATCTCACATAGTTTTTACCACAGTGCGTCTAAGGGCATTTCAAGCGCCACCATTCGCATTCGCCATTCACACGTGTCGCCAACATTCTCGTCGCTGCTACCACCAGCATCATTACATCTCCGTCTTTTCATCATTCGTCTTTCAAAGCCTTCTTCACCATCGTCTACATTCGCTCCAACGCCAACGCCACCACATACAGTCGCTCCACCACCACCATTCATCGTCATCGCTACGCTGGCGCGGCTGCAATAATTGTTCACAGAATCACACCACATAGGAAGACAAAAATTTTTTCTCGCAGTTTTTTTTTGGGAATAAATAAATTGCACTTTTTTTCACAAGTTTTTTTTTAGAATAAAAACTTGTTGCAGAGGCGGAGCACTAATTTTTTTTCACAAGTTTTTTTTTAGAATAAATAACTTGTTGCAGAGGCGGAACACTAATTTTTTTACAAGTTTTTTTTTAGAATAAATAACTTGTTGCAGAGGCGGAACACTAATTTTTTTACAAGTTTTTTTTTAGAATAAATAACTTGTTGCAGAGGCGGAGCACTAATTTTTTTTCGCAAGTTTTTTTTTAGAATAAACAACTTGCACATAATATTTTTTTTCCGAAAAGTTTTTTTTGTGAATAAATAACTTTTCCAATCTTTTTCAATCTTTTTTTTCTTCAAGTTTTTTTGTGAAATAAAAACTTGCCACCATCCGCACAACCAGAATAGCAGCAGGTAATACTAAATACCTAAACAATATATCCTCGGCGCACACTCCGGACCCGAATAAAAACCAGCGCCCAACCAGAAAAGCAGTACAAAAAGCGGATCAGCAGCGTAACCTTCAAGCAGATTTTCAAGAAGCAACAAAAATTTTTGTAAAGAAAAAACATTGTACAGGTGAGAGTTTTGTTTCCACAGCACAGCACACAATTATAATATTTTGCATAGTATATTACATTCTCTTCTCAAAGTAATTTTCAAATTAATTTATTTTATTAATATACACATATTCTGCATTCAGAAGTTTCACGTTCAGCCTTCAACAAAAAACAAAATTTTCCAAAGCTCAATTTTCGATTTTCCTTTTTTTTCGGTTTTCGGTATTAGAGTTTTAGGGTGAGCATTCAAGCAAACAATTTATATCGCGTTATTCAACAAATTCATTCTGTCACGGGACATACAATCAGTTTCATGATTCACTTTCCAAATCCACTTTTAAATTTCGTTTTTATTTCTAACAAATTATTATAATTCAACAATTTCATTCTGTCGCGGAACATTCAATCAGCTTCGTGATTAACTTTCCAAAATCACTTTAGAAATTCACTTTTGAATTTCGCGTTTTTTATTTCCAAGTTTTTCATTTATGACTGGAACTAAAACCGAAATGACAGATCCTAATGGAACTGAAAGTGGTTCGAATACCGGCCATGCCGGAAATTTGATTTACACTACCGAGCACAATACACAAACCCAAGCGAGTCCTCCTTTCGTAGAATCGATTAAACTTCGGCTTCCTACCTTTTGGAACACCAACCCAATCACCTGGTTTATTCAGGCTGAGGCACAGTTTACGGTACACAGGATATCTAGTTCCGAGACAAAATATTGTCTCACAGTAGCTTCTCTTCCACCAGACACCTGTGACTCCGTGATCGATATCCTCTCGAACCCACCACCCACCGAAAAATACCTAGCCTTAAAAGCGGCTTTAATAGAGCGCCATTCAGTTTCTGAGATAAAACGGTTGGAAACGCTTATCGACAAAGCGGATATTGGTGATCGAAAGCCGTCGGAGGTATTGCGTTCGATGAAAATGTTAGCCGGCACTACTTTTAACGATGATATTATTAAAAAAATTGTGGATGCGTCGATTGCCACAAGCCATAAACATCGCATTACTCTCAGTAGGTTCGAGAACCTTAGATGAGTTAGCTTCCTTAGCGGACAAAATCTATGAGGCATCTCAGGGTACATTTATCTCTAGTATTTCCTCGGTGCAACAAAATAATAACACTTCAAACGCTACTAATGAACTCGAACAAAGACTTAATAAAATTGAGTCAATGATCGAAGCTTTATCACTCAGCTCACGATCAGCATCGCTACGGATGCATCAGACATAGCCGTTGGTGCGGTCCTTCAACAGCAAGTTCATCAATCCTGGCAACCACTAGCTTTCTTCTCAAAAAAACTCAAAGACACAGAATCCAAGTACTCAGCTTTTGACCGGGAGTTACTAGCTATATATTTAGCTCTCAAACACTTCAGGTTTTTCGTCGAAGGTCGTGAAGTTACAATACTCACCGATCACAAACCACTCACTTATGCTTTGACCAGTAAAACGGAAAGAAGTCCGCGACAGACACGTCACTTAGACTTCATTTCACAATTCACTGCCGACATACAGCACATTAAGGGCAAAGACAACGTTGTCGCCGACGCCCTTTCTCGTCTTCATGGTCCCGAAATATCTGCCATAAAAAGTCAAGAGTTAGATCTAGAAACAATCGCCAAGTTACAATCCACTGACCCAGAGTTACAAGAACTTTTAAAAAATAAAAAATCAAAGAAAACTTCATTCTCACTAAAAGCGTTTGAATTCCCTCACTTAAAAATCTATTGCGAAACTTCCAATGACAAAAACAGGCCTTTCATTCCTAGTGCCTTACGTTTCAAAGTTTTCAACATTCTTCACGGGATCGCTCATCCAAGTATACGCGCCACTCGAAAACTTATAACAGATCGATACTTCTGGCCAAACATCAACAAAAACATCAACAGCTGGACAAGATCTTGTTTAGGATGTCAGAAGTCGAAAGTCCAAAGACACACCAAGTCAGAACATGGTAGATTCGAAGTCCCAAAAGGGCGATTTGACCACATTCACCTCGACTTGGTAGGACCTCTTCCCATATCCAATAGTTTTTCTTATATCCTAACAGCCGTTGATAGATTTACGCGTTGGCCAGAAGCTTATCCTCTTGTTGACATAACAGCCAATTCAGTCGCCAAAACTTTCATTGAAAATTTCATATCTCGTTTTGGTGTACCTTTGAAAATTACTACCGACCAAGGGAGTCAATTTGAGTCCAAACTATTCAGAGAACTTTCAAGGTTGTTAGGGGTACACCGAATACACACTACGCCTTATCACCCGCAAGCCAACGGCATGGTTGAGCGTTTTCACAGGCAACTAAAGTGCTCACTTAAGGCTAGATGCAACACTATAAACTGGAGCTCAGAACTCCCAATTATTCTTTTAGGAATCCGCTCCGCAGTAAAAGAGGATTTAAACTCTTCTGCGGCAGAAATGGTGTATGGGCAGAATCTCAGACTACCAGGAGAAATTTTCGTTGGCAATGAAAAACAAGAAAGTTCTCCAGACGTCTTAATAGAAAAACTGCGCAACGCGATGAGAAACCTTATACCCACAGAAACTAGACAAACAGATCAAGAAATTTTTATACCAAAGCATTTGAGCGAATGCAAACAAGTTTTCGTAAGAGTCGACAAAGTTAAAACCGGCCTTACGCCTTCCTATGAGGGCCCATACAAAATAATTCGACGTTTACGAAAATATTTCGTAGTACAAATTAAAAACAAAGATGTATCTATATCTATCGATAGATTGAAACCAGCGCACTGTATTTAATATTTCGGTCGGTGAAAAGCGAAGCAAAAATATGATCTCATGGATGGGGGGCTCGATTGGGGGAGGGTGATGTAGTGGATATTAATTTATTCACCTAATATTCAATCGCGTTAACAAAGTTGCATCGCATCATATATAAGTTGCTTGTTTGAACGCGACCATTATTTAATTTCAATTATTGAACGCTTCCGATCTTGAAAATTCTGAACGCATCCTAAATCAGAATGTTTTCGGTTCCCTCCTTGCTATGCCTTTATTTTAATATTAGAAATTTCTCGATAGTCTTGTGTGCTGGATGCTACAAAGCTCCCAACCTAAAAATCTCAGTTATAAGTGTAATAAAGTAAAAATCAAAAGTATCCACTGGTGTTTCAGTGTTTAAAAATTTGTATCATATGGGGTTATTGAAATATTAACAATAACCAACTATAGATATGACTAGTCACAACGATTTCAACTTATCACTCCGATTTTCGTGAAATATTAAATAAGTTAAGGCAGAAGAGCCTAAGTGAACTTAGATTTACGCTTTTTGAAATTCAAATATGCCATAACGACCTAACTCGATTTATCCTTTTCAAAGAAATGGGTTCTGGTTTGCCAAAAGAGCTTAAGTGAAGTTAAATCTTTTAACTATCATAACCGTGATTTTCCATAACAGCCTATTTCAAGTTAAGAAAATTTATTTAAAATTTTAGAAAAATTTCATACCTGCAGTTTTTAACTATGGGCAGACTATAATTTTCTTATCTTGACTTAAGTTTTTACTCCTTATTAATTTTTTAAAGATAAGTTTGTATGGCGAAGCAAACTTAAGATACTTAAAGAACTTAAGTTGAGTTATGAAACCGACGTTATAAACAAATAATTTTGTCTTGAGTTAAGTTTTTTTGGCAATCATAATTTTTGAAAAGAGACTTAGGTTGTTAGGTTTTTTGCTTATAACTTCTGTTTGAAAACAGATACAGACGAAGAAAATTGATATTTTGAACAGGATTATGAACAAAACTTATTTTCTTCATATCTCGACTTAGGTTGGTTTGTGACCACTGATTCAGATTTTACACGATCGGAATTTTTTTTTTTTTCTGTCAATGTATTAGTGCAATTTCGTGGACGTGTTAACGAGAAGGTAGAGCTGTAAACTTCTCAACTTAGCATTTTTTAAACATTGCATTAATATTGGTACAAACTGGAGTAAATCAACCGAGAAATCCTGATCTGCATATTTAATCTTAAATCAAAAATAAATCAATTTATTTTGCAAAATGGAGTTCAAAAACAGGGGAATTTCGTGTTTTCACCAAGAGTAAATTGATTTATTTTCCATGGAAAACACCATAAGTTTTGACTTTTATGAAGTGTCGTGAAGACAGATGTGGCTCATTAACTTTGTAAAATTTGTAATTCAGAGTTCTTCAAAGTGAACAAAATTGTGGAATGTAAACATCTCCAAGATAATGGACATAGTCATTGAATACATATTGTAAACGTCACACCCTTACAACTTGAAGTGAAAACAATTTAATATAGGGATGATATTTTCCAACTTATTTAACAAGTGGAATGTAAGACACTGAGTTTGAATATCTCTACTCAACAACATCATTCGTGTGTACCAACCTACTTTAAACTTAAATTAAAAAATAGTTTACTTTGTTTTTAAATTGAAATCCTTACAATCCAAAGGTACGGAAGTGAAGTCACAGTAAAGAAATCCTAGAACAAGGGTTTATTAGACAAAAAAGCAATTGGATGCAAAAGAATAAGAAACTAGTGTACGAACGAACGTCAGTAAAATGCTAAAAGAAAAGAATGTTCTTTTGCCATTTCTAAGAAAAGACCGTAATGGTAGAGGTTTTGACTTGTGCTAAGATATCTACCCACCTACCCACCACTCCACCTACATTATACAAGCCAACAATAAATGCTCAGTTCTTATTATTTGTTGGGTAACAAATAAAAAACAAACAAACAAACACCAGAAACACAAAAGAACTCAACAGCCTGTGAGTGATGGAAGAATAAACGTCTTCTCCAAACAAATTGACTGCAAAATTGACAAACAAATAAATGAAGTGCAAAGGCAAACGGTGCGCAGTATACAGTGGGGTATTTTATAATTAAAAATCAGTTGAATTTAATTTAAGAATTTTAGTTCAATTTTAAGATCATGTTGCAGGAAATTAAGATTTTGAGAGGTTTCACTCAATCGACAATTTTCTGATTACTGGAAGTTGTAACAATTCAAGTTTCAGAAGGCATCTTCTGTTATCAATTGTGTGGATAATATAGATTTCTTCAACTACGTAAAGTCCGAAGTAAATATGATTCATAACTTCTCCAAGATACAAAGCAAATGTTTAAGAGATATTTCATGCTTCTTTGTTTTTAATAATAATAATACAAGAAGGGACTTAGTCTTTTGAAAAATTTAAAGATTCTAAGAACTTTTGATGGCATAGTTTCCTTTGTCGAGTGAACAGTTGATGTGCTCCACAATTTTTTGCACAAAGAAGAAGATAGTTTTAACCGATTTGGATGCTTTTTTTGTTTGCCATAGTCATCTCAATACTAGGAAGGAATAGGGAAACAGTTTTACAAAATTTAAAGTAGCAATGAATTGTGAGCATTCTGGATGGGATAAATACCTTTAATAAATCGGGAACGAAAAACCATATACAAATTTTACTTAGAATAGTCAAATTCTTAAATCATTTTGAGTAAAAAACAATTATTATTTGGAAATCTTTGTAAAACTGGTATTATTGACACTGTCAACTTAGCACTACATATTTCGAAATTTGAAAAACTCAGTTAAAAAGGCTTAATAAATTAAGACATTGTGTGCTTGAGGTATATGCAAAAAATTCATTCATTATTATTTTGATGTCAATATTTAAGGGCATATCTTAGAGCCCTTAAATATTCAATCTAGAAACTGGGTTTTAATTAAATAATGGCTTCCGAGAAAATGCTTCCTGTATCCCCTGAATATGGAACAAAATTCAACAAAGTCGTATATATTCTCAGTTGGGTCTAGGTTACACATCGAACTTAGTCTAAGGGTGCAATTTAAGACGGCCCTTGTATTCAAATTGAGATTACCACTTTTTGCTTTGAGAATCATACTAATCACCTCTTGTGCATTCTGAGCAGGACTTTTGTGGGTTACGTACCTGCAATATATTTAGGGTGAAGTAGTGCTGAACTGATGCTTCTGAAAGAAACATCTTCTTTTTGTTAGCTCATTACAGATATTACTTAGGAATACTAATTTTCGAAAGGTTTTTGGGAAGTCTGTTATTCGGTAGAGTTATGGACTCTGGATACAAATGAAAAATGCACCTTAAGGGTAATAAGAAACGATTTTGAATATCCCGTTTGTGAGTGTAATAAATAATTTGATAATTTGGTGTTTTATTAGGAAGAAGAAAGCATATTTTTATAAAGAAACGTTGTAGCTTTTCTACTTGGCAATACTTTTTGTAGCCCCACACTTGTGCACAAAACAACATAATCGATCTTGAAGCTGCATCCTGGATTTTGAATCAAGCTGAGTGTCGGAATAGAATTTATAGCATTTTACTTCATCTTTTATTTTGGTGTTCTGTGCAATACATGTTATACTTAAAAATAACTCCAAGATATTTATATTGTTTTTTTTTTTAATAACTATCTTCACATCACCGAAAAACCATTCTTCTTGAGCTACTCTCCGCCCTCCATTTGGAAAGGTCACTTTTTCTGATTTGTCAAAATTAAATTTTAAACTCCATTTGGCAAAGTTATTAATAAAACTTTATACGAATTTGCAATTTAGAAGGATCAGCATACAATAGAACGTTAATTCTTAGATCTTCCACAATCAATCTAGTTGGAGCTCGGTGTGTAAATTTTTCAAAAATAGAATAAAACACATCTTTGTTCAACACCTTCATTTGAAAAAAGTCTGATTTATTTTATTTTTTTATATTCCAGACACCTGCTTTAGCGTCTTTATAAATCAGCTTTAGAAGGATTATCATATTTGCGGAGATACGAACTTATAAACGCAACTTTTAGATCGACAAAAAAGGCACAAAGTTTCTTGCTGAGTAAGACAAGTTGAATTGTAGATCTGTTCGACTGTTGTGTAGTTGTTACGATAAGCATCTTGATATTCGTGCAGAATGTTGTTTTCTTCAACCCAGCATATAAGCTAATTTAGGAGCACAGGCGTAAGAATAAAAAGCATATTCGGACCTCTGCCTTCTATTTTCTATAAAGACAATGCTCAGATCACTCTTCGAGGGTTGTAAGAAGTGGAATTGAATCAGATGACCTGGAACTTAACAACGTTTGCCTTTGGCTTTTTTTAAAGTTTATGAAGTTATCCGACAATTTGAAGACAATGGCACCCTAATCGAAGCCTTTTGTAATTCCAGGTTCCAAATTACTTGTAATTATTAAAAAAACTGGATGTTTCCATTCCAGAACGTTTTACAGAGCTTATATCCGAAAATTCTAAATATTTATTTTGTTTGTTTTTTTCTGACATATTGCATGTGGCCTCAACCTAGTGACGCACGTTTAAATACCCGTTTTGAGTAGTTTATTTTTTGATCTTGGGCTATTCTAACGCTCGTTTTCTAAATGCTTCTGCTTCTTAAGGCTTCTGCTTCTTAAGGCTGTTTCAAGATTTTTGATGTAGGTGTGACATCTGTCTCAACGCATTTGAGCCAGGGAAAGTAGTTTGTATTTGTTGCATTATTTGATTTGTTAATATCTTTCAAAGAAAAGGTAACAGTCAAATGATCTGAAAAAGTATCAGTACTAACGGCAAAGTCTTCAATAAAATGGGATGTTGCATATGATAGACAATAGTAATAAATTACAGAAAAATTACTGACAACAACGGTCTACTCGTCTTTTCTATTATTGAAACTCCGACCAGTATACGTAACATATCTTTGTCGCAGCAACTCGAAACATTTTGTAACAAAACTGTTATGCTCTTCAATTTGAAATTTTACGATTTTCGCTGTTATTTTATGGTATACTGAATAGAATAATCCTAAAGTAAACCCAGACACATTTTTTAAAATTGTTGTTCAAAGTCTTTTCCATGCCATAAAACTTAACAGCGTAGAGAAATAAGTTTCGTAAAGAAAAAAAGATAACTTAACTGGAAATTTTGGAACACAAATAACTTGGCTACAAAAAGAAGTTAAAACCCTTCATTTCAGGGGGACTATAGAAAACTTGTATGTTTTCAATTGAAAAACGCCCCAATGTAAAGCGCGAGGTGTTCCAACATACTTCCTGCTACTTCCTCTATTTTTCAACCCTAACAAAACACGAACGAGTTGGTTGTGTGATAGTAAAAAAAATAAGCATGATTTGCCTGCACAAGAAAATTGGATGCAAATTGCAGGAAATATTTGTTTTTCTATTTCCATTTTATTTTTGCAATTTGAAATGTGTTTTTTTATTTTATTTGAGAAAAAAGAACAAAGTTGTAATACTCGAGCACGAGCGCACGTTTTCCAGAAGTAGGTTGAACGAAAAAGGTGTGCAAATTGTCATTAAATATCCTTTACTATCAAGGCTTTGTGGGAATTGCTTGCTCTACACTACAACACTCTGTTGGCAGTGATTTGTTTCAATAATTGCACGTCGTCGTCTACTTCGACGAAGGCATTCGTCCTGGTGGGTGTCACAATCTTCTTTGATTCTGTGGACGGGGTGGTTTGTTTGATTCTTTGATAAAGCAATTGTATTCGAATGAGGTCTGAGATTAAGATTGGTTTGAGATTTTGAAGGACATTTTACATACAGAAGATACGATTGTGGACCGTCTTTTAGGCAGGATAAGTGTGTATTTCAATTAAAACCTTCTTTTGACAAAGTTCATAAGTCAGATTTTTTTTAATTTAGCTGAGACTTTTCATGAGTTGATTTTTGAATTGGTATTGGGAAAACAGAAAATCAAAAGTGCGATTTCTGTTCTTGAAAACAAAGTGAATCTAGAAATTTAAATGCTGCCATTAGTCTACAGGAATCTATTAGAAACATTTTAAAATCTGGCCCAACTATGTACGTCTCGCTCTCCTCATGTCCAACTGACTTCAAAGCCAAGTGAGTTTTTTTTTTTTAAATAAAAAAAGGCATTCCCCACTTTAAAACAAGCTTCTATTTCAAGCCCACTCAATTCAAACTTCAAACAAAACTAAATTGAATTTTCTCAAACAACCCTTCCAGCTGCATAGATACGAATCTACAACAACAAACAATCTTTATATCCCCGTCCTGGCCTAGTGTACATTCTATATAAGCTACTGTGGCAGCGGCAGCGGAAGCGGAGGGGTTGGCCCCCTAAAGCACAATGCATTCATAAATTTCGTTTGTTCTATTTATTACCTGCCAATTTGATTATGGTCTTCCTAAACCTTCTCGTTGGTTTTTCATTCACAAACAAAGAAAAAAAGTTGTAACGAAATTCCACGAAATCAAGCTGCATCCGGTCGTATATAGAAGGCAGGGGTAGGTGTGTATGAGTATACAAAAGGCATCAGGATTCAAGACCAGGAGTATGGTGGTCTGATGGTGATGCCGAAACAACAAAGAGCTCGCTGATTGCTACCAATTGCGTTTATAAACGTGTTCCGTTCCTCAATGTAAAACCTTCAAAATACGGATAGCCAAAAATAAAGAAAACAAAATCAGGACCTAACATTCCCAGAGGATTCGAAAATTTTTCTCCCCCGTTTTATGATTTTCTTGTTTTTTTTTTTGTTTGTTAGATTTTTTTGTTTTTGGAAAATTTTCTAGACCTAGTCGTAAAACTCATCCATTTTACACAGTTATACAATCTGGCATAGAAAAACAGGTAGGTTTACTGTAGAATTGCAATTTGGAAACGTAAACTATAGGTACTGGTACATGTACTCATAAATCCAGAAAGAGGGTAGGTGATACGTAAGCGTATGTAATGTAGTATCGGCATAATCAAATTAAGGAAACGGAAACGCATTCATATCTAACTGTGTTCTCTTCAGATTCCATATACATATAGGAATCAAAATCAGCAGATTGCGGGACTCTATAGATGGAGTTTTATGTGGATTTTGGGCTAGCTTGATATTATATGGTAGACGAAAAGGGAGGAAGAGCAACGCAATACTCATAAAAAAAGATATCTACACTGAAAGAATAACACTTACACAAGCTAACGAACATTTTTTTCAAAATCGATTTTTATATTTGGAAACCCTGAAATGATACGAAAATGTCCAAAAGGCACTTTTTTTGTTATTGACGAGTGCAGAGAGGTGGAAATGTGCCTCATCACTAAAGATGATTTTCTTCGAAAATTAATCCCCAACTGTTGCAATTTCTTTCCACCATTTTGACTATTGGCGACGCTTTAGTTAGCTCAAGAGGCTTAAGTTATTGAGTAACTTACTTAGTTAAGGTGGTGCTACAGTCCTGTGTGAACTAGGGCCTCAACCAACAGACTTCTCCATCTAGCTTCGTCTCTAGATAGATGTCTCCAGTTTCGCGTTGGGTGAGTTATCTTTTCACTTGTACACGCCACCTGATCCGTGGTCTTCCTCTACTGCGATGTTCTGTGGGTGTGGATTCCAAGACTTTTCGGTGCGGAGCATTGGTATCCATGCTCTTTACGTCACCCAGCCATCTTAGTCGTTGGACTTTTACACTTCTCGTCGTTCCATTTTCTCCTCAACTCCCCTTCGATGCAAACAGGACCGTAGATCACACGAAGAACTTTTCCCTCGAAACGAGCCAAGGTGCTTTCATCCGCTTATGTCAAAGTCCATGCTTCTGCACCGTATAGCAGGATGGGTATGATAAAGGTCTTATATAGCGATACTTTGGTACTTTGAGAGCGGACTTTAACACTCAATTGCTTTCTTAGCAACGGTTAGCATGAGTTTTTCTTCGTTTGATCTCAGCGCTGGTGCTGTTTTCTGCGCTTACAGCGGAGCCTAGGTAGACGAAGTTCTTGACTACCTCAAAGTTACGTCTGACGATGGTGACGTTTTGACCAAGACGTGCGTCGGTGTTGTAGGTCCTTTCTTGATGACAGCATGTACTTTGCTTTGTGATCACGCTTAGTTCTTCCGATTATGTCAAGTCGTCAGAATGTGCTAGTAATTGGACAGACTTTTGGAAGATAGTGCCTCTAGTGTTGACGTGTGAGCTCTGCACTGTTCTTTCAAGTACGATGTTAAAAAATCGCATGACAGCGCATCACCTTGTCTTAATTTTTTTTGACATCGAAAGGTTCTATTAAGTTGTTTCCAACCCTTATGAAGCAACGTGAATTCTCCATGGTCATCCTGAACAAACGGACGAGTTTGGCATTGATGTCATGAGCAGCTCTGGTCCTTTTATGCATCGCCGCTTTGAGTGCCCGTTGTTTGGCTGAATTTGTCTGCCAAATTCCTCATTAAACCAGGGATTCCTTGTTGGTGGTTACCCAAACCCAGCACACCAAGGGCAGCTACTCTGATTGCATTTTGGTAACGTCGCCACTGGTTTTCGATACATTGTGTTGGCGGCAGAGAACTTCAAGAGAGGTTACTTGTAATTCAGTCGGAAAAGGATTTGGCGATCTCTTGCGTTTGTAGCCGTTCGAAGTTTGTACCTTCTCCCAGCATCTCCCTGTTTTGCCTTGGGTCTGGAAACCCGAAGTGCCACCTTGGCTACAACGAGGTAGTTGTCCGAGTCGATATCAGCTCCTCGAAAAGTTCGGACATCCATGATGCTGGAAGCATGTCTGGTGTCAATCGAGTCGGTCACTCTGATTGACTGTAGATTGATGTGGAGAGCTCCAAGTTTCTTTGTGGATGTTGAGGTGTGGAAAACGCGTACTGGCTACCATGACGTTTCACCCCGCAGCAAAATCTATGAGCCTGAATCCGTTGTCGGAAGTGTTGTCGTGCAGGCTATTTTTACTGATTATTCCACTAAAGATGTCTTCCCTTATAAGCTTAGCATTAATAACAGGACAATTTTAATATCGTAGCTAGGACACTGTTCATATGTTTTGTCTAAGAGCTCGAAAACTATATCTTTAGTGGTGTGATCTTTCTCTTCTGGGGGGGCGTGTGAGTATATCAAGCTAATGATGCCGAATTTAGCCTTGGCCATGAGGCGCTCGTTGATGTACCTATAGCTCAAGACTTCTTGCATAAGTTTGGCACCAATAACAAAGCCGCATTCAATTAAGCGATGTTGGTTTTATCGGTAGCAGTCACCATAGTAAATGTCGCACTTTTTCATCCCCTTTTTGCCCAGCGCATCCCATCTGGATGGCAGTGAAGTCTGCTTTATTGCAGTATTGAGTAAATTGCACCTTATAAGCGTGTAAATTCATGTCTCTGCATATTGCTCATTAGCAAACATTTGTTCACTATTTTCACATTCAACATAGGGCCTTTTAGTAAGCTTTCACAATTCATTGATTGCTTGACTCCTCCTTCAAATTTTCAAAACCAAGTTGTTTTAGCCATGATTTCTAGAACCACCACCACCAAAAAAATTGTATTTATCCCTTGAAGAACCATCAAATTAATGGTCTTTATTAAAATTTCAAGCAAATCAGTTGACAGTTTACGCCTAAGACAAGATACATTAATTGAATGTGCTAAAAACGTACTACTTTAAAGATGAGCTTAAAGAAACAATGAAAAACCTATCTTGAGAATCATCTTAATAACGCTGGGTCACTTTTTTTGAGGTTAAGACGATTTTCAGTATTCAAATGTGCTAAAAATGTACTTCTTAAAAGAAGAATCAAGAACAAAAATAAGAATTTCCTCTCTTGGAAACCAAAAATACTCAATTACAAAGGTGGTATATTTCCTACGTTCATTTAACTCTCTAAAACCCATTTGTTACCATTGTTGTCTTTGTAATTTTGACATGATGCCTAAGAAAAGATGGGAAAACTAACAAGATAACAATTGAGAGTCCTTTTTTCATAATTCTAGTTAGGATTAATTTTTCAATCTTGGTTTAAGTAATAAATTAAATTAAACAAAGAGTTATAATTCTTTAAAATTCTTTGGATGTCATTTAGCCTAGAAAATCCACAAGTCATAGAAAAATCAAAATAGTTTGGTGCAACTCTTCACTTGTCAATTGAGTTAAGACAAATACAGAAGATTATATATATTTTGTATCAAACAAACTACTATAAGATATCAGAGAAACATCAAAATTTACGAAATAGTAATAATAGTAGTTATAGCGGACCTGATCATAGTCAGTTGAAGAGGAAATAAAATGTAAGTTTTAACATGTTTCAAAACATAAAAATGTTCTACATTTACTTTGAATCTATGATCAACTCATTCAACAGTAGTCTTTTAATAAACCCCCACAATTTAGGAAAACAGGAAAAATATAATTTTATTTTTAAATGTGAGGATGTTTTTCGTTTTTAAATCAATTTAAAGACAGTTTCTAACATTTTTGTCTTCCCTGCTTGTAGGCAAGTCGAAATGTCAGTTTAAGATTCCTATCTTAATAATGGACTATTTTTTGTTTTAAACCTATAAATAATAGAAATTTTAAAAATTTCAAGCATATTATTACTTATTTATGCTTTAGGCTAGGAAGAGTATTCAATTGTGCTTAATAAGTGCTACTTAGAGGCCAGTTTTCATCAGTGAAACCAATTATAGCTTTCATTGGCAATGTTTACCATTGAAACATAACTTTATGATTACAATGAAGCAATGAAGTCAAGAATTTCAGGTTAGAGTGAATCATTAAGAGTAAATCTGACAAGTGGGAATACAAAGAAAATGGAACACTTTCAGTGGTGGAACAATTATGTTTCGAAGTGTGAATTCAATTATACGCTGTTCATTGAGGCGCCAGTTATAGCTGTCATTGGTTCATCATTGAAAACAAACATTGTATTTTTTTCGACAGGTCGTTTATAGCTCTTATTAAAAATTTCTGTCATTAAAACCAATTTCCTGATTAAAATCTACCGACAAATTTTTACTGACAGAAATCTGTCATTGGAATTCTGTGAAATTGTATCACAAATCAGTGAACCGATTTGTGTCACTTCTTAACATAAGAGCATCAGCTGTTCAGGAAAATGAATAACATTTTGTTTCTCAACAAAAATTCTTTGTGTGATTTCCGATCGATCAATATATACTAATCAAAGGGAAACGCCATCAAATATAAGAAAATGTCTAGGGTAAATTTAGTATTTTCTTACTAACAAAATTCTACAACTTGATAACTTTATTTTAATACCAAAAATATTAAAGTTAATTTTCCTTAGGAATCATCAAATAATGCTCTTAACTAAATCTTAAATAAATCGGTTGAATTTATTTACGCGTTCGAAAAGCTAGAGAACTCAAATGTGCTAAAAAGTGCTGCCTAAACTTTTTTTTTCTTTCTGTCAGTGTAATCACTCACTTTTTTTTCGTAGCCTAACTTCCATATTTTCTATGTTGTATGTAGAAAATAAATCAAAAACCTAAGGGATGCAGCTTAAAGAATGAAACATGAAAAAAATCCGTTTGATTTGATTTTTCACTTTTTGATTCAGTAAAACGGCCGGGCAGGAGGCGGCCTTCACTGCGTGCGTGGGGAGGAACGAAACGACGCGACGCGGCACAACAACAGAAGCAAGTTTTTGATGATTTGTGAGGGTTTACATGACGGTAGAGGTATGATGAGACGCGGATTTCCGTATATAAGGGTTTGTTTTGAATAATCAGATTTTCGAGAGTTTTTACAAGCATGGGGGGTATAAAGTATCAAGTCAAGTCAGGATGTGGTGTTTTACTACCTTTTTTTTGGTAAAGGCTATGTCGGTTTTTTTAAGAAGATTTGAGAGATGAGTGCTATATAAATGAAAATGATTTATTCGAAGAAGGTGTGGTTGTATTCTATGCATATACAACATATAGGTATGGATATAAATTAAGGAGTTTCTTTAATTCTTGTTGTTGGCAAATGAAATTGTATCTTTTGTAAATTATGTGCGAATAATAATGATATGGTTCTCGATTAGGCACATAAAAAGATATCTATCTTCTTTAGAGAAAACCTATCTTAAAAGAAAATAACCTCTTGGGTGTACTAAATTATTGTTTGCTGATGATATTGATGAAAGTCTATTATGTTAAATCGTAATCCAGTGAAGAGCAATTTATTTGATTGATAATAATAAATAAATTAAGAAGATTTAAAAATGTTTACGCTTGCAGGACTTTAACACTTAGACATATATACAAGTCATGGGTATGACCTTTAAAATTAGTTTTACCCTTCAAGTAGCTCTCCAGTTGATGTTGTGAATGGATTAGCAGTGCATTATTTGTTTATTGTTTCTATTAAAATTGACATATTACTCTATCAAATACCAATCAGCTAGAACACTATAGAGGAATCTCGATTCTCAACTCGCTAAGAAAGATTATAACTTCAATTCTTCATGAAAGGTTGACGAAATGGATTAAGAATAACAACCGACTCACCATGTTCCAGGCAGGATTTCGATCGGGGTTTTCAAGGCAATACCATATATTCGCTCTGACGAGTATTGCCAGGAGATCAATAGAGCAGAATAAGAATATGTATGCCTGTTTTGTTGATTTTAAAGCAGTCTTTAACAATCATCTTTAGGAATTTCACGTAAATTCTTAATGTTTTATTTCAACTTTCTTGCTTCATCTACTGCATCAGTGTGGGACGGAACTAAATTGTCTGAATGTGAAGTGTCCGCCAAGGGTGCCCAATATTATTCGCCTTGATAATTAATGACGTTTGTGATGTATTTTCCGGGTGGAATACTCTTTGCCGGTATACAAATCAAAGTTTTGCTCCACGCCGACAACATATTTTTACTAGCTGACAATCCATCTACCCTTTAACTGCAAATCAACAAACTTTATATTTTGTGAATCCTGGAGCCTCTGCGTAAATACTAACAAGAAAAAAATAATGATTTTTTCAAAGAAGAAGACTCGCAGAAGAAAACTGATCCCTTAACAACCCGCCTATTGAGGTCATTCATTATTTCAAATATCTTCGAGTTTCGAAACACGTGAAAGAAAAAAGCAACGAAGCCAAAGTAGCTCTAAACTTGATGTGGCCTAAGTTTTGCTCTAACCAAAAAATCGAACTGCGAACTGCTGCATGTGATGCGGTACAAGAGTTTTTAGATATTTACAACTCGAGGAGTTTGAAGCCGTGCAAAGGTATTGCACGCTTTTAAGGAATGGAACCAGATAGCTCCTTCAAATGGGAGTAATCTATTCTTTTTGGAGTCCAATTTGAATCAATAGCTCACCATGTTCATTGATCTGATAGCCAGAACTCATAAACATATCTTCAGAGAACATCTTTCAAAAGCCTCAACAACATTATCTAGAAATGTGTATAGAAACCTCAAACACCAAAAAACATCACAATCTAATTATTTCAGTAATGAGTGTTCTTCTGAGGCTATTAGTTACATATTTAGAACCCAAGTCGAAATACTGAATCTTAGCTCTATGCCGCATAGAACTGATCTTGCACGAATCTGTAGCCTTTGTAACACCGGAGAACCAGGAGCCATTACACACTTCTTTGCATCGTGTCCTCTACTCTAAGAGATTCGACGGCTGTATTTCGAACTGAGTTTTATTCCCCCAACTCGGCTCTATGAAATCTTTAATGGAGACTTTGGATGTTCAACTTCCTATAGATATTGCAAACATACTCTAAATTGCAGCAATAGTTTTTAACAGTTCTCGCCATTTCAAGATCTCTAAACTTTTAATCGTATTGATACTCCATCCGCACACAGGAATGGTTGAAAGTTGTATGTCACTAGGCACTCGAGGGGTTATTAGTACCCCTTATATATTTATATTTAAACACAGTGCGTGCATTAGGAAAATAGGGAAGGATTTAAGAGGAGATACCGATTTACATTGGTCTTAAAGTTCTGAACATCAAAATGGGAGGGAAAAACAGAGTTGGCCAAAGAATTCCACATTCTCGATGTGCGGTTTAAAAAACAATCTCTATACTTGACAGTATAGAGACAGTAACAGAGCCCTCGGGGACACAAGCATTTATTTTATCATTTTCAGACTTAAAACCATCCAATACAACTTGTATTGAACGGTAAAAAAGGTTATTTCTAATCCAACGAAGTAGAGATTCATCAATAATATATAAGAGAGCTGGGTGCCAAGCTCTTTCCAATGCTTTTGAAATATCAAGTAACATACATATGTTAATCATAACTAGGGTGTAAAAATTAGTTAGTTTCTGAGGAAGAGTAAAAAAAGCATTTTTACTAGCGAAGTACTTATATAGGAACTACTTTTATGGCAAGTTTTGAATTCGTAAAAAAATTCCAACTCAAGATTTTAATCAAACATGACATTACGAAGGTAGAGAAGTCGAAAAAAGTGGGCCCCGATATCGCCCGACTGTCTGCCTGTCCTCGCCCCTACAGCCCAAAGCATTGAGCCGATGTGCGGTAGGCCTTTTTTAATTTTTTTTTTAAGACGAAAAATAACAGCCCAAAAAAAATACCAGTTTTCTCAAAAACCATCCGATACGTTTTTTTTTTTTAATTTTTACTTAAATTTGTTTTGCTTATTTGGCTTCTTTGAATTTAAAAAGATGTTTGTATTGCTCCAGAAGGAAATTCTCATAAAACCTTTCTTAAAAACTCATCCATTGATTTTAATAACTGTTTTTCTGCACAAGCTCTTATAAAACCTCAATAACAGTTACTTACTAGCTTAAGATGGCGCCACAGTCCTGTATGTGAACTAGAGCCTCACTGAACAAACCCCATCTAGCTCGAGTTGGGTGAGGTCACTTTCCACTTGTGCGCGCCACCTAATTCGCGGTATTCCTCTACTGCGCTGTCCTGTGTCGAAGATTTTCCGGGCCGGAGCATTGGTTTCCATGCGCTCTACGTGTCCCAGCCATCTTAGTAGTTGGACTTTTACCCTTCTGGCTAAGTCTACGTTGCTGTACCGCCCGTACAGCTCGTCGTTCCATCTTCTCCTCCACTCCCCTTCGATGCATACAGGACCGTAGATCACACGAAGTACTTTTCTCGGAACCGACCCAATGTGCTTTCACCCGCTTTTGCCATGGTCCATGCTTCTGCACCCTATAGCAGGACTGGGATGATAAGGGTCTTATATAGCTACACTTTGGTACCTCGAGAGTGGACTTTACCACTCAATTGCTTTCTAAGGACCTATCAGGCTGTTGACGATGGGCTTTAGACGTTCACATATTACGGCAGAGAAGATTTTGTAAGCGATGTTAAGCAGACTGATTCCTCTATAGTTTGTGCAGTTTAGAGGGTTTCCTTTTTTCAGGATCGGGCAAAACAATACTGAGGTTCCATTCATCGAGGAATGCTTTCTGATGACCATATCATACAGATAAGTTGGTGCATGCTCCTAACCAACTTATCTCCAGCTCTTTTAAGGACCTCGGCATTCAAGCCATCTGCTCGGCTTTGTTAGACTTCAGCTTAGATATGGTAGTCTTTACTTCGACTAAGTCAGGAGGACTTGATTGTTGGCTTTCGTTGTCTATGTTGAATGGATCATCTTGCCTGACAGCGGAATTCGGTTTGTCATCGTCGTTATACAGTCTGCAGAAGTGATCCTACCATATTCTTAGCATTGACTGCGGTTCCACTATGATGTTTCCACTTTCGTCTTTGCAGCCTTCGGTTCTAGGTCTACATACTTGTGAATTTCGTTTCACCTGTTCATAAAACTTTCGAATTTCATTCCTGCTTTTAAACCTCTCAACTTGTTCGACCGCACGCTTCTCATGCCCTCTCTTTTTCCTTCTGAGAAGTCGGCGTTCTTCTCGCCTCTTCTGCTCATAGAGCTCATAAGCAGCTCTCATGCTTTTATGCAGAGGCGCTTTGTCTGCCGACATTCCTCATCAAACCAGGGGTTCCTTGTTGGTGGTTTCTTGAAACCTAGCACATCAGAGGCGGCTTTTCTGATTGCATCTTGGCAATGTTGCCACTGGTTTTCGTACATTTTTAAATCTTAAAATACAGGAAGTTATTGTAATCGTTCCGATTCATCGAATTGGAAATTTTGACATTTCTAGACGTTTCAAGGTGCCTGGAATGAGGGTCTATGATTTTAGAGATATGTCTGTGCGTGCGTGGGTACGTACGTTCGTACGTCCGTCCGTTCGTAACCCTTTTTTTCGTCCATGAATTTTGAAAAAAAAAAAACTAAAAAAAGTAATTTTCACTTCGAATATTTTACGAATAAAAAATATTACATCCAAAATAATTGTTTGCAACGACAAATAACGTTTATGACATCTGGTAAAATTTTGAGAAAAATCGAGTAGACAATTTTTTCACAAAAAATAAGATCCTAAAAAACATTACTAAAAGTTGGTAAAACTTTTACTTCGACACAAATATTTTTCAAAATTAAAGAGATTGGCTTCAAACTAATTTTATCTTGTAGAACATTTTGCTACCGACATTCGTAAGAATTGTTATTCGATTCTCGATATCTCGTGAAAAAATAAAGGTATTGACTAAAAAGTTATTCAAATCTTTGCTAAAATTTCTTAGAGAGATCTAATCTGAATTTGTTTTTATAACAAGTACAAACTTCCAAGAAATGTTACTAAAATTAGTTAAAATTGGATTTTGTGGTAATTTTTGGAACAAAATAAACTGATAAATTTTTCAAGAAAACACGAAAACCTACAAAAACATTAAAAATTATAAGAAATGGTTTTCGACTCACTTATTAATAGAATAAAGAAACATATTATTTATCTCCCAGATTGTTTATAAATATTGTTATGAATATTTTTTTTAAGTTTTAAGCAAGACAAATCGACAGACAGGATTGTAAGTTATCTTGTCAGTGTGGGTCGCATAACGATAATAACTTCAAGCAACAAAGAATAACGTATTATTACAATGTTTAAAAAATGAAATTAAAGGTTTTTTGACAAAAATAAAATCTTAATATCAATTATAAGAAAAGATGGAAACAATGTTTTGTAAAAATAAATAAAAAAAAATATTGTTGTTGTCAGTTAAAAACATTTGAAGGAAAATCTTATGTTCAAAATGTTTCTTATTAACAATGCAAATTGCCAAAAATACAACAAAGTTAGCTTATTTCAGTTTTCAAAGAAATTTAAAGATCAAGACATTATTTGCAAATTTTCTGTGATAAAAATATTAATTTATGAAGAAATCCGCCCCACAAAAACTCAAACTTATTTCTAAGTTTTTTTCAGATTCGCACAAAATGTATTCTCCAAACAGAGTCTTAATTCACAATTGTTGGCGTACTATGTATTTATACTAAAGCCATAATCCCTGATTAACTTGCATAAAATATTTTATTATCATAAAAACCCGTCTGCTTTACTTTTTACAATGCTAAACAATTATTTATAATGTCAACAAAAAAACAAATGTCGTTACGATTTATATCAATTCAAATATACCACGACCGTATCAAGCTTTAGACGCGCCTTATATAATAAGAAGCTTGGATGCGACCCACACTGAAAAATTGTTATTAATCAACGTCAATATTCCAAAAAGTTCTACAAAATATTTAATATCATTTTGTTAAAATTATCCCAAGATGCAATCAGTTTTAAGCACATGTCTTTAACTGTTTCCAAGATATCCGGGTAAAGAATCAATTTTTATCAACTTTCTTTAATTTTTTTTTGTAACAAATGTCGTAACCAAAAATTCAACCAAGACGTCAAAAACGTTGTTTTTCGGTGCACACAGTTAATTTATTCAAGGTGACAAATATTTGTTTAGATTTTTGACTTATTAAAAGCCGTTAGTAGATTGTTTGTGCTCTTTAGGTATTACTTTACAATTTATAGTAAGAAATGTACTTTAAGTCACTAGGGGTCAACAATTTTGTTTGTTTGCTTTTTAACCACTCACTCATTTTTTTTAAAGTCCTTTCAGCAGTTTTAGATGTAAGACAAAATTTATTTAAGGTCGACATTTCCAATTGTTTCTGAGAGCACACTAAACATCTCTCTAAAGACCTTGAATTTAATATAGATTATTCCAAAGATTTAAAGGTTGATATATAAAAATGTGTTCGAAACGCGCCTTAAAGCTTCCATGACACAAAATCAGCTTCTGTCTTTTACAACAGGTAAGACCTTGATAATGAATTTCTATTTTGTGAATAGGTTATCAAATCGTTGATTAAATGCATGAGTTTTTATCCGAATGAAATACTCACACAAAAACCTAAAGCTCTTGAGAGGAACTTGCCGGCTAATAGTAACAAAGCTATATACGTATGAGATAATTGCAGATTCAATAGTAAATTTTTTGCCGGTAATTTAATTGGCTTAAAGACGTTTTAAATCTAACGAGTTGAGGTTGAATGCCTTAGCGAAACAGTCATAAGGTATGATCATTTCAATTTGTAATACACGCAAGTTAGGTACATTGATATCTGTCAGGCTACTCAAGCTCAGTACTTAGTCGACTTTAAACTCTTAAAGTCTCTAAACGTATTTTGAATGCATACCAGCATCTCAGCAATTTAACATCATGTCGATAGAGTTTAAAGTGAATGGAATTCCAATAGAAGGTCAGACATGTGCTGAATATTTATTTACATTTATAACATATTTAAGGCTTTTTTGATCTTATGGTTTTTTTTTAACTTTTTGTTGAATTTTTATCTCAAGTGGAACTTAGTTCTTTGCCACCGGACATTACCCTAAACACCTACATTCGGGAGCATGTTGGTCTCACAGGAACGAAATTTATGTGTCTGGAAGGAGGATGTGGAGTTTGTGTGTGTTCGGTCAAGAAACCAGACGGACAGACTTTGGCAGTGAATTCGGTAAGAAAGAGATTAAAAGTGGAAACATACAAACCTTGTGAAGTGAAAATTGGATACGTTCCACAATTATTCCACAATTATTCTTTGAGTGAAAATTGCAATTGTGCTTTACATATTTTACTTTTATTTTCAATAATTTCAAAACTTTTTCCCAGCCTTTTTTCCCTTTTAAAAGGATAGTGAAAAATGTGGGACGCATTTAAAAATGTGAATTTAAAAAAAATTCAAGAAACTTTGAATTATTCCAAAAATTCTATTAAAAAATAACAATGTGTGAATTTCTAATTAATGAAATTTATTTTTCACTTGAGTTAGGAATTTCCCATTAGCATTCTTTTCATTTACTTAGTGCCTCACATTACTCAACATTTGCCATGGCTGGGAAATAACTACAATCGAAGGAATTGGCAACAAACTCGACGGATATCATCCAATTCAAAGCCGATTGGCTGAATACAATGGAAGCCAATGTGGATATTGTTCACCAGGCATGATCATGAATATGTTTAGCTTGCTAAGTTCCAAAAAAGATGGAAAATTGACAATGTCTGAGATTGAAAATTCATTCGGTGGAAATATCTGTCGTTGCACGGGATATCGACCAATTTTAGATGCAATGAAATCTTTTGCCACTGACAGCAGCAACGACTGTCATCGGACTGAATGCCCCGATATCGAAGATCTCCCAACAACAACGGATGAAAAATGTCTGAAAACAGGTGAAAAGTGTAATGGACTATGTCGTCAAACATCAGCTGCTGGGGTTATAACTTACAAAAATGGATGCAAATGGTTTTGGCCAAGAAATCTTACGGAATTATTTAAGATTCTACAAACTTTGAACGACGACAAATATTTCCTAGTTGCTGGCAATACTGCACATGGTGTCTATCGTCGATCGTCGGTGGAGGATGTGAAAAACTTTATAGATGTGAGTTTATCAAATCTACGAAATTATAGATTTGATCGAGATTGCCTAACGTTGGGGGCGAATCTCAGTTTGACCGAAACTATGGAGATCTTTCTAAAAGCTGCTAAATTACCAGATTTCGAGTATTGTCAGGAATTATACAACCATTTTGATTTGATTGCTAATGTTCCGGTGAGAAATGTGAGTACATGAATTTTGTTTGGAATAATTTATTTATAAGTCTGCTTTTCATTTGTGTTTACTTTTCAAATTTGTTTTTTTTTTATTTTGCCAACAACATTTTTAGATGTGTAAATAGAAAAGTATGCACAACGTATTGAATAGTTTGTATTGAATGTAAAAATATAGAACAAAAGTTTGAGTCTATGAGGCCTCGGAAGTGATGTTGTTAAAGACCTAATAATTTTGTTAACATTTGGTAGCTATTAATAGATTTTTCTTAAACATGGCAACGATTCAAACTTTCCCAAGTGAGTCACTTAAATTCTATACGATTCTATATTAATGAATTATTTTTTTGTATAAACAATTAACAATTTATAGGTAGAACAATAATTTTTTTATTTCTTAAATATTTACTTTACTTTATGTACATACATTACAATTAGACATTACAATTTCGCTAAAAAATTAGTTAATGCTGACATAAATTTGTATGACTTGAAAAAGTTTGGATTCGCTGTTTTTTTTTGGAAAGATGCTTGAGAACAATACACCATAAAAGCTGACTTAGTATTGAAGTTGACAGCTGATTCATATTTAATTATGACAGTTTCAATTTGAATATACATACATACATAAATAGTTACACATAGTTCAAAAAGTCCCAAAGTCCCTGTACAGCAGTTTTATTTTTGTTAATTCTGAGGTAAAATATTTATTTTAGTAATATTTTAGAAACAATTATATTTAAAGTTACTAGAAATTAAAGAAATTTAATCAAAAAACTTACGTTTCAAAAATGTTCCGTATGTATGTAAGTATCGAAATTGAAAATAGCAAAGCCAAGTAACTCGTTGGAAGTTCTTTGTTCTCTATTACTTATTGCAATCGGTTTTTCATTAAATGCACTAGCTTGGAAGTAGTTTTCGGAGAATCTTGTTTCATTTCTTAAGTAGGACCGATTTGAGCCTAACTTTGTTTAATATTGTATGCTGACGATTTTTTTTTTTAAATGATAACACAGGCACTCAATTGGTTTGAGATGTGGAGATTTGTTTGTTTTTAACTTTTTCTTTGGCGCTACAGTCCGGGGCGGACCTGGGCCTCAATCAACATGCGTCTCCAGCCAGCTCGGTCCTTAGCTAGCTGTCTCCATTTTCGCATGCCAAGTTCGTTGAGGTCTTCACCCACCTAAGTGCGGTGCAAGGAAATAAGTCCACGGGATCTAAGTCCACTGGGGGACTAAGTTCTCACTTAATGGGAACGAAATACACTTTACTAAAGTGGTCTTTGTTCCCATTAAGTGAGAACCATCTCCACTTTCTTATGGGAAATTAGTACACACTCGAAAGTATAAAGTGGGAATGAATTTCCAACAACAAAAATTAAAGAGAGATGTAAACTACTGTTAGTTCTTAGACCTTTTTTTTATATTTTCTTAAATTTATCTTGATAAGTACGAGTATGTTACAGTTTATATTCAATACATCATTTGTTATTTGAATATTCGTGATGAAAACAGTGTAAGGTTCAGTGGCGATATAATATAGAGCGTGTTAAAATGAAAAATCAAATTGAATTTATTACGGGATTTCGAAAAAATAGTGTTCTAATTTATGATCGGGTAGAAAAACAAATATATGTGAAAAAGTATACAAGGAATAATATCTCTCGGTACAGGTGCTATTTTAATAAAAATTGCAAAGGCAGCTTAATAATTAATGAAAACATCATCCTCATGAAAACCAGGAGAAAACAATGAAAAAAATGAAAAATATTAATGCCATAAAAAAGATTGTGTCAATGCACCTTTAAAACGGCCGGCGCCTTACAGCTCGAGAGATTTTTATTTGATTATTTTTGAAAACTCGAAAACTGAATTTCAAAATAAAATGATGCTTTTTGATTCAATTTCGAAATACAGTTTTCAAGTTTTCGAAAATAATCAAATAAAATTTTTATATTAATAAAACTTAAAAATACTTGAAGAATTATTTTTTCTTCCTGGCTCAACATGGGAATTTATTTCGCATTCAAATAGAACTAAGCCCACAGTTTTTTGTTACGAATTTCCCACCTTGCATGGGAACAAAGACCACTTTATTTAAGTGGATTTCGCTCCCATTAAGTGAGAACTTAGTCCCTTAGTAGACTTAGTTCCCGTGGACTTATTTCCCACCTTAAGTGAGAACTTAGTCCCTCAGTGGACATAATTCCCGTGGACTTATTTCCCTGCACCCCTGAGTGCGCCACCCGAGTCCCGGTCTTCCTGTACTGCGCAGTCCCTCGGGATTGGATTCCGTGCTGGAGCATTGATGTCCATTCGCTCTACATAACCTAGCCATCTAAGCCGTTGGAATTTTATTCTGCTAACTAGGTCAGTGTCGATGTACAGCCCGTACAGTTCGTCGTTATATCTTCTTCTCCTTTCTCCATCTATGCATAGGGGACCAAAAATCACCCGAAGAATTTTTCTCTCGAAGCATCCTAGGACGTTCTCATCTTTCTTTGACAGGGTACAGGCCTCAGCGCCATAAGGATGCTGAGTGTCTTATAGATGATTCTTCGTTTGATTTTAGCGCTGGTGTCGTTGTCTGTGCTTATAGCGTTGACAAAGTCCTTAACTACCTCAAAGACATTTTGTCCAAGACGTCGTTGTTCAATGTTCTTTTTTGATGGCAGCATATACTTGATCTTGCCCTTATTGACGACTAAACCCACCTTCTTCTCTTTCTTCCCAGTTCTCAAAAACGCTTCACTGTCATCACACTTTAATCTTCCAATTATGTAAATATTATCTGCGTATTAGAGAAATTGCTAGACCTCTGGAAGATTGTGCCTCTAGTGTTGACGGTTGAGTTTTGACCAATTCTTTCCAGAACAATATTAAAGAAGTCGCATGACAGTGCATCGCCTTGTCTAAAACTTTTTTTGATATTAAATGCATCATGCATCGGTGAAATCTTGTCAAAAGTAGATATTGCTCTGTAGAGATATTCCTAATGGATGCTGTTATAAGCGAATCTAAAATCGAAACGAAGCTCCTGTGTTTTTTTCCAAAATATGACGTAATGTGAATATTTGGTCGATAGTGGATTTTCCTGGTCCAAAGCCACAAGGACAAGAACCTATCAGGCTGTTGACGAACGGCTTCAGACGTTCACATAATACGGCTACGGATCTTATATGCAATGTTAAGTAGACTGATGCCTCTGTAGATGGTGAAATTTAGAGGGTCTCCTATGCCGAATTTCCACTCATTGGGCAATCTTTCCACCATATCTTGGTGCATGCTCCCTACCATCCATCCATCCTGCTCCATCGCAGCTTTGTTTGACTTCAGTTTAGATATAGCTATCTTCACTTCATCGAGGTCGGGTAGGCAGAATTTTTGATGTACGTCGCCTAGGTTGAGTGGTTTTAACTCCCTTTTAGCGGAATTCAGTTCGTCATAGGCGTTATATAATTTGTAGAAGTGGTCTTTCCATATTCTCAACATACACTGCGGTTCTACTTCGATGTACCTCCGACCGTCCTTAAAAGCTTCAGTTTGTGGCTGGTACCCTTGGATCATTATTTTGTTGGAATATAAAATTATTCGCGAGGCCAGTTTTTGAGCACCTCGACCTGTTATGTGAAAATTGAAAAGTGCTTTCTCAAATTAACCATTCGAATTCGGTTAAAAAAAAACTCTAGGTCCCCTCCATCCCTGACAACAACACTTACACACAGGAATGATTGTAAGTCACTAGGCCCGGAGACTTTTTGGACTATGTACAATGGTACATATTTGTTTGATTTTATTTTTCAGTTAAGTTTTAATGCGTGTGCTAAATTTATTTAAATTCACATAATTTTATTAAGTGTTATACAGAAGCTTTAAATTCAAACACGCAAAGTCATTAAGTAGCAAAAATATTCACATGATAAGTGCTCACTTTACTTTAATATATTTTTAATATGAAAATTAAAAAAAACAAGACAGTTTCAATTGAATAAGGTTAATGTGTAATTAGGAAAAAATAAAAATCACGCGAAGAGAAGTATTTTTTTTATAATAAACATAAAACTGTTAGTACTTGTTTTCAATTTTTTCTTGTTTACATTTTTATGTAAGTAATAGAATTAAGTGGTGACCATCTTTTTAGAAAACATAACTAATTTAATGAAAAATGATTCTTTAATGATGCTTTAAAAGAATTTAGAAAATTAACATGAGCTTACATACGAAGTAACCGAAGCTATTACATATCTCTTTTTTCAGCTTAAAACATGTCTGATGTTTGGAATTTAAGATGTTAACCCAATTCACGTTACGCATTTTTAAATCTTATATAAGGCTTAAAATAACAGTTGTCCGGATACAAATTTGTTAGTCCAAGGAACTAATAGATTTTTGAAATTTGTATTCTTAATTGGGTTCCTTTGAATAAAAAATTATTTGTTTGAAGTGCTACAGAAGGGTACCCCAAAGAACTGTTATTTTATTTTAAAGTTTTCTCAAGAACTAATGAATAGATTTCAACAATTATACTGCTCAGTAATATTTGATGATCGAAAATGTCAAATTTTACTTTTTTTAAATTTAAAAACAAAATATTTTTTTAAAATTCAACACCTATCCTAAAAACGGGTCATACTAATAATTTAAATGCGAAAGTAACTCTGTCTGTCTGTCTGTTACTCAATCGCGCCTAAACTACTGAACCAATTTGCATGAAATTAAGTATGGAGATATTTTGATACCTGAGAAAGGACATGGGCTACTTTTTATACCGGGAAAATGACGCACGCGGTATAATACCACATAGAGTTTCTTAATTCTTTGGAATTATTAGGGGTGCCTTCTCATAAGTTGAGATTGGAGGTTGGTGTGACAGTCCTGTTAATGAGAAATCTTGACGCACCAAAGTTATGTAATGTTACACGGCTACAGATTACTCACCTAGGACGAAATATTATAAAAGCTATAATCATGACTGGAATAGAATAAGGAAAATGTTTTAATTCCCCGCATTCCGATAATTCCAACCGATTTGCCGATTTAGTTTAAAAGAGTGCAGTTTCCTTTAAAAGCAGCATTTGCAATAACAATAAATAAAGCTCAGGGGCAAACGCTAAAAATTTTAGGTGTAAATTTGAAAAAAAAACTGTTTTTCCCATGCACAATTATATGACCGTATATGCTCACGAGTCTCAAACCCTAGGACCTTTTGAATAAACCGCCAACATGGCAGCGGTGGCAAAGCGTTTGAATCAAATCCTGTGTGAATTTGGGAAAAAGTTTTCTAAATATTTTTAGATGTAACAAAAAGTTTTTGAAAATTGATGTTTCAGTCGTTCAATTTGTGGCGAATGGTTTTTAAGGCGGAACAGCAAAAAAGCTTGTTTTTGATCAACGAGGATCATAACACAAGGAAAAATGTAAGTTTCTGAAGAACAGAGGCCCAATATCATGAAGACTCACAACTCAATACGCTAAATCAAATGTCAAGATCGTGCTTTCATATTTCTTTGACTGTAAGAGTATTTCTATCACGAACTCACTCCTAGAAGTGGGACAGTAAATTATTGTTTTTGTTAACTTGAAACCTTGAGATATTTGCGTAAAGCTGTGAGAAAGATAATACCAGAAATGTTAGCATACAAAGCGCCTGTGCATTCTTCGGTCGTAATTCATGAAAAATGCGATGACAGTAATTCCACGGACTCTATTCACCGATAGATTTGGCTCTAGCAGACTTTTTTTGTTTCCACAAATGAAAAGGCCCATCAAATAAAAACAATTTTATAAACTTAAGCCTATTACAATAAAACAATCGCTGGAGTAACTATTCCGGAATAGGAATGAGACTTTTATAGAGCTTTTCTCCTGCGTGTTTTTCGATGGGGATACAGTTTTGTAATTTTAATATATTAAAAATAATATATATCAAGAAAGTCCCGGAAGCTCTCTTATTTGTGGATCGCTATAATTTTAAACTGAAAGACAATGTAACCCAAATTTGTTTTGAGTTTATGGGCCAATATGCCCCAGTTTCTAAACTAAAACACTAAAAATAAAATTTTTCCTTTGTTTCAGATGGGAACTCTAGCGGGAAATTTAATGATCAAGCATGCTCATCCTGAATTTCCTTCGGACATTTTTATCACCTTTGAAGCTCTAAACGTCATAGTAATGGTCGGTAATATAAGTGGAGTCGAGGCTATGACACTGAGCAAATTCCTCAAAATAAATATGAAGGGAAAAGTGATACTTGCATTCCGTCTTCAAGCCTACCCGAAGGACAAGTGTATTTTTAAGTCTTTCAAGGTGAGTTTTTCATAAATTTGTTTGTTTCCAACCAAAACTTAATCTGATAATTTGTTCTCAAGATAATGCCTCGAGCTCAAAACGCCCATGCATATGTGAACTCTTCTTTTTTCCTTGACTTAAATCCCATCGATAAAAAAATTAACTATGCTCGAATTTGCTTTGGTGGGATTAATAAGGATTTTATTTATGCGAAATCTACAGAAAATCTACTCGCTGGAGTGAATTTGTTCTCAAGTGAAAAAATCCAGTGGATACTGGAATGCCTTCATGATGAGATAAAGCCGGATTTTGTTCCACCTGATGCATCATTGGAGTACCGCAGGAAACTAGCTTGTGGCCTCTTTTATAAATTTATTCTTTCCATTCTTCCTGAGGATAAATTACAATCGAGACTCAGAAGTGGAAGAGAGGTACTTAAGCGTCCTCTGTCGTCAGGAAAGCAAATATTCAAGACTTCAACTAAAGATTTTGCAATCAAACAACCAATAAAAAAACTCGAAGCTATTGTACAGTGTTCGGGGGAAGCCAAGTACATGAACGATTTTCCATCTCTGCCCAAGCAAGTGTGGTGTGCCTTTGTCAATGCAACTAAAGTCGGTGTTGAAATATTGGAAATCGATGCTTCTGCTGCTCTGAAAATTCCTGGGGTTGTAGGATTTTTCGAGGCCAAGGATATTCCTGGGATAAACTCATTTGTAAATACGAGTCCTTCATTTTTTGGCATGCTACATGATGAACAAATTTTCTGTGCTGGAAGAGTTTCTTACCATAACCAGCCAGTGGGAATGATTGTAGCGGAGAATAGTGCTTTGGCAAATTTTGCAGCTTCCAAAGTTCAAATCACCTATTCCAAAGGAGACCCAGAGGTGTTCACAACCATGGAAAATGTTCTTGAAGCCAACAAAACAGAGCGAATCCTGGATGTTATGGTTTCTTCAATCAAGGAACTAGAACTTCGTTCACCAGCTCAATTTTCAGGATCAGGACATCTAAAGCTCGGCCAGCAATATCACTTCACTATGGAACCACATACCACAGTTGTGATTCCCGTAGAGGGTAGCAAGCTTGAGGTTTACTCCTCCACCCAATGGATGGACTTGACTCAGTGCGCAATAGCAAAGTGTGTTGGAATTAATGTAAGCGACGTCCAGCTCAATGTTCGCCGACTGGGAGGAGGTTTTGGATCAAAGATCTCCCGAGGCAATCATGCTGCCTGTGCAGCTGCCTTAGCAGCGATCAAACTTAATCGGCCAGCTCGATTTGTCCAGACAATTGAATCCATGATGGGAACTATTGGAAAACGTTGGGCATGCAATAGTTTCTATGACTTTCACGTCAACTCTCAGGGTAAAGTGCTAGGTCTGGAAAATCGTTTTTTTGAAGACGCAGGTTACATTGAAAGCGAAAATGCCATTGAAAGTATTGCTGGACCTGCTTTGATCAATTGCTATGATTTTAAAGAAAAGTACAAGATTGACGGGAAAATTATTCTTACTGATACTCCCAGTCACACTTGGTGTAGGGGACCAGGATCCCTGGAAGGTTTCGCAATGACAGAGACAATCATGGAGCACATTGCATTTGAAACCCAACGCGATCCAGTGGATGTTCGGATGGAAAACATTGCTCAAGATCACAAAATTCGAGGTTTGATCGAACAATTCCTTAAAAATTCTGAGTATCGAATGCGGAGGATAGAAGTCGAGAAGTTCAACGAAGCAAATCGATGGCGAAAGAAGGGTCTGGGTATTACGATTATGCAATTTGATGTCATGCACTTTGCACCGTTCGCAGCAACTGTCGCAATCTATCACGCTGATGGATCCGTTGTCATATCTCATGGCGGTATTGAGATGGGACAGGGCATGAATACGAAGGCGGTACAGGTAGCTGCACATTTGCTTGATATTCCAATGGAAGTCATACGGATTGAGAGTTCAAATACGGTTAATGGAGCAAATGCTATATTTACTGGAGCTTCAATAGGCTCGGAGTGTGTTTGTCTTGTAAGTAGAAAAAAAATAGAGAAATCCGTTGTAAACTTTCTTTTTTTTCTAGGCTATTCGTAAGGCATGCGATACTCTCCTGGAACGTTTACGTCCCATCCGGGAATCAATGCAAGAATACACCTGGCAAAGTCTTGTCGAAAATGCTCATAACCAGGGTGTCAATTTAATCGCAAGTGACCAATTCCAAACGGGAGATCTCGAATCATACTTGGTCTATGGAATTTGCTTAACTGAGGTTGAAATCGACATTCTAACTGGCAACCTTCTTGTTAATCGTGTTGATATTCTCGAAGAAACTGGAGAAAGTCTTAATCCTGCCATAGATATTGGACAGATTGAAGGAGCATTTGTTATGGGGCTTGGATACTTTCTAACTGAGCAACTGATTTACGAAGAAAAAACTGGCGAATTACTTACGAACCGAACTTGGAACTACAAACCTCCTGGTTGCAAGGATATTCCAATTGATTTTCGAATCGAACTTCTTCAGGAGAGTCCGAATCCTGCTGGTTTTATGAGATCGAAAAGTAAAAAGAGTTCATGTGATATTGTGAGTATTTTTAATAGTTTCTTCTTTTTTTATCTAGCCACTGGAGAACCAGCAATTTGTATGGCCGTATCGGTTCTATTTGCTATTCAAGAAGCTCTTCAATCAGCTAGAAATGATGCAGGTCTAGAGAGGAAGTTCATAAGTTTAGGTGCACCAACTACTCCCGAACAAATTCTTTTGAATTCTGGAGTGGATATCACGCATTTTGAATTGTAGATATCTTAATTCTTTTGTTGAGGCATATGATAGTAAAGCTATATGTTATTGGAAAAGATTGTAATTACACTGATCAACCTCGAGAACAGGATGAGAGATGACATAATTCAAAATCTCACTTTTAAGGAACCGAAGTTGGTACCTGCTTCTATGGTTGCGATATTTTAATAACTTTTCCTCATGTTTAAGCTCCACTAGTATGAAATTAATGACAAATTACAAATGACTTCTTTCAGCAAACATTTCTAAGATTGAATTCTTCCATTTTTTTTGTAGTTAAATTTTAGCTTAAAATTTCAGAATTTTCAATAGCTGCTACATACATATTTTTCTGCTTTCAGTATTGATCGAAGCCAAGATAAGAATTCAACAGTAGAGGAAGTATCTGTGAAAAGTCTTGAGATTGAAATCCCTTTAGATCTTCCACATGTCTTCCTTTCACTTTTCGAAGGTTTGACACTCAATTCAACAACTTTACCTTATTTTAGCTTTTGGAAGCGGAGAAAAAATCATTTCATCATCACCGTCGCGGAAAACAAAAAAAGGAAGGATAGCAATTGAATCAGTTCCCGCATAGAGTTTTCCTTTCTGCATTTATATACAGACTTTACTCATCAAGACACATTGGTTTTGAGTGTAAACCAAGCGTTGATGCCACTAAACCCAACATCGTCATGAATCAACGTCTATAGATTTACCCACCCATGATGCAACACGCCATATTCTCTCGACTGGAGCTGGATGTCGCTTCTAGCTGCCAAGTGCCACAGATTTCTGATTTTCCTCCTTCTTTTTTTTTGTTCGTTGCGGAACTCTGCACTGTGCCTTATCTGGAGCAGAATGAAATTTTTCCTTTAAAAAGATTGTCAGGATGAGAGAACCTATGATACTTTACTCCAGCCATCCCAGTTCCTCAGCGACACAGTAGTGCAGTATAAAGTAGCAGTAGATGCGGTGCTGTGAGGGCGGTGGTAGCAGCATAAACAACATGACGGTGAATGTGGAGCGATATGAGATGCGTTGCTTGCCACATCGTTTGCCTTCGGGTGTGCTACCGCAAGTCTTGAAATGCAAATTTACAGTATAACACGCATTCCGACAAGGATGTGTATATTCTTTAGCAGCTCTAGTTCCCACTCAGCTAGCTCGCTCCACAGGAACTAAAAACTCTGATGATGCTCCTGTGCTAGGCGGGCTGTTGGGTGGATGGGTTTTTACTTCTTCTATTTTTCGTCGAGATAGAAGATGAGAAGATGGTAGCATTCTTTAGCTAGACAATCATCTTTGGAATGCAATGTGAACGCTATTTGCCTCTTAGAGCGCGTGGGAATTCCATATGCGAGTGAAAATTTTCCTCTGATGCTTGACAAGCTGTACTATATAATGGTAGAGCAACAGCAACCTTTATCCATATCAGAGATGATAGAGAACGAGGGAGTTGGAGAGAGAAAAAAGAAGTGATGGTTCTATAGTGCCACGGAAGGATTTTTCATCCGCGGTTGACTTGTAAGTGATGTGCCACCATGCGTTCATAACGTTTACTTTATACTCCTCCCTCCCAAAAGGTAGAGCTACATTACGTATTCTTATATGAAATACTTCTTCTCATTTTTTTTCTGAGCGTGCTCTATTTCCGTAAAGTTATTTAGTTCTGAGCTTTGATTTCGTTAAAAAAATCTTTACTTCGTAGAAGGTGAAATTTATATGGTGTGAGAAAATTTTTGTTTATATGAAGAGAACTAAGTTAAAAGGTCACAGCTTCTAAGGCAAAGCCAGTGTCTCATCGAAAACAAGAATAACACTCATACACAACTTCAAAGCTTTTAAACTCTGATGAAAAAGGCAAAGAAAAAGATCCGGGTAATAAATGTCAGTTCCTTTTTTTTATCCAAGACGAAATTAAAGAAAATTTGACAAACTAGAAATTTAGAAAATCATTAATCAAGTTAATATTGTAGGAAAAAAGTGGCTATCACTTCAAGTAAAACATCCGAGTTATTAGAAGTTCATCTAATCAAGCTTCATTTATAAATCATTGATTTCAGTGAAATATTGAATTTGTTTGCCTTCATCATGGCTTAAAGTTAAATTCAGTAATAATTTGTCTATTTTTTCTAAAAGCTGTAGAACCAAAAATGAACTAAGTTCTGTCTAATGAATGTTTAATACTTGCTACTATTGGCGTAGTTCTTTGCAATAGATTCAGTCTAACAAAAGTTGGTGATCTTTGACCTATAGCAAACGACGTAAGATAACATCATTTTCAAAGAAGTACAGACCGATGTTGTCCAGCCCAAAAACCACTTCAAGCTTTATTTGGATGCAATGGCACCTCGTGAATTTCACATGGATTATTGTGTTGTTCCAAATCCGGAAAATTTTGCCAAGATGCCTTCCCTTGGAAACACCAGATTGAGCAACAAAAGGTTCAGAACGATAATTTCTAAGTTTTTACCTCATAGGATCTATTTTCAAAGCATGATTTAATCTAAGCTAAAAAAAACAGTGGAAAACCAAGAGTTTAATTAACATAATTCCTCGGGCTCGGCTAAGTTGTTCAAAAGCTTTAGAAAATTCAGTGTATACACAGTCAACTTCATAACCTTGTTCTAAAGCGTTTGAACATATGTTTGTGAATGCGAGCAGATTTGTAACGGTTGATCTTTTTTCACAAAACCATGTTGCTGCTCGCAAATGATATTTTTACTTAAAAATGCTACACTTTCACTTACAACTTGTTTAAACAATTTATGAATGCCAGAAAGCTTTGCAATGGGCCATGGCTATATCCGCCTTCTTACCTTTCTTGGAAATTGGTGTTAGAAATGACTTCTTCCATATACTGGGAAGTTTGCTTGTACTTAGAGAAAGTTTGAATAAAGCGTAAGGGGTACAACTAGAGCACTACTACACTATCGGGGGAATACCATCGAGATCGGCTGAACAGTCATCATTTGACGCTGATAAAAGATCAACGACCGTACTCTGTAGCACAGGGATGTGACTACAGCTAGTCTGCGAAAAGGAGTGAAGGTTATGAAAATATACTTCATCAACTTTTTCAAGACTATTCTTAAATGTTTCACGGAAATAATATTAACAGTTTTATCTAATATAGGGTTTTTGTAAGTGAGGTCAACTGGAAAGCCATCTGATTTTTTTGGGAGTCTCTTTCAAAGAGGTAGCCATATCAGTAACATAACTAGCATATACAAAATTAGAAAGAGACTTATTAAATTTGTTAAAGAGTTAAACATAAAAAAGGAAGTTGATTGGAGACAAGAGTTTTGAGATAAGTTTTCAATGCCTTATTTTTTGTGTTACGCAGTAAACTTAATGCTTTCGTGTACCAACGGTGGCTAAAGTGTTTACTTCTTGAATTTTTTAAAGGAACAAAATAATTAAAAATCTTATACAAATTTGAAATTGATACGTCAATATTAGAAAATGCTCAGGTATCAATAATTCCAGAAATGGTTAATTCTTCAGACAACAAGTAGAAATTAGCTCTTCTGAAATCAAAATTATATAAGCAATCAAAAAAATTACTGTGTTCAGTAAGGTGATTACTTAAGTCAAAACAAATTTCCAAAGAGGGGTGATATTTATCAATACTAGTAATTCCTGACCTAGATTCAAGAACAAGAGTACTAATAGAGCCTGAAGAAAATACAGCTTGTTTGCTTGTTTGTCAGTAAGAAGGATTTTTCGAGAAAAAATAGTTCCAGTTGTAAAGGTTATAAAGTTAAACGTTTAAAATGAAAATGGTCTAAGTCTGTATTATTATCCTTACATAGATAAGTTTAAATGGAATAGATACAGAAGAAGATAAATTTGTATTTCTTACCGCTATGAGAACACCTCCACCAAAATACTTTGCAATACCAATATGACGATCGTTTCTGTTAACTTCGACCTCTTGACTAAAAAGTTCAGTGTCGCAAAAGCATTATTACTTTTAAAAACTCGATATCTCGCAAACTGGACAAATTTTTACGGAACTTGCAACATAAAATGTATATTTATAAGCACTACAAAACTGCATACCAAAAATATTTGTTTATATACAAAATACATTTTTTGATAAATTAAAGGGCATTTCAATTTTTTAATAAAAACTTATTTTATAGGTATTTTTTTTATTTTAAAATATAAGTAATATTTGTAAACAGAGTCCTTGAGTGCAGTATTTTAACTTATAACTGTCAAATAGCAATGCTGTTAAAAAATATCATATATTTTTTTTGTTTATTAGGTATGTAATTGTCTCTTAAAGATTCTTAGATTTGTTTAAACAATATAAGCACAAACAAAACTGTCGAAATTTAAAATTAAATACAAATTTCGTTTTTTCGCATACAACCCCTTAATTGTTCTTTTCATAAAAATGTTGTCTATAGGCAATTTCAAGGGTGCCAATAATTTGTTAAGGGTTTACTAAGACTTTTTATGGTGATTAGGGTCACTTCACACAAAGATAAAATTAGGTATAGTATAGTCAGATGTATGCATACCTTTTTTTAACTTAACTTCTCTTAGGAAGTTATTGTAATGGATCCGATTTGTCGAATTAAAAATTTTGACATTTCTCGACGTTTCAAGAAGCAGAAGATATATCGACTTTAAATAAATTTTGTTATACAGATAATAATGGAGAAAGAGCTCTCAAGAAATTTTTTTTTTAACCCTAAATGTCTCCAAAAACGCTAGAGACTTGAATTAATTGTATATTATATATTTTAACGTGATACTTAACAAATATATTTAAAAAAAATCCAATTAACGCTTTTTTTTTAAATCAAAAAACTGAAAACAAAAATTTGTCACTCAAAAATTCAAGATATTGGCTTCAAACTACTTTTAACTAACTAATTTTAACTTATAAGAAATGTTGTTTTCAACTTATTGAAAAATTTTGAGAAAAATTGAATTGACAGGTTATTTATTCGGGCTCAATTTTTGGGAGTCTGTTATTACTATCGCTATCAGTCTGTTCAAAATGGTAGACATGTGCATTCAAGACGACACAAGCGTCCACAGGTTTTTCTCAAAACCCACCTCTGTCTATCAGTTTCTACTCTAACCTCAACGCGGTGAACATCGGGTGCTTAGGACCTCAACTGGAGATTTGGTTTTAACCCCAGTGGAAAGTTGTTGGGGGCAGCAAACGAGAGAGGGGGGTGAGGTGTTTCCACTAAGGCACCTCTCCTTTTCAAGACGGCAGCGGACGAATTCTCTAGATGGAATCAACGGTGGCGTCTACAGTTCCAGTAAGGTTGAACTACTTAGTGAATACCTTATAGAACTTCTACGACTTATTCGGAACCTAGGTCTATTAGGTTCTAGCGGTTCTATCCGGTTCGCCGTCCTTGGAGTCAGTCTGCTTCCTAATATTTTTAACTTAAAGGAAAATTTGAGGATATAGAAACATTTAAGTACACAATTTCTCTAACAAATAAAATTAAAACAAATTAGGGTAAACAAATAAGTAGGGTAGAAAAATTTGTGTGGCACTCACAAATTACACGTTTCAGAATCTCTTTTCACTTCAAATCTCAAGAGATTCATAGCCTTTATATCAATAGATATGAAACGTTAATTATGTTTTTCAATTAGCCACTAGTTTAACAAAAGTATCACTTTTGCTGTTTTTTGGACATTAATATTATTGAAATACATGTTCAAATCTCAGTTCTAAAGCATCGAAAGCAAATTCACTTCAAAAGTAGATTTGTTTAATTTTTTAACGTCTTTTAAGATCTTTTGTATTCAACAGAAAATCAACGTTGAAAGAAATAAAATGGTCGACTTGGTCGCTAGAACATGCTAATGTCTTCCAAAAAGTCTGTTTAAAAATATTTCCAATATTTTAAGCTTTAAAAATGTAACTTATTTTTTTTCGAAAATCATTTGAAATTTTAAATAAAGTGCTTATGTATATGTAGACATAAATTTTACATTTAAATTTCGATATCGAGTTTTGTAAACAAAATTAATATTTTTTTTTAAATAAAAAAAAGACATTTTTGATAATCAAAAACCATTATCAATTTGATCATCGACAAGAACTTGCACAGAAAGAGAAGATTATTGAAATCGGTCCATTAGTTCTAAGGAAACCTAAAAAAATGAAGGTTTTATGAGGGATTCCCTTCTGGAGAAATGCAAAATATGTTTGTCTTGTAGGAAGAAGCTATATTTAGAACACAAAACTTATTCAAGGTTTCTTCTTAAGAACCTGAATATTTTCTCTTTTTCTTATAAACACATTTTATGAAAATCATTTAAAGCATGACATAAGTTTTTTCAAATTCTAAATTGAGTGAAAACTAAAATTGAATTTGCTTTTGACAGGAAACCACATTTTGGTGAATGTTAATTATTAACATATCTTTAAATGAAATATTTACTTTTACAATTTGACTGTATAAGCCTTATGGTTCATATAACCTCCCCCTGGATCGTCCATTGGTCAGAAGTTGATGAGTTTCTGCTGTTTTTGGAATAGGGCTGAATATCCAATTCATATTATGTTCTTGGTTTAGTCTTCAGTTAAAAGTATTACTTTTAGCAACAAAGTTTAAGGAAGTAAAATACAAATTTTTTTATATACAAAAAATCAACAATTCAAAATACAATTGTCATGTCCTTTAACGCAATACGAATAGTTTTAAATTAAAAGGAATTCCTTCGAAAAAAAAAACAAATAAATCATCTCCCAGGAAGGGTTATGAACCCTACGACCCCCCCCCCCCCCGCGGATCCAGCACCATTGAGTACAGCCCAATCATTCACCTCAAGAAAAAATATAATATTGATTGGTTTAAAACATAATTTGTGATTGCCTGTTTCAATATTCATCGATGTTCGAGTCTCAATTTTTACTGAACTTAAATAATCTAATAAAACTGTTTAAATTTAGTTAAAAAAAGTGAATTTATTGTTGTTATAATTCGCAAAATGAAAGCATTTTTGGATCGTCATGAAGCATCTTCTTGTTGAACAAATTTGTAGCTTTGCTGTAACCTTTTTAAATTTTAATGGCATATTTTATTCTTAACAATAAAATAGAAATCTTTTCATTTCTCTTAGAAAAGTTATGTTTTTTTTTTATTTTAGTGACAAAATGAAACCTCTTATTGGAACATCCTTTATGATATGTAAATTCTAAATTTCTATTTACTTTTTCGCAAACTATCACATTATTTCGAATGCTATATCATTTAAAGACCTTGTCTTCACTTAAGAATATTGTCAATTTTATCACCTCAAAGCCATCATATGTTAGAAAAGATTGACAACATAGGCAAAAGCTTCGGTTTCAACGGTTTTTAATAGAATTCTCAACTAAAATTGTATATTTCATGTTGTACACATTATGACACCCCATCCCATTACACCCTCAAAATAATTAATTCTTCCATCTCTCTCTTTTGAACTTCAATTATATAACCTTTATACTAATTAAATAATGAACTTAAAATAGGTGACAACTATTAGAAAGTTCATCGTTAAAAACATATACTGCCTGCCTATCTCATTGGTTATTTTCTCTGAGTTTCCACACTCTCTGCCTCTGATGGTTTTCATTAAGCATAATTACTACAAAATTTACAAAAAAAAATCTACATTGAAGTTGTTCAGCATTCCCCTCCATATACTGATAATGATGGTTAGGGTGTAAGAGGGTTTGACAGATTTTTTGAACACACCCGAAGTGCCTCCGATATTAACTGGGAATTAAAAGTAGCGGATTAACTATTTTGTTGTTTCTTTCTAAGGCCCTCAATTCAATTGAAATTTGAAGTGTTGTCACTCATATTAACCTGGTTTGAAATTGTACCCTCAATTACGCCCAGGATCACAGAAAGTGTAAGGCTCCCAAACTAACAAAAAAGCTCACTTTGTTGTGAAAAAAGCGGAAAATTGCCTGAGGGCTCTAAGGTATCCCAGCCCGTTCCTGGATCCTATGCCAACCCTTTAAAATCGACAGTATATTTGAGTTTTGAATAAAGGACTATAAAAAGAGGGTGCTAGACGCAGTTAGCACTGTGTACACTCACTAGAGTGATGTTTGAGGTTATCGAATTCTACATCTCCACATATCTACCTACATGTAGGTTGAAGTTCCTACACATTACCATCCGAGTTAAAACCCAAAAGAGAGGGAAAAGAACGAAACGGCACCCGAATAATATCTAAGTGGATTTTTTGGCTCGGGAGTCTGGTTGCGTGGTAGCAGGAATGGGCGGCTCAACGGGACCAAGGAAACGAAGGCTTAACATCATACAATTAACACTTACGCAACAAAACTTTTAGAATAGTAATTGTAATTTAATACCATCTTTTGCCTTGCGGAACCGGATATAGATGTAGCTACATGCGAATTTCTGAATTCAGTTAGGATCCTATACGCTTATGCGAGTATTTCGTTAACGAGTGTCCTTGATGACTTTGTAAGGGCGGAGTATGAAGGGTATAGCAGCAATAAGCTCAAAAACAACAGTGTGTAATGTTAGATCTCATATATGCATGCGTGTGAATTAAACTATATAAGCCATCATGTGTGTTGACGACATTTATATATTTCGAGGAAAATCTCATTGGAAACTTTTTGAAATTGCTGCTTGCTTGATGCTAAATTCAAAAGGAGCAAAAGGTGTTTTCGAAATAACGATGCGATGATGGTAATGAGAATGATGACAAAACATCAATGGCACCAAGCGAAAGGCGTCGGTGGCGCTGCTGTGGGGAGGAAGAAGTTGACGATGACGATGACGACTGTAATTATACAAATGAAACCCTTAATTACTAATTCAAATGGAAATAATTTTTGGCATGTTGTATAGTTGTAGATAGTTTTGTGCGTTAGAAAGACAGAATCATCAAACAGACATATCTCTCGAAGGATCAATTTGCAAGTACTTTAGAGGAAACGCAAAAGAAGTGTTGAATATAATCATAATATGGAATAGAATAAAAGGTTCGAAAAAGGTTGCGAAAAGGGTCGCTTTTTGCAAATAGAATAAAGTTGTAAACCGATTTGAATATTGTAGATGAAAACTAATTTTGTATATATTGAAATAAAATGTTGAGAATTGTACGAGTGTTTAACTTTAATGTCGATAGTTAAAAACTTTTGATTAAAATTCTACGTTTCTATTTAAGAGATAGGCCTAGCCCATCAGAACCTCTGCTTAGAATTGAAAGAGAATTGAAATATGACTTTGGTTTGAAAGAAACTTATTGCTTGTTGAGTCTTAATGCATATTTAATAGTTATTTTTTTTTAAGTTAATGAGAGTGAGTTAAGACACTGTGACCGGTAAATATTATAATTCGGCACTTTCGTAAGGCTCTTAACAAAATTTTATCATCGAAGAATGAAACTAAGCTTAGTATCAAATCAGAATTTATAGGATTGGTCAGTCGCCCTGAAATTAAGACGATATTGATTCTAAGCATTTACTATGTACGTATGATTCTTATTCCTATGTTTCTTATTCCTGAAGAATAGTTTATTATTGTGAATGAGGATCCGTTGCAACGGTATCAAAATTTAAATTATTATTGTTTTTTTTTCTTCTAAGAACACGCCCTTGAAGACCCCGATTTCTCTAATAAGATTACTTTTAGATCCGGTACAGGAAGTGTTGTATTTTAAGAGTAAAATGTTGAGCTTACTAAATAAATTGACAATGACAGTTTGATGACCAGTGAAAGGGTGCTTAAAACTTGAGAACATGCTAGACAGGAGCCATAAGGAAGAAGATTATTCATTTTGAACGGAAGTTCATCCAAAATGATGCGTTTGATGCCAAAAAAGTTTTAGACAAGGCGATGCACTGTCATGCAACTTTTTCAACATCGTTCTGTAAAGATTATGGGCTGGTGGCATCATTGGACCGTACTTCTTTAAAGATGATGGGAATCGTAACGTAACTGTGAATGGTGAGTGCTACCGTGAGATGATATCTCAAGAGCTTGACTTGCATGACATCTAGTTTCAGCAAGACGGTGCCACATGCAACACAGTACGCGCAACAATGGACTTATTGAGAGGTGAGTTCGGGGAACATTTTATTTCTCGTACGGAACCGGTCAATTTTCCGCCTAGATCGTGCAATTTAACGCCTTTAGCTGACGACGAAATGTTGGAAAGAGTATGCCAAAATTGGACTAAGCGGATGGACCATTTAAGGCGCAGTCAAGGTCAACATTTGCATGAAATAATATTCAAACATTATATTATATGGACCTTGTTTTTTTTTTTGAAAAACTTTCCTATAGCTTTTTAAAATCAAGGAGTTAAGGAGTTTGTCTACCTAAGCACAGCTTCAGACAAGACTTGCTAAACGCTGCTGCTTTTGACTTAGAAGTCAATTGAGTAGTAAAGTTATCTCTTAGTAATATAAAGTCACCATCTTCTTTAAGACGATCGTCCTTCCGGTTGTCATTTATGGCTTGGAGGCTCTCAAAGAAATATGAGAGCGTCTTAGGATGCTTCGAGAGAAAAATTCTTCGGGTGATTTTTGGTCTAGTCTACAGAGTGGAGGAGAGGATAAAACGACAAACTGTACGGGCCGTTCAACGACGCTGATCAGGTAAAAATATAAAAGTCCAACGGCTTAGATGGCTGGGTCATATAGAGTGAATGAACATGAACGATTCAGCGCGGAAGGTCTTCAAATCCAGTCCCGAGGTTCCCGAGACTTAGGTGGCGCACGCAAGTGGGACGGGGCCTCGATCACCTTGGCGTGTAAAACTAGATACAGCTAGGTAGGGTCCGTGCTGGTTGGATACGCATGATCATTGATCTTTGAGGCCCAGGTCTATCCCAGACTGTAGCGCCACCTTAAAAAAGTAAGTAAGTATATGTCTCCGTCGTAATACATCGAGAGTATACTACGGCTATCCACGAATATAAAGTATTTACCATCGATCTTAAAGGGGCTATAATTGGTTACCATCATTGAATCATCGGAATTTTTTCAACAGGTCGCTTATGGCCATCCTGAAAAAAGGAGTCTACTTAACATCACCTACAAAATCTTCTCTGGCGTAACAAGTAAACGTCTAAAGCCCAACGTCAACAACCTGATAGGTCCTTATCATTGTGGTCTTAGACCAGGAATGTATTGATTTCAAGGCCGCATTTATGACAACATCCACAGGGGCGAGCTGTATAGAGCCATGCCTAGTTTTGGCATCCCTGCCAAACTCGTCCGTTTGTGCAGGATTACCATGGAGAATTCACACTGCTCTCTAAAGGTTGGAAACAACTTAACAGAACCTTTCGAAGTCAAAAAAAGTATCAGACAAGGTGATGCTCTGTCGTGCGATTTTTTTAACATCGTACTTGAAAGGATAGTGCAGAGCTCACTGTCTTTCAAAAGTCTGTCCAATTACTAGCATATGCTGATGACATTGGCATAATCCCTGAGGGTGATGTCAATGGGGCTTTTGTGAGTATTGAGGCAGAGGCGGCAAAAATTGGTTCAACGGTTAATGAAGGCAAAACAAAGTACATGCTGTCGTCAAGAAAGAACCTACAACACCGACGGCTTGGTCAAAACATCACCATTGACAGACGTAACTTTGAGGTAGTCAAGGACTTCGTCTACCTAGGCTCCGCTGTCAGAAAACAACACCAGCGCTGAGATTAAACGAAGAATAACTCTTGTTAACTGCTGTTTCTTTGGTCTAATAAAGCAATTGAGTAGCAAAGCCCTCTCTCGAGGGATCAAATTGCCACTTTATAAGACGCACACAATTTTGAGCGCGAAACTGAAGACATCTAGCTAGAGACTGAGCTAGATGGAGAATTTTGTTGGATGAGGCCCTAGTTCACACAGGACTGTAGCGCCATTTTAAGTAAGTAAGTAAGTAAGTTTATGGCGATCATTAAAAAAGTCTGTAATTGAAATTTTCACTGACCGAAATATCTCATTGGAATTGTGTGAAATTTGAAAAGAAATCAGTGAAAAGTACCTTCTCAGGAAAATGAATTTCTATCCGGAAAATAGAAAATAGATTATAATCAAAAGGAATTACAGTCAAATATCCATTCAAAAAATTTCACGGATTGATTTCAATGACATTTATAATTGGCCCCTATAACAACTCAACATTTGTTGCACCAGCATGAGAAAAATCTGTCGCAAGGATCTCTTGGCAAATAAAGGCTTACTCCATTTCCTTATTGCTTTACCATAAGCATGTGAGCTTAAAGCAGTTTGACCTCTATATTGAGAGAAAAATCGTCTTTTCTGATTGAGTGCGTTTTCGTTTTTTTCGGGAAGCTACACAAAAAATGACGCTTTGGGGCGGATTAAGGAGGGTTACTATCTTTGGACCATTTTTATTCGGAAACTGTCCTGAAACAACGTATTGTTCAAGAAGACATGGATTTAAACGACCTTTGGTCAAGGAGACCCTCCATGCCACACAGTCTATGTCAAAATCAATCTTTGTTTCTTGTGGGGATCTGTGAATGAGAAGATCTTACACCAACAATTCAGAAATGATTAAAGCTCTTTAAGTCATTATCATCTAAGTAACCAATGAGCTACAGCGAGTAACAATTAACAATCTTTTGAAAAACTGGAGTAATAGCAGAGTTAGCCACGTAAAGGACTAACGTTGTTCATCAAAGACAACATTAACTATCATTGTATAACTTTAAATAAACACCCTTTGCAATGCCTCTTATAAGAATATGAAAATAATAAAATTATTTAACATTCTGAAATAAAACAATGCTTTTTAAGTACTAGTAAAACTCAAAACCTTTAAAACCTCACCAAAAATAAAAACAAGAAGGTTTTCTCTTTACTCATCAGTAAATTTTCTTCTCCTCGACTTTCTGTAAAATCTTGTCTCTGAATAAAATTAAATTGTTCACCAAAACGTTTCAAATCAAACAGAAATAAAATTGTATACATATTAAATAAATGTTAAATTAATTGCCAAGCAATTTAACAAAATACATTAAACTCCCTCATTTGCTTTTACACTCCAGTCTCTTATATGAGCAAAGTAGGTATAGAGATATCCTTTTGGCCGCATGTTCAACCATTTGACTCTAATTTGAATCATTAAATTCTTGTAAATTCCCAGACCAATAAATGAATTAAATGATAAATTAATGTAAAACAAAACAAATGAACAAAAAAAGAATTAAAATCTCAGCACTTGCAAAATAAACATGGAGCAATGCCTCCAACTCATGTTCGAAAAACAATTTATTTACAGTTGTTGCAATTGCCGTAGAAGCCGTTGCGTTGCACAAACGAATTGACACAACAACGGTACAACAGTATAACGGTAAACTACCGCCATATAATTGTATATTCAATTTGGGCAGAGCGCCCGCCACTTGCCAAGACTACACGCACCTAAATGATAAATGAGACAGATGCAAACGCATTCAATTTGGCAACGAACAAAAGGCAGCAATAATTGTACTCTCTGCCACGCCCACTTTCATCAAAACCCATACCAACTCACCCCTTCCCCTTCCCCCTTTTGAATGCGAAACTGCAAATTCAAATGAATTTAAATATTATTTGGCATTGGCATCAGAGATACAATGATGCTGGTATATTGACCGTGCTGCCCCCTAGCATCAGCATCACAGCAGCAATTTTTACTTCAATTGAACATTTAATAGGAAATAATCAGTGGCGAACAATGATGACAGCCGGACAAAGCCGCATAGTACGAGTAGGTAAGGTAAGCCAGAAGCGTGACGGTCAGCTTGATGGCCATAGCTAGTGGCAAGTAGCAGACGAACGGTCTTTGACGGCGCAGCGAGCGGCGGGACCATAACTATAGAATTAACGGAAACACACCGCGGTGGATTTTAACGGTTTTCGATTTTTTTCTTTTGAGTTTTGTTTTTGAATTTCATTTACCCCCATCCCCCTCTCCAAGCAAAGCATCAGCAACGGAATTGCACATAAAATGTTGACTTCACTACGCATTTTTAGCGCGGGCAAATTTAAAACATCCGATGCGTTAATAATTGTCTTGGTTGGTGATGTGATGCAGTTCATGGTTTGTCCGTTGTCCGGTTTTTGGATGCAGCCAGCCACCAACATGTCCGTACATTTGTCCGGATGAATGCTTTGGAGTCAGCAAGCGGCTAAAATTTATCGGTTTGTTTGAGGGATTTTTTTTTACTTTGTTAATTTTATGTGTGATTCGAATGAATTTCGCCACTGCCGACCGCCTGCACCGCCTGCACGGCGCCATCCTTCGCCACCGGAAGTGGGCTTTTTTAATTGAAAATAATTTTCGACTAAATACGCTCAATTAAATTCAAATGATCGAAATTTTGCCTTTTTTGTGGATGGGCGGTGTATAGAATTCGTCTGTAGGTGTATGTACATATTTCGTCCTTACAGTTTTAGCCTGCGAGCTAATAGTACCTATGATATACGTACATATGTGTATGTTGATGTGTCTGTCTCTATATATTGGCATTTTATTAGATTCGAGTTTAATCGTTTGGCGAGTTTTTGTTTGGAAAGTGAATTTTTTTCTAATTTTTGTTTTTCTGTCTGACTGTTGTCCTCAGCAAAGCAGAGTTTTGGAATAAGCCCAGGATGAATTTTACATGTGTCCTTGCGGTTACCACATAATATTTGGTTGGTTAATCATATAACATTCGATGTTTAAACAGACTTTGTTGGAATTTGCTGCGATTAAAACATATTTTGGTGTGTATTTAGTTTTGTTACAAATAATTGGGTGACCATACCTGGGAAAATAACTAAGGTTTTTTCTTTTTTAAATTGAACACAAGTTGCTCTTGGGATTGATTTCTGTGAATTCTGTGACTCATTGGGTCACTTTTCTTAGAGTGGTATCGATCTCAAGCTGTGAGTTGGAACTCAAAGTGTTAAGATCGATCTCTCGAAGAAAGCTCTATGTGAGAAAGTTCTAGTTTTGATTTTTCTGCGTTATGTAAGAGATCTTGAATTTCAAAGCGGTGCGTGTTGGTGAAGACATTGGTGTCAATCAATCAACAATGTCTAGGGTGGTACAGCAAGTCGCAACAAAAATTGCAAGCCGTGCAACTGATTGGATCATATTCCTACTCAGCTCTGAAGAAATAGAAGAAGCGCAAAGGTTATGGAGCAGTTAGTATGAGTTTCCTTACGCCATTGGTGCTCTGAATTGTACATATGTGCGTATAAGGAAACCACTCTATCACTACGACCGCAATGGATACTACTCAATAAATGTACAGGCTACGTGCAACACAGATGAAAAATTTACAAGCATTAAAGTTTACTGGCCAGAATCAGTCCACGACTCCCGTATTTTTAAATACCAAACTGAGTGAGAGTACGAGTCTTCTTAATCGATCTCACATGCGATTGCAAGCTCGTTAGATCTGGCTCTGAGAACTTTTTCACCTTTGAGCATATGACCCATTGTACTATCAAGTTAAATGATTTATTTTTTCAATTATAAAGGGTTTTCCAATAGGGACGGTTTGAGTTTGACACCTCGTGGCTGCCATATTGTTTGTTTTACTTTCTGTCAAAATATCTTTTTTTAAATCAGTCACTATACTAAATACAAATCTTCATGGCATGTTACAGCGTCGAAAAACACGGGCAAAACTTTATCATCAAATTTGTTGTTTTCTAGTAGCAACGATACGCCCTTCTTATAGGGTATTTGGTCGTCCCTCCAAGTCAACATTTGATGGCCAAATTCGAGTCCATCAGATCAGCGAATAAACAGTTAACACTTGTACCTCAACGAAACATAAGGTATGCTGAAATCGTCGTCACTGCTCGTTGAAAGTTGCAGCAGATTTCGAGGCAGTCAATTACGCGTCGCTTAGAAGAACATCGCATTTCGCTGACCAAAACATGGTGAATTTCGTGTCGTAAGTTAAACCTTCATACAAATCCTTCCATACAAAACCCAACTGACTCATAAACTAAAACAAAACGACCAAAGGAACAGTTGGAAGTTGATCCCAATTTCGGTCGTAAAATCATCTTTAGCGATGGAGCCCATTTTTGGATGAATGAGGTAAGTGAATTAGCAAAATTTCCGGACATTCACGAATGCATCCAAATAAAATGACTGTTTGGGGTGGAATTTGGGCAGGTCGGTCATCAGTACGTACTTATTCAAAAATGGGCAGGCCATTACCTTCAACGGCGGTCGCTTGAGGTTGATGATCACCAACTTTTTGTGGACTGAATTTGATGATTTGGACATACGGTTTCAAAAGGATGGCACTACGTGCTACATAGCTCAAGATCGATGTTCTGGGCGCCCGGTTTCATGACATATAGTTATCCCGCGCCGAGGCGACGTAAATAGGCAACTGAGATTATGTGATTTGACCCTTTACACGTTTCTTGTGCGCCTTTCCTTAGCCGCAGGTGTTTGTTAATATGTAAGCAGCAGACGACTTTGGCACTCAATGACAACATATTCGATACCATCGGTCAAAATAAGCCTGATTTATGAGCCCAAATTATCGAAAACTGGACCTTTTAATTGCATGTCATGCCAATCAGCAAAGCAGCGGCTCTCATTAAAACGATGTTATATTTCACACATAATGTCGTTGCTAGGGCTTTCAAATGAAGACAAAACCTTTGTTGCGGTAAGTTTTACTACCACAAGTGTCTCCTCCCTTTTTGCTAACCATCCTTGACGAATTCTTACTGCGGCCCCAAAATTCTGGAAGAGTTTAGGAGAAACCTGCTTTACTTGCATTTTGGGAAAGCAAATTCACAAGATTTTACCAAAGTGTGCGAAAGGATTTCACACCAACGAACTGTGCGACGGTTGGTCCACATATTGGCCAAATAATATTGTCAAAGGCATGAAGACGATACCCATGCCCAACAATGCGTCCAGGAAAGTCACTCCAACTTTAACTTAGTATGGCCGATAGTATTAAAGATAGAAAATCACTCCATCAAGATTATTTTAATAACTTTTATTTAAATTATAGGCTTGGCTACCGACTTTCTTCAACACGACATAAGTCGTTTTTGCTCAACTGAAATCGAGCGTATGTAGTACTCGATACTCGATGATTCGAGGAATTCCACACGATTTTCCAGAAAGTCTTGGCTGGAATATGTTCGAAGGTGAAGAGCTGAACTCGTTCACTGAGCTACTGGGTGATAGCATCATCTCTTTACAGAGATCGCGTGCGATGAAAAATACCTGGCTTCTCGATCGCGCACCCCAATCTTATGGATGGGGGAAGCTGCGGGACAGAGACAGATCGTTTACCAAGAGTAAGATAAGAGAGAATTGCCTGAGGGCAAGTAAACGAAAGGGTCAAACTCGCCATGATGGCACTTTTTGGATTACGTCCAAAGCTAAAAGGCCGAACAAAAAGATATGTGAAGGAATTTTTTGTCAAAAGACCTACGTAACGTAATTTTTTGTATGATAGTTTTTTTCTAATGTTTTTATTGAGTTGAAGATTTTGTTCTGCTATGGAAAAAAATCGGGTTGATAAAGGACTACGATAGCTGTTGTGGAAGTCGAAAAGCTAAGTTTAGTGTTTTCCATTTTTTTCTAAGAATATTGCTTTTTTTGTGTCCTTCCTTTGTTTCCAAATTGTCTTTTTGATCTTCGCGTTAAAAGCTTGTTTTCCCAGTACTACGGGAAGTGTTAACCGTTTGATTTTTTGACAAGAATCTGGTTGGAGTGATTTTTTTTTTCTGGTTGTGTTTTACAAATTTTGTTTAAAAGTTAGTAATTTTCGTACTTTATTGTGTTTATAAATTTTTATCGAGATTTGACCTGCTGTTAATCTCAAAATCTCAATTTTTTAATTTTGTTGTCCTGTTTTTTATTCATGGCTTCGGCCAATTTTCTCCAGGCAAGAAAAGATAATTTTAATTTCCTATCTGAAAATAAAACACCCATTTATTTCATACTTTTGTTTGGAGACTAATTTTTCAACTTTTGGTTTTGGTAAACTTCCATTTAAAAGTTTCCTGGCGCTCACTTTGATCAAAACGACTAAGAGAAATTCGTCTTGTCGTGTTTTGATATCGTTTTGATATCAATTTTATTTTAATTTATAGATCACCTCGATTTTTTTTTTTTTTTTTTATAATAAGCGCACACTCAAGGGGATATATTACCCTTATTATGTAGACACAGTGTGAGCACTAGGAAAGGGAGAGAGGGGTTGAAAGGAGATGTCGGTGCACATTGGTTTTGAATTCCTCAATATTGCAATAGCTGGGAAAGACAGAGTGTGGCAAGGCGTTCCACATTCGCATAGTACGGCTAAAGAACGAATCTCTGTACTTGACAGTACGACCGAAGATGGGCTCGAGGGTATATTGATGAGCATTCCTAAAAGCGCGAGTATTACGGTTGAACTGTTTAAGGGGAGGAATGCAACTGGCTATTTCTCTAGAGCATAAACCATTAAAATAACGGTAAAACAGGGTGAGACAAGAAACATTTCGACGATGTTCAAGTGACGTAAATGATCTTATGATGGTAATATCACCAATCAATCTAAATGCTCTACGTTCAATACTATCCAAGAGGCTTAAGTAAGTTGTAGGAGCACCGGCCCAGATATGGGAGTTATACTCAAGCTTTGGACGTATATAAGTCTTGTAAATAACAGCCAGATCAGAGGGGGAGAAAAACTTCTTGCATCGCCTTAGAAAACCCAAACATCTTGCGGCATTTTTGGCGACATCGCGTATGTGATCGTTCCACAAAAGCTGGTTGGTGATACACATACCAAGAATATCCAGATGTTTAGTTTCCTCGATGCAAGTGCCATTTATGGATAATGGCAGGGGGGGTATATTTCGCTTTAACGATACAAGACAGCATTGCGTTTTCGAAGCATTAAATTCCACGCGTTTTCTTATTCCCCATTGTACAATGCTGTTTAGGTCGGAATTTAATGAGCTTATCATATTTTGCCGTTGCAGTTCCACATCCGAAGAAGAGGGGTGTGAATCTAAAAACGAATATGAAAAGCTAAGAGTACTATCGTCAGCGAAACAATGTATTGGATTAGATGTTGCAGCAGGAGATCATTAATAAAAATGAGAAATAGTGTTGGAGATAGAACAGAACCCTGGGGCACACCAGCATTTATTTTGCGGTTTTCAGACTTGAATCCATCCAATACAACTTGTATTGAACGATTCGAAAGGTAATTACTAATCCAATGAAGTAGGGATTCATGCAAACCGAAAGCACGCATTTTCGATAAGAGAGCCTGATGCCAAACCCTATCAAACGCTTTTGAAATATCTAGTGCAATAATCTTACTTTCTCCAAAACTATGTAAAGATTTGTTCCACTGTTCGGTGAGATGAACCATGAGATCACCAGTGGAGCTATTGCTACGAGAGCCATACTGTCGGTCATTAAGAAGCTTCCGTTCTTCAAGATATTTCTTGAGCTGATAATTAATCAGCGTTTCCATGACCTTGGAAAGAAGGGACGTAAGTGCAATCGGTCGATAATTAGACGGTGAGGAAGATTCGCCTTATTTGGGAATAGGCTGGACAAATGCGGTTTTCCATCCGCTCGGAACGAGACCTGAGGAGTAGGACAGATGAAAAAGCTTACGCAGTAGTTTTGCCAGCGATGAAGAATACCTCTTCAGAACAATAGCGGGGATACCATCCGGACCAGCAGATTTGTGTATGTTAAGATCTTTTAGGACTCTCGCTACAGTACGCGTGCGAAAAAAGATTTGCCCCATAGAATCATTAACTCGATCAAGTACAGGCGGAGTCATAACACTCACTGGCAGAGTTGAATTGGCGGCGAACTGCCTAGCAAAGAGATTTGCTTTCTCTAAAGAGCTAACAAATGGAGTGTCATTCACAACGAGCGTAGGAACCGAGGAAGAGGAAGAATTCCTCATATTTTTTACAAATGACCAAACATTTTTACTGCCTTTGGGACATTGCAGTATTTTTTGCCGTAATTGTTGGTCATGTAAAAATTTGGTCCGTCGAATATGGGTTTCCGGTTTTCCTCAGTTGGATTGGCTTTAAAACAACGAAAACTTACCTTCTTAACCCTAATAACCTCTTTACAGCTCGCATCGAACCATGCGTTTTCCTTGGGTCTGATGCTTTTAACCCTATTCGGGATAAAAGTTCTTATTCCCAGGAGGATCAAACTTGTGATCATATCAGCGCTGGCGTCAACGTCACTATCGAGGAAGCATAGTGACCAGTTAAAGATCCTGAAGTAATTGTTGAGACCGTCCCAGTTGGCTTTCTCGTATTGCCAAACGGTTTTCATAGGAGCTCTTTCTTTAACTGGAGAGTTTTTACACGAGAAATTTGCTGATATAACACAATGGTCAGATGTGCCTAGAGGAGATAGAACACTAATAGTGTACTTACCAGGGTCAGAGGTAAGAAACAAGTCAAGAGTGTTTTCTGATCGACCTACGACGTCCGATATTCGAGTAGGCTCGTTGACCAGCTGAGTTAGGTGGTTTAACTCAGCGAAGATCTCAGCACACACTCCTTCTGGTGTTGACTGGCCCGAATGTTGAAGCCATAAAGAATTGTGTACATTGAAATCGCCCGTAACAACGATTTCAGTGCGAGGATAGGACGAAAAAATTCTAAGGATGGAATCAGACAAAGCATCAAATTCACGAGAAGTTGATACTCTGTCTAGATTTGGGCTTCGATAAAGGAAGCAATAGTGAATGATTTGCTTGTTCACGGAAAATTTAAACCAAATAAAATTGAAAAAAGAATTGGTGCAGAGACCATATTGTGGCAAAAACTGATAAGCAACATCACTCCTAATGTATATGGAGAGACCATGGTGAGAAAAGAATAATGGCACCAAGTTATACCCTTGAATAAAGAATTCAGTGGGATCGGAACCCTCACCCACTTGGGTTTCACTTAGTGCCAAAACAGCTGGCCTGTTTAAAGCAGTATGGGAGTACACAGAAAGAAAATTCGCTCTAAGCCCACGAATATTACAATAATCTACCCTGAAATTTCCAGCCATTGCAAATAAAAGAATAACAAAAACCAAAACAGACGAAGACTATAAGAAAAAATATTACTGCGTTGAACCGCAGAATGCTATTCGATACACGCCACTACCAGTGTTATGCCTTAGTAGTGACAAGAATCAAATCCGGCCCTGTTAGTACAAAACAGTAAAATTTTTGTTGTCAACAATCTGCTATCAACAATGACGTAGCTGTGTATCAATTGCATTAGTAATTAAACACAATGCAATTTGATACACATGCTAAGCCATGCGACTGTCCGAGAGAAGGGGGAAAGTGAAGGATGGTACTCACTGTGCTATCGCTATGCTGAGTTGGCTTAACATGATATGTATTATTTTTTTGTTGTTGTTTGATTAATAAAATAATCAACTAATCAAAACCCCCCCCTAATCGCGAATTCTTTCACCTGTTTGACACACCGACTGACGTTTCTCCTAAAGTGTCACAATAACTTTCGCGGCACATCGGTGGTGTGCAATTTTGGTTTAATTAAAATAATAAAAAAAAGGAACTTAAGTCGAGTTCGATCATCGACAATATTGGTAACATAACTGTATTCAGTCGGTCGGGTCGGTCGAGCTGTTACAAATTTGCAACACCTTTACAAACAACTTGTTTTATTCAACTTTAAAATCGACCCTTTGTATGGTCACCCTATTTATTATTTTATACATTGTTACTTTCGTGGTTTTGTTTAGAATTATAGTTTTTGGTGATTATGAGTTTATTCCGATTTAATGAATCAATTTGTTTTGAGGCCCACACTTTGGGGGATGACAAAATACACCTTTTCCAAAAAGCCCCCATTTATATAAACAATACAGCGCTTTATGCATTTATATGCAAGCATCCTCATAAAAGGATCATTGTCCTTTGGGTTTGAATATATTGACTCTTTGTGATGGTTTCTATAGCCTTTGGCTAAAGCTTTATATGGCTACATGCACTAACTCGTACATACATATATCGTTAAGTTTTGTTTTGTGTGTTGCATTCAATTTGTGTACAATGTGGTTGGTGTTTTCTCTTAATTGGCGTTATGTTTTGAGTATAAATATGCAACAAAGTTTGTGTAGTGTGTAGAGGTTGAATGGCCTTCAGTTATATTATTTGTATGCAAATTAGGTTAATTTAAATATTAAATGACTAACAGAAGAAGAAAATTAATTTATTTTGTTAAATACTCTAAAGACCATTAGAGCTATTCATATAATAAAAGTTTCTATCATGCATAGATAAAAAGCATGTTATACATTTTTCTTTTGAATAGAACCAATTAACACAATTTATTGTCTTGTTTTGTAAGAGTTTTCCGTCAATTATTTTCTGATTTTTCTTCGATTGAAGGTGTCAATTAAGTTCAAGAGGACTTAACGAAACTTTAAGATGAAAAGTTCTTAAGAGTTCAGTTTGAGCTAAGATATTCAAATGTTTGTTATTTTATGAGTTAATTTTAAAGCGGAAACAGGAAATCTCCGAAAACTGTCAAATTCAATTTTCAAAAAAATTTCGATTCATTTGTTCTTAAAAGATATTAAATTAAATAGCATTACGACGCAAAGACATTAAGTTCGTTTTTCCAGACTAAAAGTCCATCGGACATTATGTCATCCCACCATAAAGATTTGTTTTTAAATCTTGTCCAACTATTTGAAAATTTAACAAAATATGTAAGTAGTCAAGTTAAAGCTTAAGAAGAGAAAAGTCTAAAATCTCATCACTTAAAATCAATTTTGCTTTTGGATCTGTAATTTGGCTAGAATGGTTTAATTACGTAACATGAAATCAGTAGATATATTAATTATTTCTACACAAATAAATTTGTTAACTTAACAAAACTTATGAGAAATTATTTGATTTTAAGTGACGGCTGACATATTTCTATTTTTAACTTCCCATAGGAGGTTATTGCAATGGGTCCGATTTGGCGAATTGAAAATTTTGACATTTCTCAACGTTTCAAGGTCCCTAGAGTCGAAATAAGAGATTTTTGGAAAGATGTCTGTGCATGCATCGATTTGAAGGCCGCATATGACAGCATCTACAGGGTCAAGCTGTTTAAGGCCATGTCTAGTTTTGGCATCCCTGCCAAACTCGTCCGTTTGTTCAGGATAAGCATGGAGAATTCACGCTGCTCAATAAAGGTTGAAAACAACTTAACAGAACTTTTCGATGTAAAAAAAGGTTTTTTACATAGTGCTTGAAAGAATAGTGCAGAGCTTACACGTCAACACTTGATTCACTATCCTTCAAAAGTCTGTCCAATTACTAGCATATGCTGATGACATTGACATAATCGGAAGAACTCAGCGTGATGTCAATGGGGCTTTTATGAGTATTGAGGCGGCAAAAATGAGTTTAACGGTTAATATGAGGGCAAAACAAAGTACATGCTGTCGTCAAGAAAGGACGTCGTAGGTATACGTCTTGGTCAAAACTTCAACATCGACAGACGTAGCTTTGAGGTAGTCGAGGAATTCGTCTACCTAGGCTCCGCTGTAAACGCAGAAAACAACACGAGCGCTGAGATCAAACGCAGAATAACTCTTGCTAACCGTTGTTTCTTTGGGCTAAGAAGCAATTGAGTGGTAAAGTCCTCTCTCGAAGGACCAAAGTGTCGCTTTATAAGACCCTTATCATCCCCGTCCTGTTACACGGTGCCGAAGCATGAACAATGACAAAAGCCGATGAAAGCACCTTGGGTCGTTTTGAGAGAAAAGTTCTTCGTGTGATCTACGGTCCCGTATGCATCGAAGGGGAGTGCAGGAGAAGATGGAACGTCGAGCTGTACGGGCCGTACAGCGACGTAGACTTAGCCAGAAGGGTAAAAGTCCAACGACTAAGATGGCTGATTCACGTAGAGCGCATGTAACCTAATACTCCGATACGGAAAGTCTTCGAATCCACACCCACAAGACAGTGCAGTAGAGGATCAAGTGGCGCGTACAAGTGGAAACGCGAAACTAGGGACCGAGCTAGATGGAGAAGTTTGTTGGGTGAGGCCATAGTTGACACAATTAAGTAAGTAAGGATGCGAATTGTGTTTTGTTGAATATTACTGTATAATTTGTTGAAAAAACTTTTTATTATAATAAAAATATGAAATACTCGGAAATCATAATGTAAAGGAAATGGTTTGTGTATTTGAATGAACTTATCGAATACACACCATTTTTGTGTCGGTAAGCTAGTTTCATCCCAAGACACAACTCATCCTAGGACAACTGATCCCGGAAATGAAAAATACTTGTACTTAACAACAACAATTGTTTGTGTACTGAACTAGTTCGTTTAAAGCTTTTTCCTTTGGATAGCTTTATTTTAAGTTCATATGAGAAGAACCAGGGTGGAAAATAAATTATCTGAAGATAAGAAAGAGGCAGAAAATGTATGTTTAAATTGTAAATCGATCGCCTGTTGGTTGTGTAGTTATGTAAGTTTCCAAAACGGATAAAGAATAAATAATTGGCATGCTCAGCTGTATGCAGTATGATAATGAAGGAATGTTATTGGTAGGTAGAAGGTACCTACTACAATCCAATCACATTCCTTCTTTCCTACAAGTATTTAGCGCAAACATGGAGTTATTACGTTCAGTTTATTTTTTCGTTAAAGTACAAGAAATTGCTATTCATGTGTTAGTTACAGTCAGGCTCTAGTGCGTTTTGGATTTTAGTTATGAAGCGACACGTAAGCAGTAGTTTGTAGAGGTTGTACGTTTCTTTAACTAGTACTAAGTATTTATTCTTATATATAGGCGAAGGCAAGTAAAATATGTGTGAAACAACATTATTCTTAAAGAATAATATTTTAGAATCATATACATATACAAAGGTAAAAAGATAATACTTCTTGATAGACACTTTAAAATAGATTGTTTATTAAATATATCATATACGTTAATCCGATGCAGTGGCTACATGGACGGCCATCGTTGGTATTAACAATAGTAATTGTTATAAAAATACATACAAATGTACCAATGCATTTGGATAAAAGATAGAAATGTAATTACAATTTTGTCAAAATAATGCGCTCTTTCGGGCTCATGCACAGGATTTGATCTGGTGAGTGGGGAGGGAGTTACATTTAATACAGTAAAAATAATAAAAAAACTATTTTAAGATTCATAATATTACCTGAAAAATAAGTTTGTCTTCGAAAATTTAAATGTCATTTTAAAAATCAAGAAACCCTTGATTTTTCAATTTTTTTTTTCGAAAATCGTTAGAGCGGTATTTTTAAATTAATTTTTTATAAATAAAATTTTATAATTTTGTTCTAAAAATATTTTTGGTATGCAGTTGTTTAGTGATTGTAAATATACGCTCTACATTTGAATTTCGTAAAAAAATGTTGACCCGTTTTTGAGATATAGAATTTTGAAAAAAAAAAACAATATTTTTTTAGAAGTCCAACAAAAACGAAATTGCACTTTTGATAATCAAATATTGTTAAGGCAATATTAGAACTCGTTCGAAAAAAAATTATTGAAATCGGTTCATACATAAGTTGCTGATCAAATTAAAAAACAAAAAAACGGTTCTATGGGCGGTACCGTTCCGGAGCAATACAAACATAGGTTTTTCTTATTAAAAGAAGCCAAGTTAAAAAATAAAATTTTTAAAAGGAAAATAAAAATAAACTATCGGTTTGTTTTTGAGAAAATTCGAATTTTCGTTTTTTGAACAAAAAAATGTATGGGAGTCACACACATTTATATTAGTATGACTTAATTTAATTTTTAAAGCTTACTTTTACTTTATTTAACAGAGACGTCCGTCTCACAATCGTGTCACAGCAAAGGTGATTAAAGGAAAAAGTATGGCGGGCAACAATGGGTTTTGGTACAATTCGAATCAAAAATATCTTTTGGTTTTTGTACAGTTAAAATAAAAATATCTCTTTGGAATAAACTATTGAACCAACCTTAGTTGGTTTACACTATGCATAATAATAATGTACACGCTACACGCGAATCTGCTCAAAACCTTAACTTACAGGTTTGAACTCAATCGACCCAATGGTTCAGGCTCTAGGAGCGTGGACAGACAGACAAAACAGACAGGACAGAATCGCGGGACCCACTTTTTTCGACTTCTCTACCATCGTAATATCATGTTTTATTTAAATCTCGAGTTTGAAATTATGCACGAATACAAAACTTGCCATATAGTTCCTATACGTCGCAAGTAAAAACAGAATTAAAAAAAAATTATAGGATAAAATGAAATTGATACTCCAAAACCTGGTTTCGTGAAAACATATCATCATCATCATCATCACACCGGGTTATACATCTTTACTGAAAAACTTGACCCAAAAGAATTGAATTCAAGATAAATGACCTGCAGAAATTCCAGATACTTTTGAATAACCAATCAATAACAATTGCTTAAAGGTTTTACTTGGACTAATAAAATGAAAACTATAATTCAATTTTCTTAAAACCTAAAAGACCTGGAACTTCTAATTTAAAATGCTCAACAATTTTTTAGTTTAAAAACGAAGTTTTTGAAATTTTTGTATTGAAATGATTATTGTATGTAATTTGTTTGTATAAATCAATGCTATAATTTTCAAACTATTTTCTATCCATTTTTAGGCTTCTGAAAAATTGTTTGAAGGGAAGAAAAAGATTTTTCGTTTCATACAACAGTCTTCTAAAAACTTCAAATGAATTTCCATCACATCAGTTGTTGGTTATTAACTTTAACAAAAATTCTAAGTAAATTAATATCTTTATAAAGAAGTGAACAAAATCATTGTTTGTTCTATTTTAAAAATAAAATAACTAATATTTGGTTATTGAAAAATAACTCACCAGTAAATGCAGTTGATTTTCATTTTCCAAATACGTGTTAGAACATGTCGCAACAAGAACTGATAATCTACCGTACCGAAGACGCGACGACGACACAGCCACCGCCACTGACTCCCTAACGTATGCAAACAAAATTTCTACAAAACAATTTCAAAATGAATTTATATTTTACTTGAAAATTAAAGACACTTTCACATAAACTGTTCTAATTTTTACTAATTAACGCGAATTTTACACTGTAAACGAATTTAATTAGAACTATTAACGTAAGACAACAATTTAAAAACAAAAATGATTTTATTTATGACTATCCCGATAAAAAACACGCACTTCGAACTTATCACTGCGGAACCACAAAAAAAACTAAACCTAGGAGAACAAAAGGCACAGACATACTAATTCTTAAATTGAGTGTTTCGATTAAGTAAATTGCATTTGCGCTGATTGCAACCAATACTATTGCACTGCAATATTGTTTAACTCAAGAGTAAGTGGGAGCGTGGGAGAATGAGCAATCAAAAATGGGGAAATGTTGAGTATAAATTGGAAATGCAAAAACAAAAACTAAACCTGATGGGTTTACAAATAGCAGTTTCGACAATATGATTTATGGATAAATTTTATTAATACTGCAGTTTTTAATTCTGAAGAGTCTAGTAAAATTTTGTTAAGGAATTAATAAAAAAAATTAAAAACTCCTCTTAATATTATATTAATACATATAAGTGTGTACTTCGTTTGATAGAAAACTTTAAACAAAAGGAATGAGTTCAAAAGTGCGAAATTTGTAACTTAGTGATATCGTTAAAATAGATACATTAACAACATCACAATTTTCAAGAATTCAGTGCACCTCTTCATTAAAGGCTAAAATAGCTACATACAAAGACTTGACGCAAATTTGTAAAAAACAGTTATCTGTGAAACTCTAAACATTATAATTGTTGGGGAAAAGAAGGGTTTTTTTAGTGATAATTAAATTTATGATACATTTGACTAATGTTGGCCCATTAATAGGGTATTAATTTAATCACAACTTAATTATAGTTTAACAACAATTAAAAACCCTTTACATTCGTAAATAAAACAGGGTCATATATTTTTCGGTTTCAAAAGTACACGTAAATCAAACACATATAAAATATTTTTTTTTGTTAATATTTCCCTTATTGTTATAAAGTTTGAACGTTGAAATAAACAAAACATTATTTAAATGACCAACACGAAAATTGTTGAAAGTATCTATTCTTTTAAGGTAATTTTCGCCCACTTTTTGTCGATTTTGGGCGGTATCTCAGCCATAACTTGACGAAGGTAGCCTCACGGAAAATACTTCAGCTTTGTCAAATCGCATGATCTTCGTGGCCAGTTGATATCACCAGAACGAGAAATTACGCGGCCAGGAAATGTCTTTTGCAATAAGGCCACATTCGCTCGAGTTGTGTTGCATGTAGCATGTTCTTCTTAAAACCACATATCCTCCAAGTCGTATTCTTCAATACTTACCAACTTACTTAAGGTGGATCTACTTAAGGTGGCTCTACAGTCGTATGTGAACTGTGGGCTCACCTAATAAACTTCTCTATCTAGCTCGGTCTCCAGTCTAGCTAGATGTCTCTATTTTCGGGCTCCAAGTTGGGTGAGGTCACTTTCGAACGCCCCACTGCGCTGTCCTGTTGGTATGGATTCGAAGACTTTCCAGGCCAAAGCATTGGTTTCCATGCGCTCTATGTCACCCAACCATCTTAGTCGTTCGACTCTTACCTTTCTGGCTTCGTCAACGTCGCTGTACAGCCCGTACAGCTCGTCGTTCCATCTTCTCCTCCACTCCCCTGTGATACATACGGGACCGTAGATAACACGAAGAACTTTTCTCTTTAACCGACCCAAGGTGCTTTCATCCGCTTTTGTCATGGTCCATGCTTCTGCACCGTATAGCAGGACGGGAATGATAAGGGTCTTATATAGCAACACTTTGGTCCCTCGAGAGAGGACATTACTACTCAATTGCTTTCTTAGTCCAAAGAAACAACGGTTAGCAAGAGTTATTCTGCGTTTGATCTCAGCGCTGGTGTTGTTTTCTGCGTTTACAGCGGAGCCTAGGTAGACGAAGTCCTTGGCTACCTCAAAGTTACGTCTATCGATGTTGAAGTTTTGACAAAGACGTCGTAGATGTTGTAAGTCCTTTTTTGACGACAGCATGTACTTAGTTTTGCCCTCATGAACTGTTAAACTCATTTTTGCCACCTTTGCCTCAATATTCACAAAAGCCCCTTTGACATCAGGCTGAGTTCTTCCGATTATGTCAATGTCATCAGCATATGCCAGTAATGGGACAGACTTTTGAAAGATGGTGCCTCTTGTTTGTGACAATTCTTTCAAGCACGATGTTAAAAAAACGCATGACAGCGCATCACCTTGTCTTAAACCTTTTTTGACATCGAAAGGTTCTGTTAAGTTGTTTCCAACCTTTATGGAGCAACGTGAATTCTCCATAGACATCCTGCATAAATGGACGAGTTTGGCAGGGATGTCAAAACTAGCTCGTCCCTGTATATGCTGTCATATGCGGCCTTGAAATCGATGAAAGGATGGTGGGTGTCGATTTGGTGTTCTTGTGTTTTTTCCAGGATCTGCCGTTATGTGAATATTTGATCAACTCTGGACTTTCCTTTTTTAAAACCACACTGATAAGGACCTATCAGGTTGTTGACGATGGGCTTTAGACGTTCACATATTACGGCAGAGAATATTTTATAGGCGATGTTAAGTAGACTGATTCCACTATAGTTGGTACAGTTTATAGGGGCTCCTTTTTTCAAGATCGGGCAAACAATACTGACGTTCCGTTTATCGGGCATGTTTTCTTCCGATCATATCTTACAGATATGTTGGTGCATGCTCCTAACCAACTTATCTGCAGCTGCTTTAAAGAGCTTAACATTCAGGCCATCCGCTCCAGTGGCTTTATTAGACTTCAGCTAAGACGACTTACTTCGTCTAAGCCTTGAGGACGGGATTGTTGGCTTTCATCGTCTCTGTTTAACAGATAATCCCGACTGACAGGTCCTTCCATACCCTCAGCATTGACTGACATCCGCTTTCGTCTTTGCAGCCTTCGGTTCTATGTTTATGTACCTGAAAATTACGTTTCACCTGTTCATAAAACTTTCGAACTTCATCCCTGCTTTTAAATCTCTCAACATCTTCGACCGCACGCTTCTCATGCCCTCTTTTTTCCTTCTGAGAAGTCGGTGTTCCTCTCGCCTCTTCTGCTCATAGCGCTCATGAGCAGCTCTCGTCCTTTTATGCAGCGCCGCTTTGAATGCCTGATGTTTGGCTGAATTTGCCTGCCGACATTCTTCATTAAACCAGGGGTTCCTTGTTGGTGACTGCTTGAAACCCAGCTCATCAGAGGCAGCTTCTCTGATTGCATCTTGGCAATGTTGCCACTGGTTTTTGATACAATGTGTTGGCGACAGAGAACTTCGAGAGACGTTACTTGTAACTCGGTCGGAATAGGATTTGGCGATCTCTGGTGATTGTAGTCGTTCGAACTTGTACCTTCTTCCAGCACCTACCTGTTTTGCCTTGGGTCTGGAAATCCTAAGTGTTACCTTGGCTACAACGAGGTAGTGGTCCGAGTCGGTGTTAGCTCCTCGGAAAGTTCAGATATCCATGATGCTGGATATCTGAATCGTCTGGCGTCGATCGCAATATGGTCAATCTGGCAGCAAATTCTCTTAGTCTGAATCCTTTGTCGGAAATGTTGTCGACACTGCTCAAATGTTTTGTTTTACAGCTCAAAGAACATATCTTTGGCGTTGTCATCCTTCTCTTCTGTGTGGGTGTGCGAGCATATCAGGCTGATATTGCCGAATTAAGCCTTGATGCGGATGGTCATGAGGTGCTCGTTAATGCACCTATAGCTCAAGACTTCTTGCCTAGGTCTGGCTCCAATGACAAAGCCGCATCCAAATAAGCGCAGTTGGTTTACTCGGTAGCAGTCACCATAGTAAATGTCGCAGTTCTTATCCCCTTTTTGACCAGCCCAGCCCATCTCATCGTATTTCCTAGATGGCGGTGATGTCTTTTTCATAGTCTAGGGTATCCAAGGCTTGTTGGTGCTTCGCAATTATGCTTGGTATTTAATGGGTTAAATTATTAATTTCATTATTAAAAAAAAGTACATACATATGATGGTTTACAAAATCTTCCCAGTTCATGGTTTCATAATCAAACCAATAAACCCAACTAATCCATATTATGTGAGTAGACCTTCTTATTTTTCTCTTTAAAAAACACTGAACCTAATTCTGCACTGGTGACCTACTAAGATGTGATTTTTCGTCCTCAAAACAAAAAAAGGCAACAACGGAGAAGAAAATTGACCACTCTTTAATTACGGTTTCTTTCATTAAGCTTGTTTTATTTTTATTTTTATTTTAATTTGAAACAAAAGCTAAAAGCAAACTCTATTTCTTCGCATTTGTTCACTTTTATTAAAATCCTTTTTCACTTCTGTAGCAGCGTCTCTTGGAAAAATCATTTTCAATTACCTCTTAGCTCTTTATTAAAACATGTTCCATTTAATATTTTGAACAAGCACCAGCACCAGCAGCAGATTGAAGTCCTTTTCTTTCTACTGCTCTCACTCACAATGTTTATACCATCTCTCTTAACTCATTCATTCATCTTAGTAGAAGATAGATACATAGGTTTAGGTTTAAGTAGATATAAAATACCGAGACCGACTACTGCTACATATACATACATACATAGTATCCCTGGTCATCGGCTTAATTTGACACAATTCCCTGCAAAGAGCGTTTCTCAATTTGAACAAAATTGCAATTTATCCAAAAGGACCACTTCACCGCCACTTAACCTCAATTTGGGGGGCAAATCTCTAAATCAAATCCTCTCGTGTCGGTCGTTGGTCGTTGTCGTTGGTCCTTGGTCGGTCGTCGTCGTTTCGTTGGTTGTCGTTGTCGTGGTGGTCGTGGTCGGGTTATCCTCGTTGGTTCGTTGTTCGTTGGTTCTGGGCAAACACATCCCAACTGTAGATGTAGAATATGGTTTTCCAATGCGCAAAAAGGATTCTTTTGCAGAGCTAGCATTTTATTGAGCTGCTGTTTCTGCTTCTGGTAAAATTTCATTCTCAAAAGCAAGCACACCATTTGTTCTTCTTCGCTTTCGTCTTCGTCTTTGTAGTCGTCCTTGGTGTCGTTGTCGTTTTGAAACAACTATTCTCGTAGAGTGGAGATCTCACGATTAAAACCACTATCACGATGAAGAATGAAGGAGTTTACCAACCTACCTATCTACGTATAAAGCTTCTTGAGTTCCAAATTAAACTATACCTAACCTACCTCTCTCCTTAGTCCTCTTCTTCAAATTGCAAAGAGCTCCAGCATCACTATATTATATAAGAATGAATGAATGAACGTACCAACGACAAAGGATGACAACTTATTTGACAAAACGACTACAAATGCTAAAGTTGCACACTCAAGTCAAGATGTTCCTTTGGTGAATCCTTTGGCTTCTTGCATTATACTCGTATCCTGAATAGTGAAAGGAAGTCTAAAACTACTATTGCTTTCCTGGAATTCTTATTTTTCCTTAGAAAACTGACCAACATAACAAAACCCCATATCTACTGAATAACGAAGAAAAAAAAGGACGAAATTTTAACTCATCATCATCATCATCATCACCATCATCATCATCATTGACTGAAGGACCTTAACCTACTTCACATAGAAATACCGTCCTAAAGTACTTCCCACTTTCAAGTATAGATAGTTAGAAGATAGAACATATTATCAGAGATTCTCTAAGGCGCCCAAGACAATTTCAAGGATTTCCCCATTTAATTTATTTAATATTAACAAAAATGTCCTTTTTTCTCTTCTTGTGTTGGGTTAGGTTGCTTATAAATACGTAGGTTAGGTAGCCAGGGCAAACCGTAATAAAATTTCATTGCTAATCACAGAGATAGAATTGAAGTTGAAGCCGATAAGGATAACGTAAAAATCCTTTTACCTGTAATTGGATTTTTTTCCGTTTGAGTTTTTTATTTCTCAAGGATATTATATTTTCTCTCGTTCTCACACTTAACCTATGTACCTCCATAAGCAGCAACGAAAAACAACATAAAATTTAATAAATTATGATTACTTTGGTTGAACTTTTGACGCGTGAAACCATACAAATCGCAAACACTTTCAAGGATTCATAGGATTTTGCAGAAAATGTGTTGAGTGCGGTTGATGGTGTGTGAGAGGGTGTATAGGTGAAATGTTGAATCCTTTTTTCTTTCACTTTATTTCATTTCCTATTTGATAGGCCTTCCGGCATTGAAAATGTTCGCTCACACACAAAAAGGAATCATTTGAAATCTCACCGGCAATGATATCAAAAAGGATTCTCCCCCATCAGCTTTATCATCCATCCTCACGTCCCCCCCCTCCACCTTCTGGCAATAGAAAATGGTAATCGAATACAATCAAGCCCTAAGGTTTGGTTTGTAGCTAAAGCAAGTGATTCTGACACTTGGAATAATAAGTTCGTTTGTTAATTTCTCAAGCCTTTGATATGGTACATGGTACAATATGCATGGCTGAAAGGATTAAGTTGATGATGGGAATCGAATGGGTGGGAGAGGATATACTTCATATAACATATTTATCCTTTCGGGCGAATTCATTGACACGTGGAGGATGCGCCTTCGTAGTGTTGTTAGATATAGAAAAAAAAAACAAAGTTCCTTTTTCTATAACCAAAGCTCCTATCAGCTTAGGGAAACTTTGACAAGGATCATACTATACATTATTGTTCGGATATACATAGGTAGGTGCTGTGCTCTCCCTTTCCGGTCACAAAGAAGGGAGTTTTATTTCTTATTACACATGTATGTATGTATTTTGTTTGAAATGAGAAAATAGGGATTCTTATCATCCATAAAGTCTCTGAAAGGATTGAACAAGAACGCACCTGCAATTGAAAATAAAGGATATGATTCCAGAAAAGGATATACCCATCAGCAGCAGGAGCAACAGGAAATCCCTGAATTCACACTAAAAAGATTATGACGTGCAAGTGTATGTGAGTTTATTTGCCTTCAGTTTCTGTTTCCTTTAAAAGAAACCGGAAAAGGCCAGTCTTCCAACAAGAAGCACCAGTAGAAAAAGAAATCCTTTGCTAATCAGGGAAATTGGCAATTTTGTAAAGATTCCATGTGTAAAGAAAAGGAAAAAAACGAAGAACTTAAGACGTGATAAAAAGAAACTGCAATGACGAATAGAAAAAATAAAAATAGGAAACAAAAATCGAAAGGATATCCAAGATGGTGAATTGAAAATTGCCTTTTTTGAAAAAATTTCCCACCACTCAACTTATACCTACCCGTTGAAGTGTGTCTATACTGAAGCAAGTTTCTATGATAGAAATGGGTTGTTGGAAAAGGTTTTTTTTTTTTTGTGGACGACTTTTAAACCGAGAGATGTTTTCTTTCATGTGGAAAATTGATGGCGATTTAGAGCTGATGGTTCCTAAAATCAAAAATGATATGGACTTGCATGTGACAGTTCTACTTTATATTTTGAAATTGAGAAAGTTGGTGGTGGTACTTACGGAAACAATACTTCTAAATATTCTAAGCTGTTAAATAACATAATTTTAAATTTATGGAACGGAGTTGTAAGTTTGCCACACTACATAACTATATTCAAGTACAGTTCTCAGAAAATGGAACAAAAAAAGCTTATGAACGTAAGGTTTTCATGAATCCTAGGATTCAATTTGCTTTCTTTACTATATGTAGTTAAAATCCTCATTAAAAGTTAACTTGGGATCAAGAATAGCTCTTAAATCAGAAAACACCGAGACTTTCCTTCAATGACATGTGTCAAACGTAAATTAAAATAAAAGGAAATGTGTTTTCGTGTAAAACTCGTTGTTTACACTCATCAACATTCAATACGAGACTATTTTTTTGCACAATTCCCAAAATAATAACAAACCTTCTTGCAAAAGTAAACAGGCAGAAGTTGATTGTATATTGTATACTTTTGAAAAGCTTAATTTTATTAGCATAAATAAGGACCGACGAATTTTTATGATCGAAACCAAGTCATTTATAAATAAAACTAGCTGACCCTACTAACGTTGTTTTGTCATATAAATAATTTCCATAGAATATTTTGCTAGAAATAAATAACTTATTGTAAGTGTGTTAAGATGTGGTATATAAGTAGGAGAAGTATAGAGCACTGTAAGCGGTCACAAAATATTAAAAAAACAAATCACCAACCAATTTGTTTGTAATTCTTTAAAATTAATTAAGTACAATATTTTTTGTGATCCCATTTTTCGCCAATACAAACAAACTCGATGAGAGCACGAGTTACATGAGTTAAGCTTACTTATGCTTTCAGCCAGAGTTATAGAGTTAAGCTTACTTAACTTACTTACTTGCTTTCAGCAAGGAAGGAAAGAAAAACAAGAGTTAATTTTGTTTGACCTTTTTATTTCACTGCTTTCTTATAACTAACTTAATTTAACAAATATGTACCTACTGTACCAAAGCTTGGCTTGGGTGCTTAACAGTGGATACACAACTGATAACACCCAAACGTAATCAGCATAGTACTCTCAATAAATCTTCTGTTCTACAGTCCAGCAGGTAAAGTTGTACATGTGTACATTATGTTATATATAATATAACTCACGCCACGTGTAATTGTCAGTGTGAAAAACATGAAGTGCTCAAATTTAAGCTGCCGACAGATATCGTTTGACCTCCAGACTTATTGATAGTCATAGCAAATGTCAATCTGATTGGAAATTGAAGGCGTTTGAATTGAATTGCCACTTCTGTGGAATATGCGATTTAGAATTATGGCTTCGACAACATTTTTCATTAATTCTTTAATTACTAATCGCGTGCCGTTGCGCAACCGAGGGGGTTCCAACTACGAAGCAAAAATATCGGAGGTACAAGCTTCAGTTGTAAATTATGCGGTTTCATGCCTTTAAAATTCAATGAGTTCAAAAACTCAGTTGGATAATTTACAACTTCGGTAGCATCACAAACTGTATCAATAGATTTGTATGACACCAAGTCTCCTGGTAATAAATGCTGATTTAATTTAATTCGTTGACATCCACATTTTTTGCTGTTGAAATTACTCTTTCTAACACTCATGATTTGTACATCGGGAAATATCTGGTAAATGAGAGCATCTTGTGAATCAAGATGAGCAGATATCGACCACTTATTTTATGCATCCAGTTGTTTTGAGAATCTTTCAGCAGATGGATCTTAAAGCATTTAAACACGCTTATTTACTTTCAATTGTTCTTTTTAAACATTACGCCACAGTGGCGATAATTTTAAGCACGCGTTGATCTCACCAGCGTACGTTGAACGCAGAATAACGGGAAGTGTTTGTCTGAAATTACCTGAGAGGAGTAACAGAGTGCCGCTAAATAGTCTGTCATTGTTTTTATATCTTCCAATTTCCTGTTCAACGCCTTAAGCGAATGTTTGTGTGCCATAGTGCATTTTTCCCAGATGATAATTTTCCACTGTTTCAGTACTAGATAATTGTTTTTTTTTTTTATATTGCGCACCGCGTCTAGATTACTTCGAAAATTTAGTTTAAATACTAAATGAGCTGTTCTGCCTCCATTCAACAAAGTTGCCGCAAAGCCAGAAGATGCAACAGCCAGTGAAATACCATTATTTGATTGTATTTTAGCAAGAATTAGTGAAATAAGGAATGTTTTGCCACCAAAAAATCCAAAAAAAGATTCCATATTGTCCTGCTGTAGCTTCGAGCATGGTCATAAATGGTTCTTTGTTTTTCATTCATTAATGGGACATTGCGAGCGACAATCGCTGCCATTTCTACTGTTTTAGCGTTTCTGAATACTATCGTAAGATCGTTGCACCGTGTACGATGTTCATGCAATTAAACTATAGCACTTAGGAATATAAAACTTATTTTCAGACCTACCGAATGTATATGCAAAATTTTATTAAAATTTGTTAAGCCGTTTTGAAGTAGTATGGCAACTAACACTGTGACAGGAGAAATTTTATATATTAGACAAATAAAATTGGACCTAAATAGCTTCCCTGAGGGATGCCATAATTTACAACAAATTGATACGATTACTCATTACGAAATAAGAACTTGCAACTCTATTTTTAAACACGATGAGATCCAAATTTTTTTTAAAACCTTGATTGTTTTGAATAAAATTAAATGTATTGTGACACAACTTGTCAAAAGCTTTACTAAAATCAATCGACTTGGCCACGTGTTTTGAAACTATCTAAACAAATGGATGTGAAGTTGAATAACTTAGTTACAGCAGATTGCTTTTTTACGACACCAATCTCATATAATTGAAGTACAATGAAAGAAAAGCACATCACATACAGTACACCCGAACAGTTCCGGTACTACTTACTTGCTTACTTAAAGTGGCGCTACAGTCCTGTGTGAACTAGAGACTCACCCAACAAACTTCTCCATCTAGCTCGGTCCCGTACAGCTCGTCGTTCTATCTTCTCCTCCACTTCCGTTCGATGCATACGGGACCGTAGAACACACGAAGAACTTTTCTCTCGAACCGACCCAAGGTGCTTTCATCCGCTTTTGTCATAGTCCATGCTTCTGCACCGTATAGCAGTACGGGGATGATAAGGGTTTTATATAGCGACACTTCGGTCCCTCGAGAGAGGACTTTACCACTCAATTGATTTCTTAGTCCAAAGAAACAGCGGTTGGCAAGAGTTATTCTGCTTTTGATTTTAGCGCTGGTGTTGTTCGCGTTGTTGCGTTTACAGCGGAGCCTATAGGTAGACGAAGTCCTTGACTATCTCGAAGTTACGTCTGTCGATGGTGACGTTTTGGCCAAGACGTCGGTGTTGTATGTCCTTTCTTGACGACAGCATGTAATTTGTTTTGCCCTCATTACCCGTTAAACCTATTTTTGCCGCCTCTGCCTTAATACTCACAAAAGCCCCATTGACATCACGCTGAGTCCTTCCGATTATGTCAATGTCATCAGTTTCGGTAACTATAGTTTATTTCAAAGACAAGTCTTAAAACTAAAATGATTGTACAATGTTGATATGAAGTTATGACCAAGTCATAAAAGGTGACGTTAAGCTTTAAAATAAGAGCAGTTAAAAAAATGTTGAAATATTTGGTCAGTTTATTCTTCTTAGATTTCTGAGCAATATCTCAGATAGATTGACTGTGAAATTTAAAAACACCATTTACTTCACTATTCACCTAGCAATCAATAAATTTAGCTTCTCAATTGATGTATGCAATAGAAAATTCTTGAAATTGCAAATGGTCTTTAAGATCTGAGCTAAAACTTAAAAACTTCTTATGAAGTTTGACATTTCTTGGCGTTTCCAGGTTTTAAATTAAAGACCATTAAAGATATTGAGTTCAAACTAAAATTATTATTATACAAAAATTATTTTTAACATTAAGTGAAATTAGAAACTGAATTTCAACTTGAATATCTGGAAATTATAAGAAGCCCTTTGACAAGGTTAAACAACTAACAATAAAGTATACGTTTTTAAAGGATTCTTATATCTTAAGTTCTAATATGACTTGAAAATCAATCTATTACGTCAGGTTTTTTAAAAAACAACTTTTTATAATTAAAAAAAAACCTTGTATTACGCCTCGTGAGGCTAAAATTTGTAATGATTTTTGAAATCTGAAATTTTTTACTTCAATATTTCCTTTTAATATTTTCAGTGTCTTATTTATTAATATTTTTCAAAACTTCCTCATTAGTTATAAGACGCTTAATGTTTAAAAGAACAGTTACAATTATTCTTGTTCTTCTTACTACCTTAAGATATTGCTATGGAATATCTAAAAAATGTGCTACTAAAAATTGGGTACAAAAAACTGTAGAAAGTTATTGTAATCGGTCAAATTTTGCGAATTGAAAATTTCAAGGTTCTTAGAATATAAATAAAAGATTTTTAGAGAGAAAATTTTGGTTAACCCAAAATATTTCCGAACCAACAAAGCTAGCGATAAATTTTATATTATTTCTGTTTAGTTTAGTTTAGACAACTCTTACAGACTATTTTAATAAGTTAATATATTAATTAATTTAAATATATGTATGTATATGTACAAAAATAACAATAGGTAAATCTTAATTACAAAACAGATTGCGATAACAAAGCAGACATAACATTTTTAAAAAAAAAAAAACATTTCTTGGAGTATTAGTAAAAATATCTATAACCTCAATAACAGAATTTGTTTTCTCTTATTCAACGTGAAAACTGCTTATAATTTCTTCTATGAAAAGTTACTCGCAAATGAAAATTAAAGCGGAGAGTCCTTGATGGAAAGTAAAAAAGTATTCGTGCTAACAAAAAAGAACATTTGATACGATTTCTAATTAAGTCTTCTACAAACATTATTGAAAAATATTGTGTTCTTACTTCAAGCCTTTGAATGTCAATAAGCAGTCATCTAGATGGATAAGATGGTACTTCCATATTCCAATTTAGTTTATAGAAAGCATACCTAGTAAAACTTTTTGGTATTTTTTCTATTCTAGAAGAATGAGTGATATAATAGGCGTTCCAAGCTATGCTGAAATATTCCAGTACCGACCTATAACAAGTGCAATTTATAATGTTTGAGGGTGTAGGGGTTGGCAAATCCGTAGAGTTTCTTCTGATAAACTCCCATAAGCTTTACTGACTATGTAATCGATGTGCTTATTAAACGAAAGCTTTTCATCCAATATAACTCCCAAATCCTCTTTTGCCGTAACCCTATCTAAACTCGTATTGTTGATAGTATAATCAAATATGATAGGTGTTTTTCTTTCTATGGCATGTAAGCCAACAACTTGTTAGATTTACACCATTCAGCCAGTTTTTGGATATCCTCTTGGAGATACAGGCAGTCTGTAAAAGATTTTATGAGGCGGAAAATCTTGACAGCATCGGCATACATAAGATACATCGAATATTTAAAATGTACCGGAATGTCATAAATAAAATGGATAAATAACAAGGGGCCTATATGACTTCCTTGCGGAACACCTGAAGTTACTTCAATACTTTTGGTTTTTAACTTTCCTAGTTTTACAAATTGAACCTATTTTTTAAATAGGAAGAAATTTATTTTATGAAATTAGAATGAAAACCAAGTTTTGAAAGCTTAAAAATTAGCATACTCTATCAAAAGCTTTTAGAAATTTTTAAAGATAATATCAATCTGTAAACCATTTTCATTTTTTACAAGCAAGCATTTCGAATCACTAATTATCTGTAGATATGCCTAAATTGGTCACATTTTGCTTCGAGCCACACTTAAATTTTGGAGTTATATAAGAGATCTTCCAACAGTCTAAAAACTGGCCACTTTTTAAAGACTGATTGAAAATCAAGCTGAGCGGTAATGCCAAAGAAACAGCGCAGTTTTTTAGTGCGCCAGGGGCTATGTTATCTGGCCCAACACTTTTATTTACATCAAGACTAACTAGAGCTTCAAAAACATCAGAAACAGTTAAGTCTATACTTCCAATATCAATAGCATAAGATGGCGAATCATCAGAGGGCTCACAAGGAGTAGAAGGCAAATAAACTGTTTTGAAATAATCGGGGCACATAAATCGCATGTAACTTCATATCACTAGATACACAATTGGAGTACTTCATACGGTTTGGAATCTCTAAACACTTTCTTTTAATATTAATTTATACATTTTTAGAAGTGCTTCCAATAAATTCTAATTCTTGACTCAGCATAAAGAATACAATTAATAAGAAAGCTATTGAGACAGTCATATTCAAGGTGGTACTAAATGTAGTTCTGCTTAATGGTCAGATTATCTTTTGCTGTTTTATAAGCTTTATACGCTTTGTTAGTTCTATTTTTCAGATCATTTGCAAAATATTGTTTTTAATTTTTTTTAGAAAAATTGAACTGACAACTTATTTAACAAAATACGAAAACCTACAAAAACTGATAAGAAATGGTTTTTGACTCAAGTATTACAAGTATTATGAGAAAATATAGATATTGACCTCAAATTATTTATCTCACATTATTATTACTTTGAAAATTTTGTTTTGCATTCCAGCCTATTTTGTTGTGGTTCTTAGGAGTTTTGAAAATTCCAAACAAAGTTTCAAAAACATTTCCACATATTTCTTGTTGCAGGGAATAATTAAAAATTTATCTTATTCCCCAAGTTCTTGAAACCATGTTTTGTTTATTTAAGTAAGAAAATATTTTTAAAACGAGAAGAGAATATGAGATCACGTTTGTTCAAATCTATAAGCAATGCGACAGAAAATAATGTTTATTGAAATTAAGGACATGAATCTTCAATTGTAAATAAAGGATAATAGCACAGAAGTGATTTTTTCAATTGAACGTGAATAAGAATTTAAAAATAAGAATCTAATAAGACTGCATCGAAGAGAGAGCTATGATAAGTTTCAAACGAAGCAAAAGCTTGTTATTTTCGAAATAGTCGTTATAATACGTTCGATTCCAGAATTAAAGCTATTTTTAGGTTTTAGTCTTTTATGATGTTCATTTTTTCTTAAATGTAAAACTTTCAAGTCAATGCTGATGTGTTAAGAGGATTCTTCACTTCTTACCTTTTCCTTCTACATTTGTATTTTTTTTTATTTTTCTATATATGCGCTCTTAAACCTAAGGCAAGTGCGGATATCATCTAAGTGGCCCATAAGTAAGGCTTTCATGTCTATTAGAGCCTATTGCGGGTACTTTGTTGTGAAATGACTTCCGACATCATCAACGTCTATGGTCAGTACCAGTACCGTACATGCAAGGTTATATAGAACGAATTTGAACAAAGTGAAATACACAAAAGTTAGGGTTTTTCAGAGATGTTGTTGTTTTGTTGTTTTTTTTTTGATAAGGCCATTCGTATATGACCAAGCAAAAATGTATGTCTATGATAAAAAACACTTAGTTTTGAAAAATTGAAAGAATTTATATGTATTCGTTTCGATATACAATAAAAGGAAGTTCCTACCCATCATACTATGATGAAGAAAACGAAGAAGGAGTTATCCTTTATTTTCCGTTCAATTTCACATTTTTTAATGGCACTCTTTCAAAACAAGCAGGAAAAACAACTCCAACACTGAGTTATCCTTAGTGAGAATAGAAGGAAATTTTATTTTTGTTTCAGGATATAAGGAAACTTAAGGATTGAATTAGTATTTAAGTAAGTGTGATGTGAAACCTACAGGTAGTATGTTTTTGTGTGCACTTATGGCTGAGAGTCAGTAGATCAAGGCATAAAAGGAAGGTTGTCGAACGTGTCCCAATGAAATAAGCCCTTCAAATGATACCTAACAATTTCCATACAGTGATTAAACATTTGGAACACAAGTTCTTTGTATGCTTGTCGTTCCTTAGACGCATTGCATTCCACAATAACTAAATTCTTTAAAATGTAAGTTTTTGGAACGTATTCGTATCCTGTTCACTCAGTCCGATTGCTAAACGTAATGATGTTGTTTTCTTTTTTATTGCAAAGAATGATATTTTAGTTCCTTATTACGTAAGACCTTGTGAACATTTTTGAAATTTACAAATAAGTTCAATTTGATTCAAAAATAAAGCTGTGGAACGTAAGTTTTCAAAATAATAAAAGGTTTTCCAGTAGGGTCGAATTTAAAGTTGAATAAAACAAGTTGTGTATAAGATGTCAATGACAATATGTGTGAAATATAACATCGTTTAAATGGCCTTAAGAAAGACCCAGAGAAAATAGTCTAAAGGATTCAAATCACACGATCTTAATGGTCAATTCACCATGCCATGGAACAGTTTGCGAAGTTCATCGATTGTATCTTCCACTGTGTAGTGTAGTCTTATCTTGCTGTTCATTTCATGCAATTCAGGCCACAAGAGGTTGGTTATCATCGACATATAGTGATCGCTCCGTTAACGGCGTAATTTTCGAGTAGTATGGACCAATGACGCCTTGTGCCCAAAAACCCATACCAAACATTAACTCTATTTGGGTGCTTTCGCACCTCGGGAATCTCGTGTCCCAAATTCGGCAATTTTGCTTATTCACGTACCTATTCGTTCAGAAATGGTCCTCATAGCTAAAGATAATTTTTCAACCATCAACTTCTAACTGCTCCAAAATTCAAATAGCGAACACACGACTGCGTATGGTCGTTAAGTTTCAGCTCCTGGGTCAGTTGAATTTTGTATGGGTTTAGGCCAAAATCGACAAGTAAAATAAGAGGACTTTGACTGTTTCGGATATTACTGCACACTTTGACGAACAGTGGTGATGTTTTCAGCAGATCTTGCATTTCGCAGACGTACGCGTGTTGGGTGATTGTGCAAGTGTTCACTTAGCCGGTGGACCACTAAACGTTAAATAGTCGACTTGAAAGGACGTCCATATAACCCATAAATAGGGCGTAATGCGCTTAACATTACTACCTACTATAAAACACGCATTTTGATAATAAGGCTTTATCATTTGCACGAGTTGCTTAATGCTGTAACTTGACATGATGCTTTGTCTTTAGTTACTGATTGAAAGAAGATATTTTGATAGAAAGTAAAAAAAACGATATGTCCGCCACAAACTGTCAAAAACAACCTGTCTGCATTGAAAACCTTTTACAATTAAAAGTTCTGTCTAAGCCTGTGTAAGGATATACAGTTCTTACACCGAGAAATTTAAATAAATAACCATTTAGAAATAAGAATATTATCAGTAGCATTTTTCAAATCCTTGACTTTAATTTTTCTATCTTTCATTATCGAAGCTTAAAATTAGACCTTATACAATAATGTTTTAACCAGAAACAAAATTATATTAAAACTACAAATATAATCCACAATATTTGACGGATAAACATCTTATTTAAATTTATTATTTCACTTAATAGTGAAATAAGAACATTTTTTACAATATTTTACATATCATTCATTTAAATTTCATGGTTGCAAATCAGAAGAAATCTATTCCATTAGCATCTCATTTTGTATTCTATTGACAAGGTTACATACATCCAACAATATTATTTCACTTTTGTGTAAATATTTTTCACAACTTAATCATCTATACCTTAAAACACCATTAAAGTTTAAGTGCCCACTTTATCATTTGTAATGAGATATCCAAAATATCCCAACACAAAAATTTAAGTAAAATTACACCCTGATACTCACTCAGCTCAGCTCGTATACTACTTACATACCTTTCTCTGTTCAATCATCAAAAATAAAATACAAATAAATTTCATAAAATTACCTCATCAAAACACAAACAAAACACAGCACCAACAACAAGAGAGAAAACTAAGGCTTTCCCATTTAAAACACTTTATTTGTACCTGTTGTATCCGGCTCGAAGGACCATTATTTTGCATTTTTATTTCAAAATCCTCACCCTCGTCAGAATGCTTAATGGAAACCTAAGAGAAGGGACTTAAGCCCACATTTTATTCAAATTTACTCGCATCTTTTTTTTTTTGATAATGTTTCCATTCGCTTATTTACATATATACACAAACAAACATACGTACATCCTTCTACTTCTACTCCGCTCCACTCCTGTTCAACCAACATATACTCCAAAATGTAAATAAGCATAATGAACAAGGAAAAAGGATCTGAGAAAACTTGCAATTGAAAAAGGTTCGGATGTTAAGGCATCAGGCCTCTCGAATAGAATGGTTTACCGAAAGGAGAAGAAGAAGTGTTAATCCAACATATTTTCTCCAAAACCAAAGATGGGATTATTTTTGTACTAAAAAAGTTTTCAATGCTTCGACTGACGACCGACGACTGACGACCAAGGACGTGGGCCTGAATTTCCTTGTTGGTACGATTAAAAGTTTCACTTATTTTTCCAACATACATACATACATTACACATATGCTCTGGAAAAGCCCTAGTTGTTATCTATAAATCAGTTTTGAGTGTAAATAAATTTGAGATTTTACTCCCTTATCTCTTTAAAAAAAAAACTTTCTTCATCCATTTATTTTCATACGACGAGCAACGACGATGATAGACCCTGAAGAACAGTCAGAACTACTTATGCTCATGTAGTTTATGCTCATGTATGTACTAATTGAAAATTGCCAGGATTAAATACACACCAGATCGTGTGTACGCCATCAGGAAATTCTACATCTACATATCAATGTTGCTTCGTTTCCTTGTGGCACGGTACGGTTTGGCATTAACAGCGATAGAGAAGTTTTGGACGTAACGTATAGAACGAAGCAACAACGACGACGACGCATGGCCACGGCAGAACGGTGAAAGAATCTCGTGTGCTTTGCTAATTAAAACCACATTCTTGAGATAAATTTCACTGGATGAAACTTATACACGGTGCTGGATTAACAACACACCCGGAGAATGTACTATCCAAGGGCGCGGAATTGAATACGCATTAGTTATTAAGCTTTTGTTTTTTGGGAATTTCAGTTTTCTATCACATAACACACCAAAGACAGAAATTTCATTTACATGATAAAGATTTTCGTAAGAGTCATAGCCCAACATTACAACAAATCTGGGTTTTATCCACTTTTGAGGTGAATAGCTGCAATCTTATTTATTCGATTATACTCTGTGCTTTTTAATAAACTTTTTAACAAGTTCAAAAATACGGCACTTACGGCATAAGGATGATGCACTCAGAGCACTTTAAGGCAGACGGTAAATCATTGATAATTGAAATAAAGAGAATACTGCCTAAATGACTACCTTGCGGGATTCTAGAATTAGACTTGAACTTGTTAGAAAGTTATTATAAATTATAAAGGCGAATAAATAAGATTGAAGCTATTTAACTTAAAGGTCGATTAACCCAGCTTATGTAATTTAAAAGCAAAAGTCGATGTTCGATTGTCAATTGTGAAAAGCCCGTCTTTTACTTTCTAAGCTAGTGTTAAGTTAAGTTAAGTTATGATAGCTTGTAAAGGGTGATTTTTTTGAGGTTAGGATTTTCATGCATTAGTATTTGACAGATCACGCGGGATTTCAGACATGGTGTCAAAAAGAAAGATGATCAGTATGCTTTGACATTTCATCATAAATAGATTTACTAACGAGCAACGCTTGCACATTATTGAATTTTATTACCAAAATCAGTGTTCGGTTCGAAATGTGTTTTATCGACAAATTTTGTTCAGCGATGAGGCTCATTTCTGGTTGAATGGCTACGTAAATAAGCAAAATTGCCGCATTTGGAGTGAAGAGCAACCAGAAGCCGTTCAAGAACTGCCCATGCATTCTGAAAAATGCACTGTTTGGTGTGGTTTGTACGCTGGTGGTATCATTGGACCGTATTTTTTCAAAGATGCTGTTGGACGCAACGTTACGGTGAATGGCGATCGCTATCGTTCAATGCTAACAAACTTTTTGTTGCCAAAAATGGAAGAACTGAACTTGGTTGACATGTGGTTTCAACAAGATGGCGCTACATGCCACACAGCTCGCGATTCTATGGCCATTTTGAGGGAAAACTTCGGAGAACAATTCATCTCAAGGAATTGACCGGTAAGTTGGCCACCAAGATCATGCGATTTGATGCCTTTAGACTATTTTTTGTGGGGCTACGTCAAGCCTAAAGTCTACACAAATAAGCCAGCAACTATTCCAGCTTTGGAAGACAACATTTCCGAAGAAATTCGGGCTATTCCGGCCGAAATGCTCGAAAAAGTTACCCAAAATTGGACTTTCCGAATGGACCACCTAAGACGCAGCCGCGGTCAACATTTAAATGAAATTATCTTCAAAAAGTAAATGTCATGGACCAATCTAACGTTTCAAATAAAGAATCGATGAGATTTTGCAAATTTTATGCGTTTTTTTTTTTAAAGTTCTCAAGCTCTTAAAAAATCACCGCTAAATAAATAAGTAAATAAAAAAAGAGTTCAAATTTTGAGATATTCTGATAGATGTTGGTAAGTTATTAAATGACTTGGGTGCTGCGACTGTTTAAAAGTTAGAGAAATTAGTTTTATGAGCAGCGGGTATATTGACAAGTTGGATATTATTTTTGATGCGTAGATAACATAACTGTGAATTTCTATTTGGAATGTTATCAGCTATCACTTTGGTAGACAAAATCTTTCAGTATAATTTAAAAATGTAAAGGTAGGTAAAATCTCAAAGGTAGAATTCCCAAATCCTTGAATAAGAGCCAACTTTCAGTTAATCGATTTTTGTTGCAAATGAATTTAATTAGATGTTATTGCGCAATCAACAGGGGTCTTTAAGAACTAGTATATGAACCACCCCAGCTAGATAAACCATATTGTATTTTATAGTGTGCAAGCCCGTAATAAATTGAAGTTAAAACTCTTTCTGAGAAGAATGGATTTCACAGATACATTTTTGTAGTAATGAGCATCAAATATTTTTTATATACAAAATATGATCTTTCCAATTAAGATTAAAATCAATTGTAAATCCAAGATATTTAAAATTGTACACTGGATCATTTATGAAACATTAATCGGAACAAAAACCAACAGCTTGAAAATTAGGTTTACCACAACCATGTAAAGGTAAGGTAAATTGTCTACAATTCGATCCATGAAATAAAAAATTGTAATTGCAAAGCTGATGACTAGAAGTTTTGAATGACATTATTTTAGTTTTTTTCCCAACCAAGTTCTTAGAATTTCGAGCTCTTATTCTATTTGAATGTAACAATAGTTATGTTTTGAATTTGATTAGTAGGTAAATGATATAACATCCACAAAAACCGCAGGAAGGCCATTTAACTGCAACTTAAAGCATGAGTTAATACAAACGAGAAAAAACAAGGGACCGAATACAGAGTCCTGAGGTACTCCAGATATAATGTATATAGCTTCACTCATCGCACCATTAACTAATACTTTTTGAACGTAGGCTTTAGTCGTATCATTAAAAGGTTTATTTTGATGCAAGCTGCCATAGAATTTACTGCAAAGACGACGAATTGCATCTTCGGTTGACTTTCCAAACCGAAATTCAAATTGATTTTCAGTAAAAAAAAACTAATTTTTATTTTAGAAAGAAGTAATCCTTTTTTTCATCAGTTTTTCGAAAACTTTTGAAGGTGGGAAAAAGAGAAATATGTCTGTTGTTTGAAAACAGCCACAGGAAAACAACCTTGTTCAACAATAAAGTTAAATATATAGCTTAACGCACCTAAGACTACATGTCATTAAATGCAATTTTTTTAAGTAAGTTACTAGATATTCCATTATCACGACCGACGTTTGCTGAGGGCTTACAAAGACGGTTTTCGTAGGGGCAAAATAAATGAAACGTCCCATTCATAGGTTCTCAAAACGTTACCTCAAAAAAGAACGGATTCAATTCTCAAAATGTGGACATAATGATATGGTGACCAGGCCTAAGGAGAGTTATAAATAGGGATTTAGTGACGTAAGGATCTGAGAATTCTTTGGACCAGCATTTAATGAAGGTTGAATTAGGTTTATTCCGTAAATTTAACCGAGTATATAAGGAACCCCAAGTCTTCATTGGAAGTAACTACAGAAATGTGTTCTTAAGTCATGTAGTGACAACGTTGAGGAAGAGAAGGGCGTTTGCAGGAGTAAGTAATTGATTGACATTTGCTAACATTTACCTCAAGTAAATTGTGACGACACCAGGCTTAGAAGTGATTTAAATCTTTTTGTAGTAATTGAAAATCTTCTGTTTGGAGATGTGCATGTCATCAAAGTAAATCTCTATGTCATATTCTACTAAAACAAGCTTGACGTCGTTAATACTAAACAAGAGGTGACTTCCTTGTGGGACGTCTGATTTTGAGTACGAGTATAGATGATTGGATTGGACCCAACATACACATATGAATAATTTTATCAAATGCTTTGCTAAACTGAGCTAGTTTTGAAACACACTTTTTAAGAACAATAGGCGGGATCCCGTCAGAACTCGACGATTCCAATTGTTTTTTAGTTTAAAATGACGACTAGTTCTACCAAAAAAGTAACCCATCTCTTTTGGTCTGAGATTTGAATGAGTACTTGAAATCATAAACCAAAATCTTAAACCTTGGTTAAGACTTTACTTAATCTAATCTAAATCAGTTGAATAAAACTTGATTTCTACACATCTGGCCTAGTTAAAACGGCCTTACTCCAGCCCTGTTTGATTTATTTTTATTTTTTTAATATCAGAGAACTAGAATGTGTAGTGTGTGCTCCATACGCATCATGTATGTTTAGTGAAAATTTTCTCGAGATTATTTGCTTATCACCTTGGAAATATTTGGCTTGAAGTTTTCATAAGAAGGAAGCAAAATTGAAAAAAAAAAAAAAATAATCTTTCTAGAGTTGGAAATAGAAAATTCATATACGAGAGCGCGTACGAAAAACGTTCTTTTTCTTATTAAGAATTTTCAGAAAATAGTTTTAAGTGAAATTAATTTTAACTATGCTTGATGCTTGGAAAAAATATAACATACAATTTTGTAGATGAAATCGTTGAAGAAAGAGAGATATGCAAGTTTGCACAAGTGTATACATCTACATATATCTATTTCGTGTGTATCTACCCATATCTGTTTATTATAAAACTAAAGGAGGAAGGTAAAGTTATGATAACTCAGGGATAAAGCCAAATTGCTCAAGAGCGTGAGAAAATGTTGGCATAGCTACATGCAAGTTAGAAAGAAATCACGTTGAATTTAGAAGCAGTATGGCATTTAAACCAAATATTTAAAAATTTATTTAAAAAATTAATAACTTAAAAAAACATGTTTAAAATTCAAAATGTCATTATAATTTGTGGGGCAAAATATACCATGGAAAACATACGAAACAATGTTTTTGAAGTGAAGAAGAATTTCGGATTAAATAAAAAAAAACTTTTTCTTTAATGTGCTAAATGGGTACAGACTTAGGTTGTACAATGTATATATTCAATTTGACATATTTTGAACAACAAGACTATAGCAATCTATTCATCAAGATAAATTGTCCATATTTAATTTTTTTAAATGTGTAAAATTGTAGGTCTCTTCAGAAATAAAACTTTATAAAAAGAGTTAGGTTGCCTAAAAATGTGCTTCACTAATGCTTTCTGATGTCGTAAATAAGTCAAACAAGATGCCTTTTTTTTTAAATAAAATGGGTAAGGTTAGGTTAAAGTGGCTGCCCGGGATGGAGTAGGACATATTATTTAAGCCAATTTAATGGCCCATTGTTTTACAACATGAATCTTGAGGTTTTCTTATAAGATCAGCTCAATGGAACCAGTTTAAGTCCCCTATGAAACCCAAAAGACTGATTATATTAATAAGATTGATCGTTTAGTTAGTTAAAGAAGAATTATTCCAGGTAATTCTTGCATTTTTGAGCTAGAGTAAGGAATCGACAGACATTGATCAAGTTTAAGCACGAAAAGTCATACAAAAATGAAACTTTTTTGGAATTTCGTTAAATATCTACGTATTGCTCGGAAGGGAGGTTTATTAAGCTACACTATTTCTTATCTTATGGCTCCTTTTAAGAAAGCATATCAAATCAAGAAAAAGCATTTAACAAACTTCAATCAAAGCAGAGGAGAATGTTATTAGAAAGATGTTTTGGGCATTTAAAAAAAAGATTTCCGATTCGTTGTGTCTGTAGATATAACAGTTTTCACAATACATTTGTTGAAAAAGTGGGCAAAATAAATATTTAATAAAATATTCGAAACAAAAATTGACAATTTGCCACAAGGTATGTATACAAAGCTTTAGAGCGGGAAGATTGAAGAAGAAGAAAAATATGGTATGGAGTCTATTTTACCCCTGTCTGGAGGAAAGGGTTATTTTTTTTATAAAAATAAGGTTGACATATAAAATCAAAAATTCTTGAGATCACTAGATACAAATTTGGAAGGTGTTTATGACGTTGGTGTTATAAGTAATAAAGGTTTTTGACCTCGAGGTCTGAACTCAATATGGCGAAAATCGAGTATTGAGGATTTTAACTTTGATGAACTTGTTTCTTAACCATTAATTCACTCTGCGTTTTGAAGCTAATTCAATTTTTTTTAATTTCGAGCCCAGTCCCGTCTCTTGCAATTCTGAAAGTATTGGTTATGAAAATACGGTATTGGGCTCAAAACAAAGAAGAAAATTCAGTTAGATTGCAATCGCCAAGAAATAATTCCTAAAATGCTTTGACGTTGTTGGACCAAAAGGAAGAGTAAGTTTTTATTATTGGTTTTCATTGTTGCTGACTCTTGTTTTCAATTTCATGATACTGCATCCGTTTCAGTTTCAATTGATACAGCATTTAAAATCTCAATTAAAATCTTCTCCCATTTTTAAGTTATATAAAATAAATAGATTGGGTGGCGCAACAGTCCATTGAGAATGCCTATTATCATTATCGTGTGCGAGTACTGTTCAAAAATGGAGTAGACCTACAGATTTATGCCGAATCCGAACGGCTTATTTGAGAAAGCACTTTTCATGACAACAATTATACTCATGGAGAATTTGTCAATTCATCGCAACAGTAAAAAAAAATGTACAAACAAAATAATTCCGGATTAACAGTTCGGGATCAAGGCAGGTCTGAAAGGTAGTCTAACAAAGGCAATTGCGTACGTCGACGATCTATCCGACATGCATTTATATTATATAACGAGTTCCTATACAACGGGTCCTGACATTATTTCTATTTTAATATTCTTCAATGCATAATTTTGGAGATTCTACTTCAGATCTTGGTAATAATGATTGTAGATATGTTTATTTATTAAAACAGAATTGTATTAGTTTTAAACAAATTACGGGCCATTTTAAGAGAATGAAACTTTAAGTTGGCAGATTTATTTCAACTGGCGGACATTTTGGTATTCTCAGACTCAGATAGAGTCATCATTACTGGCTTCTTCGTTAATCAATTGAAAAACTATGTTTCAAAAAGATGGCACGACAAGTAACACAGCTTGATATAACCGTAACGCTTATATTCAAGTGAATTAACCTCCAAAATCGTGCAATTGAGAGCCGCTTGTCTACGCCAATAAACCCTACACGATTTACCGCACTTAGAGGGAACATTCGCCGCGTAATGGACGATATACGGACAGAATTGTTGGAAGAAGTCAGACTGGGTCGAAACAAACACTGATAACTTTCCATTGGTAGCAGCTAAAAGTGTTTTGTTGCAAAAAGTTAGTTTTATTATTAAGAGAAATTATTGAAAGAATAGATAGATATACAATTTAAAACTTATGTTTACGTTGTTTTATGTGAAGATGTACTCGAGGAATTAAATAAATATATTTGTAGACACCAAGAAGTGATTTCAGCTGTAGTGGACCTTAAAGATGGAAAAGAATGCGGACCAAATGGCATACCAGTAGAACTTTATAAGTATGGCACACCAGAGCTAATCTACTGATTGACAACTATATATAACAGTGTTATGGAAACGGGAATGGTAATACTAGAATTCATGAGAAAGGGAATTTAATTCTAGATGAATATCCTTTTTAAATACTTTATATAAAATATTTACGATGGTTTTGCAAAACCGTTTCAATTAATGGATAGAAGACAGCAAGCTCAAGGAGTTTCAAGTATGCTTTAGGACAGATCATTCGACGGTTTATAGCCTTAAAAGTATCGGAGAAACATTCCTAAATAAAGACAAGAAGCTATATACGTTTCTCGTTGACTTTAAATCTGCATTTGATATGATCGATAGACATGCGCTTATCTAGAAGCTGTATAGTAACGGAATGTCATATAAGTTCCGAAAAGTTATTTAGAATCTATATGCAGAGTTGTCGAGACACACACACAATCGGGAGTCAGAAAGGGCTGTGCACTGAGTCCGAGTCTGTTCGCCATGTTTGTTGAAGATCTTACAGACCTCTTACCAGGTGGCATAGACTTCGCCGAACAAATAATAAAAGCATTGGTGTTTGCGGACGACATTGTTCTCAGCATCAACTGAATCATTGCAGTTAATGATAAACCGCCTGTATCAATGTTGTCAGCTTTGAAGTTTCAGTTAATTCAGTTTATTTATTTGTAAGGCTTACACAGTAAGATAACAGATATCTTATAAATTTGTGAGAGCCTATGATTTAACTTAACAATTCAAAATACAAAATCAAAAAAAAAAGGAAAAACCAAATTTTTATCGAAAAAATATTATTTTACTTGAAAACAAAGAAATAATAGAATTAGAAAAAAAAGGAGAAAAAGGTAGTTAGAGTTAAGAAGAGAGGATAAGCTAAGTTAAGTTAGTTGCTTTGGTTAGAAAAGTAGATTTTAATTCATTTTTGGAAAATGTGCATACCACTTATATCCCGCAGATGAGTGGGTAGTGAGTTCCAGAGGCGACATGCAGCGATGAAAAATTGCCTTTCTAAGGTCAAACCGTGGCAAAATTACCGATGTCGACCTGTTCGATGTTGACATTCGGATTTTTTCCAAGAGATAGGCTGGTTGACGTGTTTACAAAATTTTAAAAAACAGTATCAATGTTCGAAGCTTCATGAAGTCATTTAAAGGCATATTAAGTAGAATCTCTTGCAAATGTGAAACATGGTCGGACCTTCTTAATCCAAATATGTATCGAATGATAGTATTTAAGGCTATGTTTAGTTTATTTTTACTCATGGAATCGCAGTTGTAAGAAATGTCGAACACATGAGTGAGAACAGGTATAACTTGGGTCCTTGCTAGCATTAGTCTGGTTTTAAATGGAATGATGTTTAAGGCGGTCCAAAGCGTTCTAAGCGTTACATAAGTTTTACCTATAAATTGGTTGATGTAATAATTCCAGGTCAATGTTCTATTGAAGATTACACCTAGATTTTTACAGGAATTTATGAATTCTAATGGGTTCTCGTTTAAAATTATGGAAGGAAAGTATGTTAGATCTAATTCTTTTCTTGATATAACCAGGCATTTGCATTTGCTTGCGTTGAGAATCAACCCATTGCAAGACGCCCAGTAAGATTTCTTTTCTAGTTCTTGATTCAGGGTGAAAACGCAGTCTTCAATTAAACCCAAAGGACAGCTTTTGTAAATTTGAATGTCATCGGCATAAAAATGTTTTGAGTAAAAGTAAGTAAGTAAGTTATTCATTTATTTACATTTCAAATTATGAATTTAAGAGCTATAGGTAAGCCGTCAGCCTGGTTGTCAAGTTTATAATTTTAAAAGTTAATTAAATTTTCAATAATCAAAAAAAAAAAGAACTAAAGTTCAAACGTATTCTGATATTAATAACATCTTATACTTGTAAACTGTTTTTAAGAAATTGCTTAGGGTTTTCCAGTCACACTCGTTTAGAATTTGGATAGTTTCCTGCATAGTTAATGATTGTTTTCCAAAGGAAATTTGCCTTTGTGCTTTGAATATTGGGCATATACTTATTACTTATGATATGAAAGCAATCTTCTTTCGACTTTAGGTTGCAAAGCGTACAGAATTGATTAAAGCTTTCAGCATAAGGGTTACCATTTAAGGAAATGAGCTCACACCTTGCTTTGAATATCATGGATATTTCATCATAGCTAAGTCGTGAAAGTAGTTTTTCTTGTTCAGATTATAATTAAGCTGACTGTATAAGATTCTACTTTCAGAATTCTGAGCCTTAACAATGAAGGCATCTCGAATAGAGTCTTCGTTTTTCTAAATAATGCGGTAGAGTTGGTCTTACAAATTATGATGGTTGTTCACATCAATATGTAAGGTTTCCACACAAGCGTTGCCAATAGATTGCCATCTTTCATACCACCAGTCCTTATTCCGCAACTTATGCAAAAGTAGTTTTTTTTAAAAGCCTTGATTCTTCATAATGGCAGCATACCTTTGTTATGAAGTCAGCCTGTAACTTAAGTGTATTTGTCAAGAGTTTTGGTAGTCCACTTTCCAAGTATATAGCGCAACAAGGTGTATTTTGCGGTAGATTGAAGAGCTTTTTTATGAAATTCCCGTACTCATATGACCCCAAAACTTGAGAAGCATAGCAAAAAGTTGATTTAACTACTGCATTGAATATCTGCAGATAAAATTATTCTTTTGTTGTAAAACATATTTTTTTCCATGATATTTTAGCAAACTTTGAGAGCTATCGAGCCAAAACAAGGAAGTACTGTGAGAAGATTCGACGTTAGACGGCTACAATCGCAAGAGACTGCCATGTCCTTTTCCGATCGAGTCTCTAATAACCTCTTAAGGAGTCCTATGCTTCCTGCAGTAAGCATTGAAAACCAGTGGCAACATTGCCTTTCAGCCATCAGAGATGCCGCCTCTGAAGTGCTAGGTTTCACACGGCCACCACAGCGAAACCCCTGGTTTGACGACGAATGCCGGCAAGCGCACGCAGCGAAACAAGAGGCATATAAAACGGCGCTGCACAAAAGGACTAGAGCTGCTCGCGAGCTCTACGAGCAGAAGAGGAGAGATTAACACCGGCTTCTTAGATGGAAAAAAAGAGAGCATGAGAAGCGCGCGATCGAGGAGAAAGGATGTCACAACAGGTTCGTAAATTTTACCAAAAGGTAAAAAAACCTCCCAAGGGTACCAGCCACGAACCAAAGCCTGTAAAGACGATCAGGCGAACATCGTAGTAGAACCGCAGTCGATGATGAGAATATGGAAAGATCACTTCTCCAAATTATATAACGGCGATGACGAACCGAATTCCACTGAAAGGGAGATAGAACCACTCAACCTCGGCGACGCAGATCAACAATTCCGCCTACCCTACCTTGACGAAGTGAAGATAGCTATATCTATACTTAAGTCAAACAAAGCTGCTGGAGCTGACGGCATCGCTGCCGAACTATTCAAAGCAGCAGGCGATGACTTGGTACGGAGCATGCACCAACTCATCTGCAAAATATGGTCTTAAGAAAGAATGCCCGATGAGTGGAATCTCAGCATAGTGTGCCCGATACATAAGAAAAGAGACCCTCTAAACTGCGCCAACTACAGAGGCATCAGTCTCCTTGACATTGCGTATAAGATCCTCTCTGCCGTATTATGTGAACGTCTGAAGCCATTCGTCAACAACCTGATTGGTCCTTATCAGTGTGGCTTCAGACCAGGAAAGTCCACTATCGACCAAATATTCACACTACGGCAAATCTTGGAAAAAACCCAGGAATTTCAAATCGATACCCACCATCTCTTTATCGATTTTAAATCCGCGTATGACAACATCTATAGGGAAGAGCTCTACCGAGCAATGTCTAGTTTTGGCATCCCTGTCAAACTTATCCGTTTGTGCAGAATGACGATGGAGAATGCACGCTGCTCTATCAACATCGGAAAAGATCTTACCGATGCATTTGATGTCAAAAAAGATTTAAGACAAGGCGATGCACTGTCATGGGACTTCTTCAACATCGTTCTGGAAAAAATTGTGCAAAACTCAACCGTCAACACTAGAGGCACAATCTTCCAAAGATCCATCCAATTACTCGGATACGCAGATGATATTGACATAATTGGAAGATCAAAGCGTGATGTCAGTGGAGCGTTTTTGAGCATTGCGACGGAAGCGAAGAAGATGGGTTTAGTGGTCAATGAGGGCAAGACCAAGTATATGCTGTCATCAAAAAAGGACACTGAACGACGTCGTCTTGGACAAAACGTCAACATGGACAGCTATAACTTTGAGGTAGTTAAGGACTTTGTCTACCTAGGCAACCGCTATTAATGCAGACAACGACACCAGCGCTGAAATCAAACGAAGAATAACTCTTGCAAATCGCTGCTTCTTTGGACTTAGAAGTCAATTGAGAAGTAAAGTCCTCTCTCGCGCATCTAAAATCACCATCTATAAAACAGTCATCATCCCGGTTCTCATTTATGGCGCTGAGGCCTGGACCCTGTCAAAGAAAGATGAGACCGTCTTAGGATGCTTCGAGAGAAAAATTCTTCGGGTGATTTTTGGTCCCGTACGCATAGATGGAGAATGGAGGAGAAGATATAACGACGAACTGTACGGGCTGTACAGCGACACTGACCTAGTTAGCAGAATTAAAGTCCAACGGCTTAGATGGCTAGGTCATGTAGAGCGGATGGACATCAACGCTCCAGCCTGGAAGGTCTTCGAATCCGATCCCGAGGGACGGCGCAGTAGAGGAAGACCGCGACTCAGGTGGCGCACCCAGGTGGGAGAGGACCTCAACCAACTTGGCGTGCGAAACTGGAGACAGCTAGCTAGGGACCAAGCTGGCTGGAGACGCTTGTTGGTTGAGGCCCAGGTCCGCCCCGGACTGTAGCGCCACCTTAAGTAAGTAAGTTTGAGAGCCATCGGCTTTTCGGTTAGGTGTTTGTTGAAATTTAAAGCCGGATTTAGTTTAACTTCCAAATATTTGACCTCTTTAGCGGTTTCTAGAAAAAGACCGCCATAAGTCCATTGCCTTTCATTGCGAACTCTTGGATATCGCGCAAACACCATAATTTTTGACTTCTCTGTATTAATTGTAAGTCCCCATCTTTTGCAGTAACACGACAAGCGATTAATCATTATGTCAGGTGATTCAGAGAGTATGAGAAAATCATCCACATATAACAACACATTAATGATAGTAATTGCAATTCTTACTCCTCCGGGAAGATCATCTACTACGTCGTTTGTAAACAGAGAAAACAACAATGCACTGAGGAGACAGCCTTGTTTAACGCCAGTATTTGTCTCAAACCATTCTGAATATAGGATGAGCCATCCCAAACTGCTGCATTTGTGTTATAGTACATTTCTTTTATCACTCTAATGAAGTTGGAAGATATGCCAAGTTGTGAGAGCTTATAGAAGAGCGCATTTCTGTTAACCAGGTCGAAGGCAGCTTTAAAGTCAACAAAAAATGAGTAAACGTGTTTGTTCCTGGCATGAAACGCTTTGACAATAGATGACAGAGTAAATATCTGATCAATGGTTGAATAATATTTTCTGAAGCCAACTTGAAGATCAGATAGAATACTTTTCCGTTCGACCCAAAGTCTCTCTACAAGAACGCCACAGAATATTTTCGCTATTACATTCATAAAAGAAATTCCTCTGTAATTTTCCTCAACGTCAAAAGGATCTTTTTGTGAATAGGAAATATTACAGATTTCTTAAAAAAAGATGGGATTTCAGTTGTGGAGAAAACTTTGCTGTACAGAATTTGGAGATTGGTAAAGTATGTAGGTGTAGCATTTTTAAAAAACTCTTATGGAATTCCGTCTTCACCTGGAGCTTTTTAATTTTTCGCATTTAGGTTCACAGCTTGTATTTCCTCAATTGATATATCAGCGTCTAATGTGTCGTCAACAGTTAATGGTTCAGCGTAGGAGAACATTAAATTTGAATTGTGGGAAAGAAGGAACCTGAAGTGAGTTAAAAGATCTTCAGCAGATGCGCCTACGCGTATATTGATACTTCATTTATAATGAAACCGATTTCATTGACATATAATGAAAATAAAAGAGGGGATAAAATTGATCCTCGGGGAACTCCTTGTTGAATCGGAAGAAAATCGGAGAGATTTTCATTTAAGAAAACGGCTTGCTTTCAATCATTCAATAAGGAAGAAAGCAGTTTAATAGCTTCTGAAGATATATTGAATGTGTGACCCAGTTTATTCAGAAGTATCGAGTGATGTTCTATAATGGAGAAGTCTTTGAAGTTTTCATGGAATTCAAATACCTTGGTTAATAAATCATATCAATTCTGCAGGCTAGCTCTTCTCTATAGAAGTAGAATTATAAATGAAAGTTTTTAAATATATTATTGAGCTATGCAGACGGTAGTAAAGCCATGCTTTTTATTTTTTGTCTGTAAACTTTATAACAAAAACTTTTAATCAACGTTATCAAAATCAACCTTATCTAAAAAAAATCTAAAAATCTATTTGTACAGAAAACCACTGTCTTTTAATATTACAAAATATTAACAACAATATTTCTATGGTATAATACAACATGAAAGTCAGTATCTTCTTTTATTCTCAATATATTGACCTTGAACCGTGGAGAAGTGTCAAAAAATTCAATTTGATAAATCGGAGCGAATACAGTTATTTCCTATGGTGCGTTAATAAGTTTCTACCATGTTTTTGGATGAGTTCAGTAAATTAGACTTATAGTTTTTGTAATCAAGTAAAAGCATACGAAACAAAGCAAACACTTTAACCTTCTACTTACTGCAATTACAAAAAACAAAACACAGAAGTTAGAAATGCATAATCATGAGTATTATTCTAAGCTCAAAAATGGCGCTGTGATGCTCAATATCACGTCGTAAGAGATCAAGACCACTTCTTTACTTTAAGATTTAATTGTTTAAACTTTTTGATAAATATTTCGTGTAGCATTATCAAGACACAGTTCTTTTTTTTAATGTTTTAAATTTAAAGTTCTGATTAAGTTCTAAATAATATTTTGTAAACAATTTCATAATGTTCCACAAGTTTTCTGCATTCAATTGAAAGCCTACATTTTAACTAACCTAGGACAAAGGTTATAAGATATCCTTTATTTTGTGTATTTAAAATTATGTATCTTAACTCCACCACGGTATATTTATTTGAACAGAGGGTCCCCAAAAAATGACTAAGTAGGTAGGTTATAGGTATCATATCATATCTTTGTAGCACAAAAACCAAAACGAACATTTATTTTTGTGATGAAAGGAAAATCCCCCTATGCAATTAGCTTTCAATTTGGAAAATAAAAAAAAGTAAAATTATTTGCCAATAAATTTTCTTCTAAGGGGAGGAAAATTTCCTCTTTGGACATAAAAAGGAAAATCCATATCAATGGCATTTAATGGAACAAGTATTTCAAGTGGCACTCTTTACGAGTTATATCAAATACACTTTAACCCCCTTTCCCCCCCAAACCACATCTCCTTCGAAATTAGACATCCTCGTCATACATTTATACCCGTACTCGAATCCGATACACCAAACACCACTTTCCTTCCACCCATCAATCGTTCTTCTTTGGTAAATGAAACAAGTGGTATTCCCATAAGCTCTAAGCTCCGCTTCTCTTGGTTCTCCTGATGAATCTACATACCTGGTGTTCTTCGTTCGATACTTCTGTGCAATAAAATTTATTACCAGTTCATTAATTTCAAAATGGAGTTTGGAATTTGAGAAAATTTCACCCATTTTGCTTTTGAATCTTGATGGTAGTTTGTTGGAAATGAGAAAGCAGCAGGTAAAAATAAAAATATAAGAAAACTAGAAAACAAAAATGGCCTTCCCAAACAACCCTCACCCCCTTCAAAGTATGGGTAGGGTTTGGCACCTACATTCGTACATATTCGGTTTGGTTCCAATTCCACTGAGCTTTGAATTGGTTAAAATAGGGTTTGGGGTATTTCTGAAACTGATGGAATTATATTTTATATTCCAACCCCCTCTCTGGGGGTGTTGGTGGTGGTGGTGTAAAAGGAGTAAATGAAGTGTTCACTCATTTACAAGTGAAATGGAAAACGGACTCGTAAAAGGGAAATCATTTTCATATTTGATCATAGGAACGAGTCAATAAAGAAAAGCAAAATAAAAATAAAAATAAAATAAAATAAAACACTAAAATACAAAAACAAAAAAGTACTTACCTTATACAAAATGGCGACTGAGTTAAATTAAGAGAAATTATTGCCACTTTCAAATCAATGGACCGGAAAAAAGAGCTGGCATTAATTCGACATGGCATCACTATTTCGTTCTATAGACAAGGTAAGCGTAAGGTAGGGACTAGGGAGATGGCAGACGGGTGTTGGTGGAGAGTAAATTAGTTACAGAAGGTGAAAATTGGCCTTCACCGTGTTGAAAAGAATAATTTTTTATTTTAATCAATTTATATAAGTGGGGTTTTTGTAGTTTATCAGCGACTGAAATGAAATGTTATTAGGTCGAGGAGAAAGTGTATTTTTTGAACTCTTGATTGGGGAACAAAATTTAGTTCTTCTGCTTTTTTTATCGTTATTGAAAATTTTAAATAATTAGAGATTTTTCTTTTATGAAATTGGTAGTGACATTGACAGGCATCTAAAGGGTCCATCAACAGAATCTGGAGAAGAAGCAAATATAGTGTATTTGGAAAAAGAGAAGAGTGTTTTTTGGTTTGAATTATCAAGGTCTTATAAAAAAATATAAAATTGTATTAAACTGCATAGAAATTCACAGAATAGTTGAATAAAACCTATAAACAATTTTGAATACAAAAATATTATCCTTTCGAATATGAGAGAAATGAAAAGGATTTAAAAAACATCATGACATAAAAAAAACGAATCTTGCAGCGTTGAAAAACATTTTCTAGATTAATTAAAATAAATATCGTCATTTAGATAAATATGAAATTAAGTTTTGCAACAGCTCGTTGAGAATCAGAACCTATTGACTTCAAATTCTTAACCATTTTGGTGTGCGAGTAATGTCAAGGATGGAGCGGTCCTACAGTTTATATGCCGAATCCGAAGGGCTAATTTGAGAAATCACCTTTCAAACTACAATAACTCATGAAAGATTTGTTATTTGAGCCACAGTTAAGTTGTTTAAAGATTTCATCTAAAGATTTGTTTGCTGTCAAAAACAACTAAAATTTTTGTTTTCACGCAATTTAGAATTTGGAAAAACGTTAGTAATGCTTTTAATATTATTAAAATTGATTTATAAGAAAAAGAGCAAATAATCATATTCTTAAGAAGAAACCCTAAAAAAGAGATCGTCAATTCTATATTAAGTTGCCTTTAAATTCCTGCAACTCGCCTTCAATTGCGTCTTATTTTTCGACGCACATAAATATTAAACATAAGAGAGTATTTTACTTGCAACTTATAGGAACGATATGGCAAGTATTGCAATCTGAACAATTATATACAAATACAAAGGAAAGTCGAATTGCATCATTTTATATATAATACCATTGTGCCATACGTAATCAAAAGCCTTTTCGATGTCTAACAATATCATGGCCGTTGATTGACCACGGGAACGATGGTCTAGAACATGATTGCAAATTCGTTTAATCTGGTGAGATGTGCTGTGAGATCTACGGAAGCCAAATTGTGTATCGAGAAGAATATCTTCATCTGAAATAACTTTTTAAATATGTTGTTTCAGTAAACTGATTGGTCTGTAACTTTTAGGATTATCTGCAAGTTTTCCAGCCTTAAGCACAGTATTAGCACAGTAGAGGGAAGTATTGCAATTTAAATCATGCATTAATTATAAATGTTAAATGCTGAACTCCAACGTAAGGCAATTGTTTTAAATAACTATTTTTTACTTTGTCCAGACCTCCTTTCTTTCGCGTTTGCAACATTTTGATTACATTTTTTACATTTCCTTCTTCTACAAATGCATTAAGAGGAGTTATGCCGCTTGTAGTATCGAATCTTTCAATTGTTTTAATAACAAGTTCATAAGTTATAAAGTCCCCCAAACGCTGAGAAACTAAGTGATTTTTTGAAAAACTTTTACAAAATATATTTGCTATCTCAAAACCTGTAACAAAGGTTGTCGAAGAATCCTTAAAAAATGGTATTTTACGGTTTTTGTTCTTAATTAATTTTCTTATATTCCAAAATGGTTTTGCATCCATAACGGTCAGTTTTGTGTTCCATTCTCTATTACAATGGATTTGTATCTTCAGCAACGTATTTATAAAATTGGAAAACCATTGATAGAGAAAAGGGTTGCCGGTAATTTTGCCAATTTGTTCGATGAATGTTTCTAACTTTAATAAGTTTTAATATATGAATTGGAATTTTTTTAAATACATCTTTTTTTCTTTTTTGGGAATAGTTTTATTACATATTGTATAATTTAATGTATGTAAGTTAGAATCCGAGTAATTTTCTTATTTTTTAATTGATCACATCAACACCCTGCGGATCATTATTGAGGAGAGCTTTGAACATCTGATTAGCTTTGCGGAGGAGAGGCATTCCAGAAAAACTATTTGCTATTATAAAAGCAACATATGATGGATTCAAGTAACACGTTCTGCACGATGGTAGGTTGTGAGATGATTTTGAAATCAGTAGTGGGGCACACAGGGCTGTACTCTTTCGCCAATAAGTTCGCTTACTTCTCGTAGGATCATCGATTTCCATCAAATGAAAACATAGACAAGCAGAAATCGTGGGGCTGAACACTAATTTCGGCAAAGCAAAAATCACCAGCCCCGAAACTCGGCCATCTTCTCAAATAAATATTTCCTTACAACCGAAGGAAAAAGTGGAGAGTTTTCAATATCTTGGAAGCATAGTTTCCATCTGCCTCATCAGCAAATCAAAAGCGTCGAAAATTTAGAGGAATAACTCTTTCATCTTAAGAACAAAGCTACAACTGTTTCGCACAAATTTCGAATCTGTACTACTTTATGGGTACAAACTCCTTTGCAGGCCAAGCAATGCAGTAAAATCCGCTCACTCAATTAGGAAGAAGGCAAACGAGGAGGAATCAGAGTCACTAATCAAGAGTTGGAGGGAGCTGAAATATATCTCCGGAAACCGCACACGATGGTGCGTAACAGATCTAAGGACATAAGTAAGAGTAAGTATCCTGTGTTCTGTATCCTTTCATGAATAGAAAAAAATCAGGAGTTTCAGGAATTGAATTTTCCTTAGTGTTAATTTGTAACAAAAACTCAAAACAAAAAATGGAACTATCAGATTTAAGAAAACAGTTCATTCTGCACGGAGACAGAAATATAATTTACTAAAAATTATTAACTTCTTGATTTTATTTTCTAAAACGACAAAATATTTGTATATTTAGCTTTGTATTCAATAATGAAAAATTAAAACACACAAACAGCCTAACCTGCTAACTCCAGAGTTAAGATATATCTCATGAGCATGACGAATTGGCTTTTCTGTGTATTTTATTATTAATTTGTTAATTTTTGTTTATAAAAATTTAAACGGAATACAGTTGTATGCTAAAACAGTAGATAATTTATGAGCCTTAAATATGTGACGCATAATTGCATTGAAAAAACAACGTTAAGTGTTTCGCGGCAAAGGTATAACCAGCGAAATAATTTTATTTTATTTTAAGTTTTAATAAAATACGGATTTTAGTTATACGTTATAAAAATGACTTCTTTATTTTAAATTGCAAGGAAGAATGAAAATATAACAAGTGTATGAAAACTTTACACCTCGCTATTGAAAGTTATATGAAAGTCAGCTGTGATATATAAATAATTACATAAGTATTTCAAAGGTTATTGACATTTCATAAATTTCTTGCAGACTGGAATAATATTAAATTTAGCATATACAATTACATGTTTAACTTCTTTTTGCAGTGTGAAGCAAATACATATTTAATTTAATACATATAAAACATAGTAATGATGAAAGTATGACAATCAAATTCTAATGAGAAGAAAAGAGATCATTATATAATTAGCCTTGCAGTCTGCTAATATAGTCTGCAAATCTAGTCTGCATATTTAGTCTGCACATTTGACAGTTCGTGTTTGACAGTTCATTACATTTCGGCTTGTTTCTTTCACGCGTTAAATATTAGTGATTTTAAATTTAGATTTTTGTTTTGTTTTTAATTTAGTTATATAAATCAAAATATCTCAAATAGAAGAGCAAGGTAAAAATTCGCTTGACTGGTTGTTGAGATTTTTAAACCTTGTGTTTCAATTTCTTAAAAGGCATCTCAGCATCTCAGTCCAACGAATGTTTTTCCCGCCTTCATCATTGGTGTAAAATGTGCAGATAAGGTTTTTAAATTCTTTGAGTTAAATAAATTAAATAAATAAATGTATATAATTTTGAGTTGCGAATTAAACAAAAGTGATTTTAAGATATAAATAATAAGATATAATAACAAAAAATATGTTGGGAAGCAACATTAAGTGATTTGTTATTCGGCAATGTTGCGTTTGCAGCTTAAAGTATGAAACTTGAATGATTAATGAGTCTATCAGCATCAAGAAGAAGTAATCAAAAAATAACTACCAGATCTATATCATGGTCACCTTCTATTTATTTAAATAACAAAGTCATTTGACTAGTTTCTTTAAAAAATAAGTTCTGTGACGACTTCAAAAATCAACTTCAAAAATCGACTATACAAATTTTAATTCGCTAAGTAGTCTTTTACAAATTTTTAAAAATAAAGTTTAATGTTATTTTTTTCTTTTATTTTTTATTATTTTGAAATGATTTTTGACATGTGGTTTTTGAAAAACAATACGTGTGTGTGCATAGATAGATATTTACATATTTTAATGGCACTACACAATTTGTCTAAAATAGTGATTGTTTTAATTTGGATCACTAAATTTTGTAAATTTATTGTGCTTTGTGGTGAAGTGACAGCTTTTGATAACTAAAGATTGTGACATTTTCATTGTCATTTAAATGTCATATTTATAGATGCATTAGTGCTGCCAAACAAAATTTAATTACTTTGATGTGTGTTTCTTTGGAATTGTGAATATGGCTATCACAAATCTTCAGCGCAAGACAAAGGAAATGGCCTATTACCAAAACAATTTCGTCCGCAAAATCAATCTCATTGAATTCCTCTTCCATCATCATCATCATACACAACCCTATATGACATTTAAGTAATCATTTTCTATAAACTCACCTTCATATTTGTTCTGGTAATGCTGTTGCTTATACCACCACACAGGTTGACAAACTAATTATTTAACATTCCTATTGCTGTCTTGACATTTTGACACAAAGGCATGTTTCACCGTTTCACTTAAGCCATTCACTATACACAGTCCGAGAGGAGACTGACACATACTGCTGCACATATTGTCAATTTATTAATTCTAACAAATTAATTAGTTTGACGTGAGTTTGGCATTACAGCACGTTTGCTAGTAAGCGTACAGTGGCAAACATTCTGTCTGTAATTAGTCTGTCATTATTATGTAGATGTAAGGATATTTGTAGGCACCAATAACTACTTTGCTTTGACAATGCCTTCGACTTCCAAGTTTGCCTATGGGTATAGTGTATATAAACATCACCATACCACCGCAGGATGCCGGAAATGCCGCCCTTAAGGCATTTTGCTAAAGCCGGACAATCACCAATGTGCCACCATCGCAATCACACCACAAATTCCACAATGGCCGCCAAATCAAATTAATCAGTTTTGATCATCAGATGCATATATGTATACAAATACAATGCGCCTAGAAGTAAGTATCTAGTAATTAATGACAATGCACCTGCATATGTATTGGTGCATATAGTAACGAAAATGTCAGGAATGTCACTGCTAATATTCGGCTTAAAATTAAGATTAATTAAGGAACGTTACAGAGGTATTTTCGCATTATATTAAAATACATACAAAACCATAAGCGTCCTACGAATTTCAAATAAATGTATCTAGTTATTTATCAATTTATTAAAGATTATTAAAAATATAAGAAAATATCTGTCCAAACACAGAGCTTTCCGCTCTAACCACATTTTATATTCGGATCCAAATCCATTTTAATGCCAAAGGTAAACCGGTTACTTGGGACACTGAGCAGCAGGCTTACTCCAAACCCGCATGGGATGTGGGAAATTGTCCTGACAGAGATCGAAAAAAAAGAAGAAAAATTATTTCAAAATAAAATCGATAAGAACCACATCGCACTGAAGGTCAAATCGCCGCCCTTCCTCTGTGCGAGACCTTAAACAGGAATATACAACTAAATCGAAAACCCAAAAACCCGACCCACCCACCTGTAGTACATAAAACCAACCGACATATCCGAATCGACCATACCACGGACTGTGGTATCCTGGAACTCCCACTGATAGCACACAGTAGCAATGGCCTTGCGGGTGTTCCTGTTGAATGCCAATGAGCTGCCCATCTGAATGGACGGGTGGACTCGGTGCCAGTAACTCACATCGAATCCCTGTCGTGAGACAGTCAATGCCGACGAATACTGGTGTCGTGAGTACCTATACGAATGTGGAATACGGGGAATGTTTATGCAAATGCCTATTAGACAAATCCATCCATACCTCATTGCCAGAGCCGCATCGGCACTAGTGTGTCTCGGTTCATTCCATTCGACTAGCAGCTCGCCACCCAAGGCCAGATGGTTTGTGACGCTACGCAAAACAGAAAGAGTGCACCGACCCCGGTCCTTGGAGGGATTGTACAGATTTGCAGTGTACGTGGTACTCGGACTGTGTACCTCTGCCGAGAAAGTTTTGTCAAACAGAGTTTTTGATTTTTGAAACGCCGCCCAAAGGCGAACATTCTGCCATGGATAGTACACACAACCAAAATTCGTTGACAAAGAGCTTGGATTTATGTCGGCATGAACCATTGGGGTCTCCTGTGTATAAGAACGATGAGGACGATGATGGGAAATGAAAACATATTTGACATTTGGTTTGAATATTTCGTCACAGAAAACACAACAAAAAAAAAAAAACATCATATCGATTCTTTGAATTCTTACCAAAATATCATCATAATTTCGTGTGCAATAAACTCCACCGATAAGAAAGCCTGAAGGTCGGGTATGACTTAGAATCCAGTTTAATTGAATGGTCTTTTCGGGGGCCAAACCATAGCGGTAGCCTAGTTCGACGCCATCAAAGAACTTTGGCATAATATTATGAGCGCGGCTATGTAGGTCTTCGATGTTGCCTGGGTTGGGAAATTCCGAACGGCCAGGTTGTACAAAATAGTTGGGCGGAAAACGGGGGTAACATTTTCGTGGACACCATTCACATTTCATAATTAAATAATTTCGACGTTATATTCTGTAGGTTTTTGACAGATTTAGAAAAAAAAGTTTCTATAGAAAGTAAAGTTGAAATTTTGTGAGGATAGTTTTGAAGTCACTTCTAGTGATTCTAGTGATCCTGGAAAATTGTGTTCAAATGTTGTGAGAATCAAATAATTGACAAAATTCTTCGTTGATTCCGACAAATTGGGGAAATATTAGTGCAACGGTTAAACGTTAAATTATTATTTAAAGAATGAGATTTTAAAAGATGTTTTTCTTGTTTTTCGTATTTTTCACTATAGAAAAGTTAGATAAGTCCTGCTAAATTTTTACAGTTTTTTTTTTCAGAAAAATCAAAAAATCGGGTACAATATTGTCTTGGAGGATTTTTATATTTGCCAAATCCATTAACAAGAACTTAAAAATGTGTAATACCATAAAATGTAAAACATTAAGTTCTATTTTTAAAATAATTCGAATTTTATATTGTGTTATAAAACAATGGTATAAAAGTAATGCATTAACAGAGTGGAAATAATGATAACTTTTCGAATTAATTCAAACTTTCAAATCAATTGCAAGTAATTGATAAACTAACATTTTTTCCATTACAATGGCACGTGATTGCAATTTTAATTTCTTGTAATTGTAATTGCAAAAGTAATAATCATTTCAATTACTTGTAACTGTAATTTAAAGAACACACTTTCTAAAAACATGTTATTTAAAATTATAAAGCACTTTTAAATAACTTTGGTAATTATGATTTCAGGTTAATCACGTTAAATGTAATTGTAATTGTAATGGAAAAAAAGAAATTGAGATTTTAATTACAAGTAATTGCAACTGAATTGAGAGGGTTGTTTTTTACCAATGTTGAATCTACTGAATATTTAAATCAATGGCTAATGTCTTATTATGATTGTCCTTGACATTAAAGTTTATTTTTTACAGAGCTGATGGAAATGTGGAGTAGAGTAAGAAGTGCAACGAGAACCGTTTGACAATATGAGAAAGCCAACGAATTGCTCAAGAACTTTAACTGGTATCTGTGCTTACTCAATAGTGATGTGGATTCCAGTACAGATATGGGTACAAATTAAATCCCCTCTGAAATTATTTATTTTATCCCGAATAGGCTAAGGAAAACTCATGGTTTGATTCGAACTTTAAAGAGGATTTTAAAATTAGAGGTGAAAGTTTCTGTCATTATAAAGCTAACCCTACTGAGGAAAGCCGGAATATGTTCAAACGAGCTAGAAAGACCTGTAGTGGTCATATTCGGGAACTTAATTTTAACATGAATGGAAATTACGGCAAACAAAAATTTAAAATCAAAAGGGTAGTACAAATATCTGGTCATTTGTCAAGGTATACAAATCCGCTGTCTCTCCTCTTGTTCTTCAAGGCTGGAAAAACCACTGCGCAAGCATTTTCATCTTTGCTATTCTACAGATCTCTTTCCGAATGGATGAAAAACAGCATATATGCAGCCTGTCCCTTAAAAAACGTACATTTGGTATTGATGTATACATATCTCTTCTTTGTTGGGTTAGAAATCAACGTTCGTACCGTTCAAGAAGTATTGGATCGATTCAAATACGATATTTACAAAATAAACGCTGGTAAGCTTCAGGGTTCTGGTTTGTTTCCGACAGTCTTTCATATCGTTGTTTAACCTATATTTTTACAAATAATATTTTGTTGAATTAGCCAGTTGCTTTCCCACCTCAAAAATGTTCAGTCGTTATATTCACAATTTCAGGAATGCTCATCAACTTACAATTGGGTTCAATTTTGGACATACTGCTAAGAAGACTTCTATTTTTGAGTTCACTTGAAAGAGCCCTTAATTTAATTCAGAATAAGTTCTTTCACTAAGTTCAGTATTTCATTTAGTTTACTAACTCACATAGTGTCTCAGTTCGTTCATGAAGGTAGCCCTAAAGGACAAAAATTCTCGATGAACTTGATTGTTGGGTAATCCCCTACATTGCTATACAAAGTTCATTTTCTTCCACACTTCACACAACATGAAATTAGCTTCAAAATGTAAAGGTCTCGAAAGTCACGTGAATAAAAACTCTAAAACTTTATAAATCCTAAGGCCGTGTTAGCGTTTTTTTTTATAACAAAGGGGAAGTGAATAAGTGATCATTGCAAGTCACTTTAAGTTCCAAAATCAAATATAAAACTATAAAAGAGGCTGCGATGGGACCCACACTGATAACTTACCACCCCTTCTGTCGATTTATGTTGCTTAAAAGTTCGTAGGTTTTTTTTTTTTTTTTAAGTTGTCAGTTGATAAATTCTCAAAAATTACCAAGAATATTTTGCATATAATGAAAAAGTTTTATTTAAAAATTTATTTTTATTAACGAGATTTTTAGTCGAAAACCTATTTTTACTAATTTTAATAGCATTTCTTAAAAGTTTGTATTTCTTATATAAACAAATACAAATTGTATGAATGAAATTAATTTGAAGTCAATATCTTCTATTATTCATGAAATATCGAAATCCGAACATCAATTTTTACTAATTTTGTGAATTACTATTTTTTGAAGATTTTAATTTTTTATGAAAAAACTGACATGAAAAAACAATATTTTCTGTGAGAGAAAATAAGTTTGAAGCCAAAATTTTCAATTTTTCAAAAGATATTTCATATTTCATATTTTTTTTCAGTTTTTTTCATTAAAAAAAAAAACAGTTAAATGGATTTTTCTCCGAAAATATATTTGTGTGATAACGCGTAACAATATATAATATAAAATTTAATTCAAGTCTCTAGTTATAGTTTGTGAAATATTTAGGATTAACCAAAATGTTTGCCTTTTTTAAATTTTGACTCTAGGGACCACAAATCTTCGAGAAATGTCAAAATTTTCAATTCGACAAAATTACAATAACTTCCTCTGGAAATAAATTTAATAATAATGGTCCTTAATGGCTGCCTTGAGGAACACCTGAATTATGTTTAGTAGTACATATTAATCCGTATTACATGGCTCCTGATTTCTCAATGTTAGTGTTGCATTTCATACTTATTATTTGTAATCTAGAAATAAAACCAGCATGATTGCCTTTAAAGACATTTCATACCTCATTAATTTAATGGTTTCCTTCTTACATTCCTTTGAAATAAGCAAACGTTGCTATGTGAGCAATTTTTTGATGCAGTCTATCTCGTGCAACTTTCAATTACATCCTAAAAACCTTTCAAACTTCTCAAGAAACTTGCCCCTAAAAATATGAAAAGTGTGTACAAAACCAAAAATCGAAATAAAATAAAACTTCTTCAAACTATCAAACTATTGCAAGGGCGGCATGCGTATAGTCCAACAACTTAAAAATTGTTGTTTTCATTTTCTTCTCATTTTTCATCTTAAAAATGCGCCATTATGTCTTACACAAAAATTAATTTCATTAAAATTAACCAAAAACTTTTCCTGCCTCATTCTGTTGGAAAATTTCAAAAGATTTACCTAAAGTACACCTATAGACCTTCACACATACCTATATACACACTCAATCTATGTGTATGTATATGGAGTATAGAAAGTTCTATAAGAAGATTCAAAAGTAACAAAACTTTCAAGCAACTATTTTTGCTATTAATTCCCAGAATTATGATTCTCTATTCATTCGGGAAAATACTTTTCTTCTTCGTCTTCTTCTTCTGCATTTACTTCTTCTTTACTCTTGCTTTGGTTCTTTTTTTCTCTTTCTTCATTTTCAGACCCAAACTTTCTAGAATTTTGCGCTTTTCTTCGCCTCGGGTGAGTCTTTGTTTATGTGTGTGTGTGTTTGTTGTATCTATTTGTCGATGATGCTGCGCGCCCCCTAGTGGTGTGGAGTTTAATTTATATTTTTATTCTGTACTTTTTTTTCTAACAAAAACAAAAAATTCCCTTCCGGTTAATTTATGGCTATCGAAGTACTTTCGGCAAATATACGCTTAATTTGTGAGAGAAACAAACAAAATAATAAACAATTTTACTAATTTGGCGGCTCCACAATGCGGCAAAGTTTGCTACAAGAAGAAAGCATTAAAACTTCCAACTCATCCTTGCATTTTGAGATTCACAGCCGGAGTTAAATCTAAAACAATAAAAAGGCCCAAGAGACTTATAGCGGCCCTGTTTATTTAATCAGAGAAATCTTGAGTTAATATAAATCAGGCTTGTAAAATCTTTTGAAATTACGTTTAAAATGTATGCAATCTTTTTGAAATGAATTCCCTTAAGATTGGAATCGTTATCATTCCAGTCTTCATGTACATAAAATGCATTCCGTTACAAGTCTGACACACAAAACAAGTCATCAATTTCAGTCCAGTGAACGTTTTCATTGATTAGATGCACAATAGTTCGTCAATATAATGAAAGTTTGAACTGATGAATCTCTTACATTACTCAACCATTTGTCTCATCAATATAATACAAAAAAAACCTTTACATTTTTCATCATATTGCTGCATTCATAAATATAATGAACATTTTTGAAAACTTTTCGTACAACATTGATGAACTCATTTATAAATATGATGAAGAATTTTCAATTTTACGAAATATTCATCAATGTATTGAAAAATGTCTTTAATATTATTATTAAATTAGTAATATTGATGATCGCATTAATCAATATGATAATAAATGTCTTCTTTAATTGTTCTTAAACTCTTCAACACAATGAATGATTTCATTAATAATATGAAAAAAATGTTTCAATATAAAAAGCTTTTTTATCAATATGATAACATAATTCTTAAATATGATAAATACATTATGTATAAAATATAGTGAAAAAATGTATTTAATAATTCATAAATATGATCAATTCGGTCGTCAATATGAAGAAGCTTTTTATAAATGTGATAAATGTTTTCATCAACATGATGAACTAATTGTAAGAAAATCTATTAAATGCATGATGAATGTGTTCGTCAATGTGATGAAGTAATATGTGATGAAATTATTTAGATAAATGTGAAGGATTTGGGTGAAAAAATGATGAATTTCATAAATGTATAAAACTAATTCATCAATATGATGATTGTATTCGTCATTATGACAAAACATCATCCAGAAACTTGGATTCATCATACGTATGAAACGTTTTGCTGAATCGATGAAATGTTTATGTAATTGGTGGTCGAAAAGTGGAGTAATGCAGAGAAAACGTTTCATCAAATAAATTTGTTCATCCAATTTCTTCATTTCAGTTAATGAACGCTATTCATCAATATGATGACGGTTATTTTTTCAAGTGTTCAACCAATTTGTATAATTAACTTATGAAACGATGGACATTTTTCATTCAGCACTGAAATGCTGGGCTTCAAGTTAGATAGTAAAAATGGAATGGTTTGAGTTGAGTACTATTAAAAACTTGCACTTTGAACCTCAGTTGAATAAGAAGCACAACTAGAACAAGATGAATTTTTAATCACTTTAGTTCATCTGTCAAATTTCTAATTCTTAAAGGCCTCTGTTTCGTTCAATCCAGCCTAGTTTATTCTTACATCTGTCTCTGCTGAAGTTTTCCAAATGTTGCCAATAAACGAAGGCCAGTTATTTTGCTTGTACAACCGTATTATATACATAAATAGCTTCAAAATGTCGCCAACTATGACAGCTTTCGCAGCGGGTGACAGCAACCGCGGAGCACTAGAGTGAAGTAGATTGTTGCGAAGCGAAGCAGAGAACGTTTGTTGGTTATAGCGTATATCGAGGTGCCGAGGGAGAAAATAACTTAATTTATTATTTGGCAGTGTGATCCCTTTCTTTAATACAAGTATACGAGTAAGTACCTTCCCTAAGAAATGGCACAACGCATTGCGCGCAAAATTCCGTTATGGATATTAGAAGACAGCAATACCGGCTTTCTTCTTGAACGCTCAATGCTTTTGGCAAGTAGTATGAGAAGAGGTTTGGCGTTGGGCGCCATATGCTTAAGTCTATAACCAAATGACGACAAAGACGACGACAAAGTTGTGTATGAGCAGCATCTCGAATACATAAAGTTTGCTGTTGATGCTGATGGTGTTGGGGCAAATTGTTTTACAAAACATTTTTCGACAGGTGAAACGCACTTTTGTTGGTTTTTCGTTTTTCTTTTTTCGTTTTTTGTTTTTTTTTTTTGTTTTTATTTGTTTCGGGGATCTGGAGTTGTTGGTATTGTTGGGTTTAATTTTCTAAATGATGACAAACTCTCTTTGTTTTTGCTTTGCCTTAGCTGAAGGATCTCAAAGGGAGAGAACTGATGGGGTTTTGTTTTCCTTTAGGACCAAACATCTGTGTTTGTGTTTCACATGAATTTTGTTGTGGCAGCCATAACACACAGGAGAAAAGTTGCAAGGAGTTTACACTACAGTGAATGTCCTTATGCCTAGCCTATAAGCTATACACAAAAAGCCAAAAGGGTTGTATTTAGAGCTCTTCAAGTTTATACATTTTTTCTTTTTAATGGTAAGGTGAAGAGGAGGGCCAGTGTTTTGTACGATATTATGCCAAAACAATTTGCCAGCTTTGGATAAATTTGCATTTTACATAGATTTACTTAGGTACCTAGGTATACAAATATCTACGACCCTACATACATATAGAGGCAAACATATATGACTTTGGCTTTTTGGATGTTGTCAGAAATTATGAGTAGGGCCATATGGGTGGATGACATGCGGTTCCGGTACCGTTGGCGTTGGCGGCTGGCAAGAGGTGGTTTGGGTAAAATTGTTTGAAAAGTTTTTAAGTAAATTGAAAAAATATTTAGGAAGAGGTACATTTACAATGCAATGTCTCTATATGCAGTACACACATACATACAGAGAATTTGGTGGTAGGTAAAATGGTTAACAAAAACCTAAGTAAACGATGTTTGTGTATGAAGTTAAGATTTTTCTTTTTTGAGTGAAAAGATTTGTGTTTTTGATATAAAACGAATTTAAATGTTAAAGTATTTTTGTTTTTTTGTTTCAGCGGGCTCTATCAAAGACTTAAGAAACCTAACTTATCCCCAAATAAAAACCAGGTCAACAAAGCTCACCCACTTCTGAATGTAGTAGTTGACTTTTTAATAATCACGTTTCTCATCATTTCAGAGAGCTCCATATACATTTATAAGTTTAAACGAATGGTTGGACATAGTTCAAAGGATTTTACTGCTCCTGCTATTTATTTTTCTCTTCGCTAGCTATATACTGTCTTTGTATATTTCAATGAAGAAAGCAACGAACAAAAGGATATTGTATTGTGCACTGGAAGTGACTTTAATTCAGTAAAACTATTCTTAAAAATAGTTAAAGCTAAATTATTTAAAAGTGCATTTGAAAGAATCTCACGAATCTCATTTATTTTAAATGAGATAAATTCCTGGGATGTTGTATTTTATGTCCAAGAATAAGGAATGTGTTGAGGATTAAGAAGTTGATGTCTATTTGATGTGCACAACAAAATTCTTGTTATTAGATGAAAATAATGTTATTACTAAGGCAGATATTACTTTTTCTTTATGTGGAACAAGGGATCAAAAATATGAAAAGAACTTTTGTTTGTATACACTGCCAGATCTTTGCCAAAGAGATCTAAGAACAAGCTACATCTTACGACGAAAGAAGAAGATGGTAGAGATCAGACTATGGTAGCCCTCTTGAATCCTATTATTAAGGACCTCGTAAAAATGAGTTCAATTCTAGGATTCGTACTCGAGATGAGGGCGGACCAAATTGTTATATAGAACAAGAGTAACATGAAAATCCTGTAATTCCTTAGATCAACGTTTAACAAATCCTAACTTGGAGTTGGCTTTACTGGGGAATTCCTGATTTAGCAATAAAAGTGTTGAAAGAAAAACTTTAGAATTTAACTTGATTAAGCATTTTTTGAAGATAAAAACAAATTTATGTAGTGAATTGAAGAGGAAACAAATTGCTGGAGCACTAAGTTATCTCTGTCAGAAGTAAAAATTTACAGACAGCCATCAGATTTCGCTTTGGTATTAACTGATTTCTAAAAGCTTTTGGAGTCAAGCTTAAAAGAAGCTTCCCTATTTATAAGAGATCCAAACTCTTAAAAGAGGGCAACAGATACATCTCGATCTTTAGGGGACATACTTTTTATGAGATTTGTATAAACCTTGTTAACTTCCCATAGGAAGTTATTGTAATGGGTCCAAATTTTCGAATTGAAAAATTTGACATTTCTCGACGTTTCAAGAGTCAAAATGAAAGATTTTCATTCATTCATTTCGTATGTCAGTACTTCCGTACGTTCGCTACGCTTTTTTCTTCGTTCATAGCTCAAGAAAAATAAGAGATATTGACTTCAAATAAATTTTGTTACATATGTAGATAATAGCGCAAAAAGATGCGGAAAGGGCTCTCCAGAAAATTGAGTGGTAGTTTTTTTACAATAGCAGTTCAAGAAAAATTTAAACGTTTTTGTAAACCCTAAATATCTGACGAACCAATAACTCTAGACACTTGAATTAAACTTTATATTATATATTGTAAGGTGATACCGAACAAGTATATCTTTTTAAAAAAATCCAATGAACCGTTTTTTTTTATAAATCAGAAAAACTGAAAAAAAGGTAAATATATATAAACATTACTCAAAGTTGGTAAAAAATTGAAGATCTTTTCAAAAAATTGAGATTATGGCTTCCAACTTATTTTCAACATTCGATAAAATTTTGAGAAAAATCGAATGGACAGTTTTTTTTACAAAAAATAAATACCTAAACAAAAATGAATAACAGTTAGTGAAAATTGATTTTCAACTTAAATAACTTTTCAAAACTTTAAGAGGCTTTAAACTAATTTTTTCTTCGAATATTGTTGTAACATTCAGTAACATTTTGAGAAAAATCGAATTGACAGTTTTTTTACGCAAAATAAAAACAAAAAAACTTAAACACAATTAAAAGTTGGTGAACATTGATTATTTTTTCAAAAATTAAAAATATTGGCTTCAAACTAATTTTATCTCACAGAAAATATTTTTTTCGATATTCAGAAATTTCCAACAGTCAGATTTTTCATAAAAAAATAAAATCCTTTGCTGCTATTTGCTCTTTCCACATATTAATAACAATTTTAATTGTAAATTGATATTTAAAAAATTAAATAAAATAAAATAAAATGAATACAAAAAATTGTACGAAAAATTGGTAAAAGTTGATGTTCAGTTCTCGAAATCTCGTGAACAATAGAAGATGTTGACTTTAAATTAGTTTTATTCATCCAATTTGAATTTGTTTGTATAAGAAATAAAAACTTTTAAGAAATGCTATTAAAATTGGTACAATTAGTTTTTCGACTAAAAATGTCGTTTACAAAAATAGATTTTTAAATCAAACTATTTCATCATTTGCAAAATATTGTTTTTTATTTTCAATTTTGTACAATAATTAAATTACCTACAAACTTTTAAGCAAGAAAAATCGACAGACGGGATAGGAAGTTATAAGTTTCGGTCGCATCCCAGCCTTATTTTTCCTCTTGTTTCGAAGCAACTTAAGATCGTTGCTGGAATATTTCGATAATATAAAAAGTAGGTATGATATATTTTCCAATACATGGTACACGTATAAACATTTAAAACCACCAGGAAATAGATGTTTCGAAAGCTGTTGGCTTTCCGAATGGAAATAGAATATGAACAGTCAAGAAAATCACTATTTGTAAATGACCATACAGCTCACTTTTGCTGTAGAAAATATGGTCTAATAAAAGAAGCTCCTGTGGGGACAAACACAATGTTGCTTCCTTTTCTGATGTAACCCATGGGAGGTTAAGGCCACCTTACCTAAAAGAAGAATATTGCTATCCAAAACAGATATTTCTATGATATGATCAAGAGCAAGACAACAGTTTTTTTTACACTTCAGAATTTTCAGAAAGTAGTTTGCTTAAAGCAAGCGCACACAAGAAAGCAAATAAGATGCATCAATTTCAATATTAATAAGTTGATGAAGAATTATTAAGTCATTATTAACACGCCTTTCATGGAGATATTGCATTTGAAGTTGCAGAATACGATGTTCTTAGGGAGGCAGATCATAAGGATCATCCCAAGGAAGACCCTTTTGTGCAAAGCGAATGAAATTATGTTGAGTTGATTCAATACGTTTTCTATGAATTTCGTAAAAGCTTTTCCATATCGGCGGAGCATATTAAAGATGAGTTGTCCAAAAAACAGAGTAACATAGTGATCATTGAGCTCCTTTGCCCGCACCGTTTTATAAAACTAAGCATAGAACTTGCCTTATTGACAATAAAATTAATGTGCTGTGTAAATTCTAGATTGGAACATAAATGAACACCCAAATATTTAAATGTGAAGACGCGACAGAGTTTTTGCTGTGATATACAATAGTCAAATATAATACCGATTTATTGGCTTTTTGTAAAAGTTTTCGTCGGGCATTTTAAAGGGTTGAGTGCAAGGCTATTTTTCACACACCAAAATGTGAAACTATCAATGTCGGCTTGTAAGAAAACACGATCATGGGAGGACTCTATTATTTAAAAAATCTTTATGTCGCCTTCATGTCTTTATCGTTTATAGGCAGGATTAACGAGAAAGAGATAAGATGGCCTCAACAAAAGATGAAGCTAGAAAAAATCTACGTGCTTAAAACAGATAAATCTTTTGACTGTGTCGAAATTTTAACGCAAATAATTTGAATACTCATTTTTAAAGGGAATGTTATGGAATTTGTGCAAAACTTACTTCTGAAAGCTTTATAACACTGCATCACTTACTCCATTTGGTTTATCCACATGACGATATTTCCTGAAAATTTCAAATTCTTGATCTAAACGTTCCTTGTCTAATAATAACTTTTTAAATGGAGAATATTTCCCTCCCGATTACAATATCAAACTGGTCAAACTAGAGGAGGTGGAGTTTTGTTTGCTGTTCAATCAAATTTTACAAGTAGAGAAATTAGACTACCTTATAATTCTTTCGAAATTAATCAGATTTGTGTTTGTGTAGATCTATTTATTTAATCTTTTAAATGCATTCATTTAATTATTTTCGTATCATATATCTCACCTTTATCTTAAAATCTTTTGTATGAGTCTCACAATAAAAAAATTGTAGATATTGCTAATGATAAAGATGAAAATTGTTATTTTGTAGTTGTTGGTGATTTAGCTTGCCTAATATTAATTGGAAGTTCTTAGACGATGAAAAGCAAATGTTTCCTTATAAAGTCGTCAAAGATTATGAATATAATGTTATTGATAGTTTATTAGCCTTAAATATGTATCAAATCAACAATATTTATAATTCTATTGGTCGTATTTTGGATTAAGTTTCTATTCATAATTGCTTGAAACTCAATGTAATGAACCATCTTATAAAATATTACAAAATAGCATTCATAGCAATTCAGTTGAAAAAGTTTTTAATTTTTTCGTTTTGAATTAATCTAAATCGAAAAATATTTAACAATTGTATGATTTTAAAAAAGCTGATTATAATTCCATAAAAACTTATTTAAACACAGTAGATTGGCAACATATCTTAAGCGGTAAAGCCACTAAACAAGCTTTTATTCTGTTTCGGAACATTTTAGATTCAGCGGTTTCTTCCTATGTTCCTAAAACAACTTTATTTAGAAGTTCAAATAAACCTATTTGGTTCAACAAAAGTATATCAGGACTGACAAATGTCATGATTGAACTTAATTAAATTAAAAAATCTTCAATTCATTTAAATGAACAGTTCAAACAAATTAGAAGGGAGTATGAGTTTTTGAAAAAATTTGTATACAATCAATCAAGAGTTTTTGGTCATTTATTTACACGAAAAAAACTCAACTGGGATTCTAGCCAGCATGCCTTATAAAAAGAGGCTGGGATGCGACCCACACTGATAACTTCCCATCCCGTCTGCCGATTTGTCTTGCTTAAAAGTTTGTCTATATGTACTCGTATCAATTTTTACCAAATTTGCGTACTATTTTTTGTAGATTTTATTTTTTATGAAAAAACGGACTGTTGGATTTTTATATAAAAATAACTGAATATTGAAAACAAAACTTTCTGTGAATTAAAATAAGTTTGAACAGAATATTTTTAATTTTTGAAAAGCTATTTGAGTCGAAAGTAAATTTTTACCAAGTTTTAGTATTGTTTTTTTTAGAGTTTTATTTTTTGTAAAAAAACTGTCAATTCGATTTTTCTCAAAATGTGTCTTAATGTTGAAAACAATATTTCTTATAAGAAAAAATTAGTTAGAAGCTATTATCTCAAAGTTTTTGAAAGATATTTGAGTCAAAAATAATTTTTTACCAACTTTTGTTAATTTTTTTTCGGTTTTTAATTTTTTGTAAAAAAACTGTCAATTCGAGTTTTTTCAAACTTTAACTGAATGTTGACAACAAGATGTTTTGAAAGATAAAAGTAAATTAAAGCCAATATCTCAAAGTTTTGAAAAGATATTTGAGTCGAAAATCAATTTTTACCAATTTTTTTTTAGGTTTTTATTTTTTGTAAAAATAACATTTTTCAAAATGTTGAAAACAATATTTCTTAAATATAATAATATTTCTTAAAAAGATAAAATAAGCTTGAAATAAATTTGAAGTTTTTGAAAAGATATTTGAATCGATATTTAATTTTTACGAACTTTGAGTAATGTTTTTTTTCAGATTTTTATTTTTTATAAAAAAAACTGTCAATTAGGTTTTTCTCAAAATTGTATCAGATGTCAAAAACATTATTCTTCGTTGCACAAAATTGTTTTAGAGATGAAATCATATTTCAGTCGTAAAATTTTGGAGGTGACACATTTTTTTTTTCAGTTTTATTGATTTATAAAAAAATACCTGTTTAGTATCATGTTACAATATATTATATAAAATTTAATTCAAGTATCTAGCGTTTTTGGTTCGTAAGATATTTAGGGTTAACCAACATTTTTACCTTTTTTTCAAACTGCTATGGTAAAAAAACCACCCACGCAATTTTCTTGAGAGCCCTTTTTGCATCTTTCTGCCTTATTATCTGTGTGACAAAATTTATTTGAAATCGATATGTCTTCTGGTTCTTGAGCTATGGAGGACGAAAAAACGTCGCGAACGTACGGACGTACGAAGTACGTACACACACACGCACAGCCATATTTCTAAAAATCTTTTATTTCGACTCTAGGGACGTTGAAACGTCGAGAAATGTCAAAATTTTCAATTTGACAAATCGGTCCCATTACAATAACTTCCTATGGGAAGTTAATAATGTGTGGTCCGATGATATAAATATAATTTCAAATAACTTTGCATCGTTGTTTTAATTTAATCTCAAAATTAATTTCATATTAAATAATGCTAACACAATATATTCGGATTATGTGGTTGATATTGGTAATTTGCAGTTATCTGTAGACAATGTCTTACAAGTTCTTTTATCTCTTGAAAAAAGTTTTTCAATTTTCCACCAATTCTTTTAAATACTTGTGCCAATATACTTGCTATACCACTTTGAATAATATTTAACCTTTCTTTAAGTAATGGTGAGTTCTTAGATGAATGGAGAAATACTCTATAATAACTCCCCTTCATAAGTCAGGTACAAAAAGTTCGATTGAAAATTACAGACCAAATTGTATAATCTTATTCACAATAACATTTCAGTTTACCAACATGGTTTCTTCAAAGGTAGATCTACTACTACATATGTATCAATATTTTAAAATTTGTGTCTATCACAGATGGAAATGCGATCTCAAGTCGACACACACTGATTTTGTAAAGGCTTTCGACTGCGTTCAACAAATTGTTCTCTTAAAAAAAGTATATAGATTTCAGTCTCAGCTCCTAATATGAATAAAGAGCTATTAGGTTGGTGAAAACAGGTGGTAAAAATTGATAATGCTTTGTCTAAGGAAATTATAAATTTGTCGGGTATTCCTCAAGGTAGTCACCTTGGACCACTTCTTTTTATCATTTTTATTAACGACCTACAATTACATCTTACTTTTTTCTAAATGTCTTCGATTTGCTGAAAATTTGAAAATATTTAGTTCCATAAATTCACTTAACGGTGCAAAAAAAGTTCAAACTGATTTAAATAATTTAATTAAATGGTGTATAGTAACAATAATAGAAATGTAGCGTTGTGACATTTTTTAGAAATCACAGTCCATTATATTATAATTATAAACTTAAAAACGGCATTTCACAAAGACTTGATAGCCATAAGGATCTAGGCGTAATCTTCGATTCTAAAATGAATTTCTAACATCACATAGACATAGATGTGATCTCAAAACCAAACTCTATGCTAGGGTTTGTTTTTCGAAATTCAAAAGATTTCGAAGACCCCCTATACATTAAAAGCTCTTTATTCTAGTCTCGTCCGACCACGCTTAGAAAATCGTACCTACTGTTATATGGAGCCCTTTTACCTCGTCTAGCATTTGTCGTATAGAAAAAGTTCAAAAAAGGTTAACAAAGTTTGCATTACGAAAAATATTTGGTTATTCAAATGTTCCATCCTATGAGACGAGGTTTATTTTAATTGATCTAAAATCTCTTTTGCTTTTTATGTCTTGAATTTTAATATTGACTGTCCAGTTTTGTTATCTATGTTTTTTATTTATGCGCCTTTTAGAAACTTGCGCCTTCGTGACTGTGATATTTTAAATGTTCCTTGCAACAGTACTAGCTATGCTAAGTATAATCCTATTACAAGAGCTTGTATGGATTTTAATGAATATGACTTTGCAATTGATTTTAATATTAATAGAAATGTTTTGAAACATAAGTTAGTAAATTTGTTATAATGCTCTAATTAAATTATGTATTTTATTTTTATGTTATGCATGATAATTATTAGTCTAAATGGCGTGTGTAACTTTTAAGACGAATAAATAAATACAAACAAATTAAAAGCTGATGAAAAAGTAATAAGAGCTCTAATAAAGAAATCAACGATTAATTTATAAAAGCTCCTTGACTGCTTTATGATTGAATTAGACCGAAAAAGTTGTAAATTTAATTGACGTTTATTTGCCAATTATTTAAATCATCAAAACTTAACTCTGAACTATGAACAAGTATGTGTCCTTCAAAATCAAATATATCTCACAAAAAGGATCACTTAACATTCCCCCGAAATGACATCGTACGACTAAATATTGGTCGCATTTACTCGTACCTTTCACAATATAATCTAAAGCAAACTCATTTGTGATTAGTTACCTCGGCAACAAACCCAAACCTGTGACCATAGGAAAAGGATGCTCTCAGCTCAAATTGCAAATACCTCATCAATACCTCACTCGTTTTTATGGTTAGATATAATTCAAATCCATGACAACCGATAGCGTCAAAGTAGAGGTATTAGAAATTCTTCCAGAAGCACCCTCTCTCAAATAATCCTTTCACATCAAATAAAATGTTAAGCCCCATACTTCTCTCTCATCCTTTAATTTAATGAAAGGACAATAGTCAATCATCGGTCACTTCATTGGGGACGACACATCAAAATCAGAATCAGACGATTGATAGAGTCCTTTCATCCTTCGTCCTGTCCAGTCCGGTCCGTTATTGTCGGTCGGTCGGTCATTTGTATAAGTCCCTCTTCTGCTGCTGTGCTGACAGAAACTTTTCACAGAAAAATAAAATTTATAAACCCTTAGTACGTCCGTCGTCACTCGTGAGTCGTCAGTGTCAGCTGAACGAGCTCATGAGTTCAATAGCTTCTCTAATTACCCCATCATGAGGCGAAATTTTATGACACTATAGTCATTAGCGTAGCCCCCGAAATTCACTGGAGAGAGTTTTAATTGAATGATTGATGACAGGCACCGGGATGTCAGGTATTGATTTCAATAATTGCAAAATTTAATTGCTTATCAAACATGGTTTGAATGCTTAAGCAGGCGAACCAAACAGTGACGGTCAGTGGCGGCCCGGTCAGTCGGTGTGGTGAGCGGTCGACGACGATGATGACGCACAGTGGGTGATGCTCCTGCTCTCCAATGGACAGCACCATTCATACCATTCCTCCCATCAGGAAGAACTCTGTATCTGAATTCGATGATACTGATGGTATAGGACTGGAGCTGATTCTGACGGTGATGGTGATGCTGATGCTGATGAGGTGCGTCTGGTGACTGAAATTGAACTTCAGTCCGGAATGTGAGAGATGGGAGCATTGTATGTATACGCATGTTGATGATGACAGTGTTCGGTCATCACATAGCACAACCACGCACCACTCATTGTCTACTGTCCACATTCTGTCCTTCACCACCCTACCTCTACGTCCACTCCACCAACTTTGACCGGTCCGGTCGGTCTGACGACTATCATACCGCAAACGTGCGTACAATTTCGTATGCAAATTCAATGAGCGTAATTTCGCATTCAACCAATATGTGTAGGGTACATGATAAGAGGGTTAAATTTTGGGCCATAACTGGGAGAGTGTTTCAGGAGCGGATTCATTTGGATGGAATTTTTGAGTAAGTGAAAAACTTGTGGATTCGGAGAAAAATGTAAAAAAGCTAAAGATCCAATGAAAACCAAAAAACGATACAAAGAAAACACCGGAATGAAACCATCTAATTTTTAATGAAATAAATTTTAAACTGTTATTAAAAGAGAATTTTGGGAATTGTGCGAATTCATGAAAACTGCAGGTTTTTGGTGAGTCTCAAAGGAGCGAGTTTTTAATTACAGTGAGTTTCTTAATTAATATACAAAACGATTTTAAACAACAGCAGGCCTTCAGAAAATTTTACGAGCCTACATTTCTTGTCCATCATAAATCCATCCCTGGATGCCAGTTCAGGTCCATGCATACAAAACATAAAGGACATTCGGGGGATGATATGTTGATGGAATGCAATTAATGCGTAGAACCGTTTGCATTAAGAGTCATTACGATGGCAACAGGAAAAGTTTCGTTATGCGTTGAGATGTTGTCGACAAGTAGAGGCTGTATATAGTGAGACAGGGAGATGTGAAATGTAATATAATATACGCATAATTGTATAAATTCCCTGCATCATTTGTATGTATCTTTCTGTGTTTTTAAATATATATTTTTTTTTAAATTCTCATCCTTATCAAAACTCTTTCTGTTGGGCACCATACATTGATGATGATGATGATGATGATGATGGTGGTTGGATGAATACTTAATGAGGTTATGGTAATATGCGTGTGCTTCATTAGTGTCCTATTTCTTTATATGGAATTCATCACGTGTCCGTGTGGAATATTTAATTATTTTCAAACAAGTAAAGAAACAAATTCGAAAACTGTTTTGAGTTTTGGAAAAATCTAAGGCACTATTTTTATATCGGGAAATTTTCCTAAATGTTCTATTTTTCTTCCAATAGGTTCATATTTAAATTTACACTGAGACGATAGTACAAAAATTAATTGGGTATTCATGTCAAACAGCATTTTACTATGACTTAAAGCTTAAACTCATTCCGGTCATTAAAAGCAGGATATTTTAAAATCTTATTTTGACGGTAAAAATATTGTCGCAAACAAAATTCAAGTCAAAGTACATAACACAGTATCCATTTGCAAAATTTAATTATATTCAAACAAAATTTCAAACATATGTATAATTGACGACATTTTTAACCTCATTACAATTTAAATACAAATATTTTAATGTCCATTTGTAATTGATACATGTGTATGTTTGGACAGATAAGGCAAAGGAACTTACCATCATCTTTCATAATAATGTAAAACATATAGACATTCGTTTCATATTGAACAAAGTTGCACACATTTACAAAGGATCAGAAGTGGAATCTACCATATAATATTATTGCAGCATCAACTTTAATGTTTATAGATCTTGATATGCCTTAAATATCAAGACATTTTCAAAATTGACACACACAATTTGCACAAAATAACAAACACAAATCATAGCTCCAATACGGAGTTTACTTTATCAGAAGCAAAGCATAAGTCTCTAATCGAAGTTCATAATAATGTATCTACACTGAAAGAAAAACAATTTAAGGTATCACTTATTAAAATTCAAATCATAACTCTAAAAAAATTTGTTCCAAATGATGTTTTTCTTAGCGATGATTTTGAGCAAGATCAGACCCAAAAATTGACAACTGAAAAACGAATAAAGAAACCTACCCGATGTTTTAAGTTCAGCCAAAAACTTACAGATTTCTAAAAGACTTATCAAACCACTTTTAGAGCTTCTTCTTTTATGAGTGCAGTGGGTAAAGTTATACAAAGTGCAGGAAAGAAATGGAATGGGTTTTAAGAAGTCAAAACTCAGTTTCTAATTTCGTATGTTTGAATATTTTTTTTAACTGTGCGCGCACTTAAGGGGTTATGAATACCCTTATAATGATAAAACACAGTGCGAGCAGTTAAGAAAGGAGGATAGGATTAGAAAGGAGAAACCGATGTACATTAGTTTTGAACGTCTGCACATCGTAATAAGTGGGAAATATTGAGCCTTGTAAAGCATTCCACATTCGTGTAGTGCGGCTTAAGAAAGAAATTGGGCTCTAGGGTAAACTGATGGGAATTCCTAGCAGTACTGGTATCACGGTTAAATTATTTAAGGGAAGGAATGCAACTTTCTCTTTCAATAGAGCATTGTTTATAAAAGTAACGAAAAAACAATGACAAGCAAATTTGTTGGTAAAAGAACGATCCCAAATCATTTTAAGAGCTCTTTTTTCAATTCTATCCAGAAGACGCAAGTACGTTATTGGAGCACCAGCCCAAATATAAGAGTTATACTCAAGTTTTAGACGAATAAAAGCTTTGTAAATTATAGCCAGATATGAAGGGGTAAAAACTTCTTGCAACGTCGGAGAAAACCTAATCACTAATCAGCATTTTTGGCCATGTCAAATATGTGATCACTCTACAACAAGTGGTTTATGATGCACATACCTAGGACTGTTAGTTGTCTAATCTCCTCGATGCAAGTATCACCCATGGATAGTGGCATTGGGGGAGGGTTACGCTTTTGTGACAGTAGACACCATTGAGTTTTCGAAGCATTACATTCTACATGGTTTTTGAATCCCTATTGAACAATCAAGATCTAAATTTAATGAGCTTATCATACGCTGCCGTTGGTAGTCCACATCCAAAGAACAAGGATGAGAATCTAATAACGAATATGAAAAGCAGAGGGTACTGTCACCAGCGAAACAATTTAGTGGGTTAAAAGTTTCAGACAAAAGATCATTTATGAATATAAGGAAGAGAGTTGGAGACAAAGCGGAGCCCTAGGGCACACCAGCGTTTATATTGTAGATATTAGATTTGAACCCGTCTAATACTACTTGAATTGAACGGTCCGAAAAGTAATTTCTAACCCAACAGAGAAGAGATTCATCAATACCAAAAGCACGCATTTTCGATAAGAGAGCTTGATGCCAAACTCTATCAAATGCCTTTAAAATATCAAGTGCAATAATCTTACGTTCTCCAAAACGATGTTTAGATTTGTTCCACTGTTTGGTGAGATAAACCATGAGATCACCAGTAGACCTATTGCAACGAAGGCCATACTGCCGGTCATCAAGAAGCTTTTATTCTTCAAGATATTTCTTAAGCTGAAAATTGATCAACGTTTCCATGACCTTGGAAAGAAGGGACGTAAGTGAAATTGGACGATAGTTAGAGGGTGAGGAGGATTCGCAATTTTTAGGGACAGGCTGGACAAATGCAGTTTTCCATCCACTCGCAAAGAGATCAGTAGAATAGGACATATGGAAAAGCTTACGCAGTGGTTTTGATGGCGGGGATATTATTCGGGCCAGCGGGCTTGTGAATGTCAAGATCTTTTAGTACTCTAGCAACTGTACGAGTGCGAAAGAAGATTCGTCCCATGGAATAATTTAAGCTTTCAAGAAGGAATCATCATTCATTGGCAGCATCGAATCAACAGTAAACTGTGCTGCAAGCAAATTGGCTTTATCAATGGAGCTTACAAAAGGAGTGTCATTGGAAACGAGCGTAGAAACTGACACGGTGGGATGTAGATCGGCACGAAGGATTCTCCTCATGCCTGTAACGAATATTTTCTTTTTTACGATCCACATAAGAACGTTTTTAGAATCTTCAACTTTAACCGTGCGGTCTAGGTTTCTTTGCAGCAACTATTAGTACTAACCAGCTGATCCAGACTTCCTAATTTTAGCAGTGTCTTAAAAGCTGAGGTCTTGGCATTGACGAAAGCACCTAGTCCATACACCAAATGTCACCGTCCGTGCTGCTTAGGCCTAACATAAACTAACTTAACTGATGCATACACCAACTCACTGGCTTACCAAACCCAACCAAGAGGCAATACATGTTGCAATCATTTCTACGGGTCTAGAGGCTGGATGGCCTACCTTGTGGGGGTAAAGTAGGGGAAAATTCTCAAGAAATTAGTAAGTTAACTTGTGCTCACCTAAGTGAATATGCCAACAAAATCCTTAAACAATTTCTGGATACAGGCCGTAGAAACTACAACCACGTCTTTGACACTCTATCATGGAAATTATCATAGGTTTTGACTTATTGTATCATTAGTGTGACGGTAACAAAGAACAAACGACTAAACTAACTTAACAGTATAAGAATCACTACACCGAAAAACGCCAAATCCACGCTGTTTCCCTAACTTATATAGAGATGGCGCTTTCCTGTTTCCATTTCTTTATCACACCGTTGAAATTAGAGGGACATGTACTTAGACCTTAATTTCTTGATGAATTGAATTGATGAAAAACTGAAGTATGTGTAGAGCGTTAAAATGCCCAGCCGCCGTTTTAATACCATAAACTCTTTAGATAAATAAATAAATTAGGTGGCGCAACAGTCCATGAAGAACCAGGGCCTAGTGACTTACAACTCTCAAACATTCCTGTGTGCGAATAATGTTGTCAGAGATGGAAGGGACCTACAGTTTATATGCCGAATCCGAACGGCTAATTTGAGAAAGCACTTTTAATGACAAGAATTACTCTTGGAGGATTTGTCAATTCCTCGCAAGAGGCAGTACCCGTGAAAAAAGTTAGGTGGCACAGGCAGGGATTTAACGCAAGACCCCTTGCAGGACAGTCCAACGTACATAAACTATTTAGACCTAAGTTTAAAAACAAAAGAGATTCAAATTTTATGACGAATTTATTTTGGAGAAATAAGCTAAATTAGAGAAATTTCGTTGCATTCAGAAAAGAAATCAGGTCTTTGATTTCCATTTTGGTTATTTCATCAAGACCTTTAAGGAATGTTCTTCCGAAGCCTAACAGGCAGGACATTTACAGAGACAATCCCAGTTTTCCTTTCATATTGGTTTCCGCAAGTACGACAGCGAGTATTATGATGGAAACCCAACTTTACTGTATGCTCTCCTATCAGCCAATGTCCAATATATATTGCACTGACCGTGGCTGTATCATACTTGGGTCTGCAAAAGAGTTAGGCAGGCCGTTTCTTCCTCTACACAATATAGTCCATTAGACTGTTCCAACTGCGGTTGAATTCTGTCAGAAAAACTTGAAAAATTTTGCCTTTCATAGCGCCAAGAGAAATATTTATCCTTTACACAAGTCTTGTTAAACTGCAAGACTCCTTCTTTTTCTTCCAACATTATATCCTGGCTATATGTTGTTTTTTAAAAACTTTAACTACTCTCTACAAATTTGATTGTTCTCTCTGTGTACATATCCCTATTAAAGACCGTTCGTTCTCTTAATCAGCCCAAAAATATCATCCCCCAATCGAAAGCCTCAAACTGGTTGTAATCCTTGGGAATTATTTAATACAATATTTTTGCAACAATATGCAAGCATCCTCACAACAGAAATTGGAACATCAGAATACTCTCTGATTGTTTAACAAGTTATTCCATATACGAAACATCACCATCATCATCTTTATTCTCTCATCGAAAAGTACGCCAAGGGAGGACAAAGAAGGAACTGCAGAAGAAGCAAAAGATGACCGAGCACCAAGCATCAACCCAATAACAGAAATGACAAGCAAAGAAGCATGTTTTTGCCCTAAAATCTAAAATGACCACTTAAATTGCCATAAACAATACTGGGCTACTGATGATGCTTTTCATTTCTGTTCGAAGTGTTGTTTCCCATCATCAGGCCCATCCAGGACTCCCACATTCCAAATATGAAGAACTCCAGCACCTACAACCTATATACACTTATATGTATGATGGTCCAACGAGCAACGATGATGATGATGAGGACAAAGCTGCCGCTGGACAGACAGCTTTTGATCTGATTCATGACACAAACTCACTTTAAGTGGAATCACCATATTAAAATGAATATCACATCCTTGTTGTACTGGTTCTCGTCCTATGAACTGAACTACTGGTGAATGTTGGGATACCTTCCTATGTATTTATATAGGGAGGGCATACTCTTTGATGGTCACTCGCACTTCTTGTTTGCAATGATGATGATGTTGCTTGGTATTTATGCCATGTCAAGGCAGATATCTTGTGTCCTACATAAAAACCAGAAACAGAAGGACTCAAAATTTCTTCCTGATGTCTTTCCTATCTTTATCTTACTCGTCCTCTCCATTCTTCTCCACCCATCTCTACTCTCGCATTGCACTATAAAGTGGAACTTAAAACAGGATTCTTGAAATGGCAGCAACTCAACGATAAGAAGTATATTGTGTGATGTTATGTCATGTTCTATTCGACTATCAAAATTAAAGACACAGAAAGGATCCTTGGAAAAAGCATCTATGTGCATTGTGCAGTGCAACGTTCTAGATGGAAAAGTAAGGAAAATCGTGACTAAAAGGATGATGTGGGTTTTTGGCCACAGAAATAGAACATGAACCCATCTGGACAATCTTCAGATGGGTCTGTGATGGAAGGTTGAAGGTGGTATGTGAAGGGTATCTGTGTTTTATGAAGAGATTGATATTTTGTTTATTTCCAAGGTATAAGTTCGTCGTCCTGGTCTTGGTCTAAGTACTGAACTGATGCATATTCTGTCAGGAGAACCTTGTTCCAATAATGTTTCTGTTTTTTTTCTGTTCTCTGGCAGGATATTTCGACAAGGTAGATAGTTAGGTACACTCTCTCTCTCTCTCTTTGACCCGAAGAAAGGATCCAATGAACATTATTATATTATTCGTTCGATTTACAAATTCAAACATGCTGGTAGACTCTTGGAGTAATTAAATTGCTGTGCACTTGTTTCTTGATTTTTCTTCTAAAGACAAAAACCCTTAGAATAAAAAGGAAACTTATGTGATGTTATGTCCTCCTTTGGGCAAGAACCTTTGATGGGTGGTCCAACAAGGCTTATGCACTTTCTATAGAGCCTAATTGAATTTGTTGATGTTTTCCGTAAAGAAATTCTTCTTTAATAAACGAAAATTGTAACGATTCTTGTTATAAAACTTGTATACATTTCAGACAAAGAACAATCAGGAATTCTAAGGCCAAGAATATAAGATTGCTGAATATAATGAATCACTTGATAGAGTGTTTCCTCTAGGAAACTTACTAACCATTCTAGTAGTTAAATTCATGGAAGCAAAGATAGTTACGCACATAAGATTTTGAATCTTCTGAAACATTTTTCGTGGGAACTATTTTAAAATAGGTTAATGATTCTTATTAGATGAGGAAGCTTTTAATATTACGAAATTAAATATAAAGTCGATGGTTTATTCCATAAAAAGCATTGCATTTTATTTAAACACAGCGTAAGTAAATGATATTCAGTGCAAATTCAGTAGAGATTAAGGGTGTTTTTCTGAATGTAAGACTCCACATAAGATCGTTAACGTTTGGAAATAATGAACTGCGAGAGGTGGATCTGAAAATTAAATTGAATTGAACGAAATAAGAATAACGAACTTCGGATCTGTACGTGGAATGTTAGGTCAATAAACAGACCACGTGCAGCCGAACAATTAGCGGAAGCACTTAACTGCTGCAACTGCCGGTCAAACTCAAATTAAAAGACAGCGTCTATTTGGTAGGGCATTTATTGTTGGAACTAGACTAAAGCAAAAAGTCTCGAGTTTCAACAGTGTGAATCATCAAGGCTTGGTTTGCCAACATAAGCCGCATATGCGCGCATTCCCCAACAGAAGAGAAAAATGAAGACACACAAACAAGGAAGTACTGTGAGAAGATTTGACGTTAGACGGCTACAATCGCAACAGACTGCCATGTCCTTTTCCGATCGAGTTTCCAATAACCTCTTAAGAGGTCCTATGCTGCCTGCATTAAGCATTGAAAACCAGTTGCAACATTGCTTTGCAGCCATCAGAGATGTCACCTCTGAAGTGCTAGGTTTTGCACAGACATACATGATCTCGAGCTCTACGAGCAGAAGAGGAGAGAGGAACTCCGGCTTCATAGATGGAAAAAAGTGAGCATGAGAATCGAGTGATCATATATATAGAGGGATGTCACAACAGAAATAAGCTTCGTAAATTTTCCCAAAAGGTAAGAAAAACAAAACCTTCCAAGGGTACCAGCCACGAACCATAGCCTGTAAGGACGATCAGGGGAACATCGTTGTAGAACCGCATTCTATGTTGACAATATCAATACGGAAAGACGCCAACTACAGAGGCATCAGTCTCCTGAACATTGCATATAAGATACTTTCTGCTGTATTATGTGAACGTCTAAATCTGTTTGTCAACAACCTGATAAGTCCTTATCAGTGGTTGCTTCAGACTGCGACAGATCTTGGAAAAAAAACAGGAACTTCGAATCGATAGCAACCATCTGTTTATCGATTTTAAAGCCCCGTATGACAGCATCTATATGAAGAGCATCTCACCGATACATTTGATGTCAAAAAAGGTTTAAGACAAGACGATGCACTGTCTGCGACTTCTTCAATATCGTTTTGGAAAGAATTGTGCAAAACTCAACCGTCAACACTAGAGGCACAATCTTCCAAAGGTCCATTTAATTACTCGGATACGCAGATGATATTGACATAATTGGAAGATCAAAGCGTGATGTCAATGGAGCGGTTTTGAGCATTGCGACGGAAGCGAAGAAGATGGGTTTAGTGGTCAATGAGGGCAAGACCAAGTATATGCTGTCATCAAAAAAGGGCATTGAACAACGACATCCTGTAAAAAACGTCACTAAAGACAGCTATAACTTTGAGGTAGTTAAGAGCTTTTTCTATCTAGGCTGATATCAATCGAAGAATAACTCTTGCAAATCGCTCCACCTTTTGACTTAGAACTCAATTGAGTACTCTCTGGAGCATATAAACTCAACATCTATAAGACTCTCATCATCCCGGTTCTCATTTATGGCCCTGAGGCCTGGACCCTGTCAATGAATGATAAGAGAATCTTAGTAAGCTTCGAGAGAAAAATTCTTCGGGTTATTTTTGGTCCCATCTGCATAGATGGAGAATGGAGGAGAAGATATAACGACGAACTGTACGGGCTGTCAAGCGCCACTGACCTAGTTAACAGAATTAAAGTGCAACGATGGCTGGGTCATGCAAAGCTAATGGACAATAACACTCCAGCTCGGAAGGTCTTAGAAACTAACCTCGAAGGACGGGGCAGTAGAGGAAGACCGCGAATCAGGATGGTACATGCAGGTGGGTGAATACCTCAACCAACTTGGCGTGCGAGACTAGAAACAGTTAGCTATTGACCGATCTGGCTGGAGACGCTTGTTGTTTGAGGCCCAGGTCCGCCCCGGACTGAAGCGCAACCTTTAGTAAGTAAGTATGACGATACTAAGCTTTAAGATAGTGTAGCCTTCATATTTGACAGATTGCCATGAAAGATTTTACTTTAATTGTCATCACTTATCTATTTGTATAAAAGATTTAAACTACCTATCAGTTATTCAATCTTAAAAAATCTGAAAATCAAGAATTTTCAGGAATTTTGAAAAATAGGATTATTAAAAAAATGTTCAATTACGACATAATAAGAACGATTGTACAATTTAGCCGTCCGGATTCGATATAAAAACTGTAGGTCCCTTTGATCCTTGAAACAGGATTGTTTATGAGTTGTAAGTCACTTGGCCCTGGTTCCTTATAAGCTATTGTCCCGCGCTTAATTTATGTTTTATTTTAGATTTTTTAAAAACTGTATTATCCGATTAATGTCTCAGTTACATATTTCACGTTCAATCTTTGTTCTGAGCTCGTCGGCTTGTTGCCATAATCCAATTTCTTAACTGATCACGTTCATCAAACTCACTCTGTAATTAATCGATTGTAAGGTGTGCTGTGTGGTTGGGGGTGCCATTCAATATGTGGTATGTGAAACCACTTGTCGTTCAAGTCCATATGTTTCAATGCGGACCAAAAATAATCGGTAATCTTGCGCGTAACACTGGCAGGAACGTAACGATAGTTATCGTCAACGAAAAGATATGGCCCAATAAAAAATGCCGGAATGCAAACCGCACAGTTTGATCTTGAACGATTGTAAACTAAGACCCATAAGCAAAAACTATTCTTGAGAACGACGCGTGGAATTGACCAATTTGGACAGTTTTCTTTGGGCGCTATAACGGTAGCGATATTTTCGACACTTTGAACAACTGGTTATCATATTGATACGGAAACATTACACAATTAATATGTAGGCTCTAAATTTGCACCAAACTTGTTACTGCCTGCATATAAGGCCGAGATTACGATCGAAAATTGAAGTTCATGCTCTTAAAGTCGCAGTATTCAGCTCATCTCCCATATCATTTCACAAAGGCAGTTCGGTGACTAGGCCCCGCGATTCCGTCGTACAGCCTAAACCATTGGGTAAATTAGGTTCAAGTTTGGGAAGTTCTAGCTTTTAGTTTTAATTTAATGCTAGTAAAGTTTTTTTAATTTTTTTTTAAACCAAAAATAACAGTTATCACAATAAAATCTCTGGATTAAAAATTAAAATTTGAATTTTTTGAAAAACATTCCCATAGATTTTTATTAAATTTTCTAAATTATTTTCTAATTTGGATTCTATCAAGATGAAAAGAAAACATTTTTGCATTGCGTCCAAAGAACCAATTTCGTGTTTTTTTAATTTTCTCAGGAACTTATGAACTGATTTAAGTAATTTTTGTCTGAACAAGATTTTAATAAAATTTTCTAATGAAATTCAAATGTAAAACATATATAATTAAATTGAATGGCACTTAAGTTTTTGAAGATAAACTTATTTTGCAGTTAAATACATACATTCATATGCTATTAAATTTTAAACTATAGGAACTATTTTAAACAGATTATTTGCAGTTTATTGATGTAGTACTTACTGCGCAAGCACGAAATCTGCAAGAAAAGAAATAAATTGTTGAATTAATTGTTAATTATAAGTTTTATTTTTAGTGATAATTTAAAAATACTTTTAGTTTAAAAGAATACTTGTTTGTTTTTAGAATATGAAATCCTATCTGAATCAATATCTACCCGAAATTTTAAGCATAATCAGGAGGCGAATACGCATAGAAAACTTGAAAAAACATAATAAGGTAAAAAGGACAGTTTTTGGAAATTATAGAATTTTCTGTGAAAGCGTTGGATTTTCATAATTTTTTCATAAATATGAAATAAATATTATAAGATGGGCATTAAAGTTATGTATCATATTATGAGTCTGTAATTAATTTTTGTAGTACATATTAGAGGTCTTGGGTTCAATCCCTGCCTATGCAACATACATTTTTTTCTCTGGCGCTGCCTCTTGGGAGGAATTGATAAATCCTCTAAGATCAACTACTGCCATGATATGTGCCTTCTCAAACCAGTGCAGTCGTTCGATTCGGTTTAAAATTGAAGGTCCCCTTTTTAACTTTTAAAAATTATTTTTTTTTAACTCAATTTATGTGTGTCTTGTTTATTTAATACATTTTTTACGTGGAACCTAAAGGTGTAGAGATAAAATTCATAAAGTATAAATTTTTCTTTAAAAACGTTAACATTTATTTTCTTTTAATGTACCATCAGTGAGCCTATTTCAACTTCATGGAACGTTTTTAAAAAGTTCTAGATGTTCATAAACACTCTCAGAGAACAAGTTTGCTTACATTTTATTAACTTAACTTGCCTTTTTAAAGTTGATGGGACACTCAATTTTTTTGTTTTAATATGGATACATTACGCGATTTAAATGATATCATCTAATAAGATTGTTTATTGTTTTTGAATAAGAGCTAATATTTGCTCCAAATCAATATAAGTACACAAGCAAATCTTGGAATTAGAATTTACCGGGTTTAAACTTTTAATAATATCTGAAAACTTTGTCGTTAAATTATGTTAGGGAGCAACTTTTTCTTTGATTTAAATAATTTTTATCAAATCAACCATTAAACCTACTTATAATGCAAATATTGAAAACATAATGATCAAGTTCCCTTAAAATATAACATCAATCATAGCTTTTTGCTAATTAAACAAAAAACTTTTCAAAACTAATTCGAATCATCAGTGCCAGTCTTATCTCGTTAGCTCTTTTCTCCTTCTCTTTCTCTTTGTTATTTTCAGTCCACTGTCTAGGTCCACCCACTCTAAACTCTGACCTTTGAACTCGTCCAAAACTTTGCTTATTACAATGAAAAATCATCACTCTATATCTGTCTATGCAAATTAAAGAAAGATACTTCTCTGATCCAAACCATCAACCGCACTTCTTAAGATACGCAATTGAAAAACAAAAAAAAAAGCTTCTGAAAAAACTTTGGCGTCTCTAAATCCACTTCTTATCATCGCTTGACAGTTGATTAACAAATTTTAAAAAAAGAAGTTTAAAACAAACAGACACAAAAAAAGGACATTTTAAGTGGGAAATTGTACTATAGGTGGGTAAGATAAGTTTCAATTCGTCTGCAAGAAACTTTTGCTTTAGCAGAATTCTAACAAACCAAAAGGACACAAAATTCCTTTTAAACTTAACTTAAAAAGTCTCAACGAGCGACGATACGAGGACGACGACGCTTATGCTAACGATTTACCTTTTTATCTCCTTAATATTGGACTCTTACGAATTCGGTAAGAAAACACACACACAAACAAAAATAGAATAGAAAAACTCTTAATTTCTATTTTTAATTTGCGTGATTATCTTCCACTTAAGCGATGTCTTATCCAAGTTCTTTTTGTTTTGACTAAATTTCTATGTAGAGAGAAAGAAAAAAAAAAGAAACGTCTTCGTTTTGAACAACTTAAGACGATATAGACGAGAGTTGAAGAAAAAAATAACTCGCAAGGCAAAATTTTCCAAATTCCATTAAGGATAATAAATTTTGTAAGTGATACCGAAAAAGATGAGAGGAGAAACTTTTTGCACTTTTCCCAACCACCTCGCCAAAAACCCCTACCCCCTCAAACATCATTTACAAACAAACAAACAAAATAGACACACAAAAAATAAACGTCAAGTATAAGAGTCTGTGCCATAAGTTCCACAAGCTTCTTTTCACAGTGTTTCGAAGGACGGGCTTGCAAAGGTGTAGCACAGCATATACATACTTCCATCTCGTTTTAAACTTAATTGCCTTACTTCTTAGTCGTTTACTTATTCCTGCAGATTGCAATATGGGTCCCCTTCTTGGTTCTGGTTATACGAAGACGCGACGAAGATATGGTGTAACACACACCTCTTCTGATAGTTTAACTTTTCTTAATAATTTCCCTATTTACTTTGAAGTGAGGCGGATTTACAAGAGATATACCTTGCTTGGTTGGCCCTGGAAGGTAAGACGACTTTTGGGAGTCTTGGTTCATTAAGACGAAATATTTGCGAAAACTGTTTCGATTTTAACGTATGTATATAATCATTTCCATACCCAAATCAAGAATTTCCCAAACATCTTTCTCCAAAGGCACTTAAATTACCAAACAAGTCCGCTCATGGCTTTTGTCTGTCGTATGCTGATGGTGACTAGTTAACTCCTTCGTGCCATTTGGAGTATGGATTTTTGTTTATAACTTTGTGTAGAATTGGTCTTATGCAAAGAAAGAAGACGATCCGATCACAATGCAGAAATTTCAGCCTTCTATGTGGCCTCGAACTATTAGAGTTGAAATTCTGCCACCTTTAATTTTTGTTGTAATTATTAAAGCCTTTCTTGAGAAGTCTTTGCGAGAGATATTTTGTAGAGTTGTGTTTCTAGATACACAAAGTAAAATAGAAAGCTAGGAGTCTCATGTTATTGAACAATCATTTTCATTTGTAAATTGAAGCTCAAAACATGTCTGACAATTTGACCAAAAAGGAATCTCAACTTTTAGATACGATACGTCAACAATTTCAAGCCGAAGGTGGTGTCTATGATGAAATAAAATGTCAATTGCAACATCGATTAGTGCAAATGATGCGTGGAAATGAAAATAAAACCGATGTTGATGATAAAGCAGCTAACAAAAGAAATCATAAGAATGAAAGGATCGTTTTGGTGAATCAATTAATTATGGAGTATTTGCATTGGTATCAATTAAATTATTCGGCAGAAATGTTTGCAATGGAAACACAAATGGATTGTAACAGTTGGAATTCTTATGCCAATCGAGAATTAATTGAGGCGGCTTTAGGGAAATTTCAAGAAAAAGAAATACCTATTTTATTAGAAATTGTTTTGAATCTGTGGAAAAAAGATCAAGAATCACCAGCTAAACCGACAGTTTCAAAAGCTTCTTTGAATTAGAGTTGTAGATTATTTTGAAGTTTATTAAATTAATTTGAAATGGTATTGTGTGTTGTTTTTACTTTCTTTTAAGTTTGACCGATTACATTATTACATAGGTTATGTTTTCTTTGAGGATCTGACAGTGATTGCTTGGCCAGCATGTTTCGGAATAGTGTGGACTTGGATGCATTGTCACCTCGTGAATCTCGTGTGCATTATGTCGTCCTAAAATCCAAAAATGGGCATCATCGCTAAAGATGATTTCTCGACCAAACTTGGAATCAACATCCAACTACTCTAAAATGTACAAATTATCGAGCAAACGACGCTGTTTATGGTCGTTCATTTTTAGCTCCTGTGGCAGTTGGATTTTGTATAGGTGAAGTTTCAACTCACGACAAAAAATTCCCTTTTTACTGATCTGTGAAAGGGCAAGTTCTTCTGAGCGTCGCGGAAGTAACGAAGCGATGAAGTTTTCGGCAGATCTTGTGTCTTGTTTAAGTACGGGGGTTGGCTTATTGTTCACTGAGCCGTTGAACTTAAAAAGATGACTGTTGCGGCTAACCAATAAAAGTTCCAAATTTTTAGCTTATGACTTTTCTTTATTAAAGAATTCACAAAATACGGCTTTAAATTTCCGAAAAATATGTTAATTATAATAAATGAAATAAAAATTTTAATTATATGTCCGTTTAAGTCCTTGCGCAGATTTTAAAAAGAAATATTTAAAGGTTAGGTTTTAATCAATGTGAATTAAATTTAACTTTATAAATAGCGAGAGCACTACAAGTACAATATGTTCGATTCTTTCTTTTAAAGTTGGAATTTAACGTGGAGCATTGCCAGGACGGACGTCTTGTTCGGATTATCAATTGCTAGCTGACCCACATCGAGAACTGCTAACCTGGTGGCCGGGCGCGTGTAGACAACATCTTTTGTCTTAATTACGTCCGACAGTACTTGGCCATCTACGCTTGGTAAAGTTCTTACTACTTTCCCTCTCAGCCAGGGATTTTTGGGACTATTTTCATCTACAATAATCACTATATCCCCCACTGCTAAAGGTTTTGTCTCAACGAACTACTTGGACATCATAGTCAACGTAGGTAAGCCAAGAAGGAAATGATTTGGTGTTAAGGCATCTTCAGTTTCGGTATCGGCCGGAACATAGTTCAAAGGGCTAGAATTGATAATATGTTCGACTTTGGCCATCATAATTAGTAGTAGCTGATCTTTAGGATTTCAAGTAGTTTATATTTGCCCCAAGGCTTTTTTAACTGAGCGAACCAGGCCCTCCCAGCTCACTCCCGTATGAGGGGAAGCTAGTGGGATGAATTTCCAATTTATGCCCTGATTCATGACTTTCTCCTATAGATCGTTACTATTTGATAGGCTAACAACTGCATTCCTAAGTTCTTGGTTTTCTCCCTTAAAATTAGTGCCGTTGTTATTCCATAGCTCAACAGGTTTGGTTTTTCTATAACAAAAGCGTTTAATCGCGAGGATACAGGAGTCGCTCGACAGTCAATGTGTGACGTCTATATGGATGGCTCTGATAGTTAAACAGGTAAATAGAACCCCCAAACGTTTCTCCAGACGTCTCTCCACGGCGACAAACATAGGGCAGAAGTAATCGACGCTGACATAAGAAAATGGATTGGTAAATGACTTGAATCTTGCAAGAGGTAGGTCGGACATCAATGGAGATTCAGGTTTGATATCCAAATTTGGCACACTTAAGAGGTATGATGGTATGAAGAATATGTGACGGATTTCGTTGACAGCAGTTTCAGAAAATCTATGCTGAAATTTTTCGTGGTAGTCTTGAATTATGAGAAGGGTAATCCGGTGATTATAAGGCAGAATGATAGGTCTTTTGCAAGCATTGTTGACGTGTTTTGCTTTGTCTATACGACCTTTAATTCTAATAACATTGTTTAAGTCCATGTATGGGCTGGTCTTATGCAAAGGGTTTGATTTTTCCAGTACAGACCACTATTTTCAAAACAATTGAGATTGACAGAGTCCGTAAAGGAAGTTTTCCGCAGCAACGATTTCTGTTGCATTTAAAGAGACATCCTCCAATAGTTAATTGCTCCACCTTGCGAGTTTAATAAAACGGACCACATATGCCGTTGATCTCTTAAGTCGCTTCCATTTAGAAAATCTCTCACAGTCAACGATGTGTGATGGATCGGCGATTTGATGAATAAGTACCCTAGCCTCTTTATCAAGTTGAAGATCAAGTTTTGTATTCCATTTTGTGGCCTCATCGGCAACATTTTTACCGGTAAGAATCCATTGCCATTCTTTGGGATTAGATTCTTCTAGAATCTCACCAACTCTAAAAACTACGAATTGTTTGAATCGCATACAGTCGTTCTTCATCCAGCTAAGTGCGGTTTTCGAATCCGTGTGTCCTCTTTTGATCGATTTGGCCAACCTCCAAGTAGAGCAGCTCCTAGTTCTAGAAGTGGAACGGATATAAGTTTTAAGGGAGAGACTTTTGTTCTGGAGGCTACTAAGCTACATTTGATTTGTTCCCCCTTTACGACACCCAAATAGGCAACTGCAGCATACGCAGACTTGCTTGCATCTACGAAGCCGGTGGACTTAATAATAAAACGTTTAATAGTCGACTTGTAAGGACGGCCATGTACCTCAAAAAAAAAAGGTGCAACGCCCGCACTGTCCTACTTAAGGACACCCATTTTGAGAATAAAGTTTTATCATTAAAGCTGAAATTTGACATAATGAGTTGTTTTTAGTTACTATATAGATTTATCAAAACGAATTCTTGGGATACTGAAAAAAGAATTTGGATTGTGCAACGGTACCATGCTTTGCATTTGGCGGGAGTTTGGTGAAACTATCTAGGGTCGATGGACAACTATATTCAGGCTAGTGAACATGTTTGGCGTATCTGAGAACATCGTACGAAGACCGTACCATCACAATCGTCGCAGTAGCATCGCGATACTAGCAAATCCAAACGTTTCGGCTTGATTGTTGGGGCAAGTGGAGACGGTCATTACAGCGGAGACTTTAAATTGTTTCCATACGACGTTCAAATTACAAGCAAGTTAAAACCTCTGGATTTTCCTGTTCGCGAATAATTTTGCCAAAAAATGATTGCAATGGCCGAAGAAGACAAAAAATTGATTAATTGTTTATTTAAGCATGATGAGGCCCATTTTGGCCTAAACGCGATATAAAAAAGCAAACTTTCCGTATTGAATGAATCAAATACAAAAAAGCTCTATGAAAGGGAATTGCATCCAAAACGAGTAATTGTGGTGCGATGTTTCATAAAACTGTATTATCGGGCCATACTTCTTTGAAGAAAACGGTGTAACAGTACTTGTTAATCGGAATCGTTATTGAAAGATGTTGAAGACGTATATCATTGAACATCATTTAGTTTCAGCAAGATGGAGAAACTGCAGATATATCCAGAGCAGTTATGGCAGAGCTCCAACGAAAGTTAAAAAACAAATTTAATTATAGGAACTCAACTTTTCGCTGACCCGACTGCAAAAGACTTTTTTATGGGGTTTTGTCAAGCAGGATGTGTACAAAACCAAACTCAGCCGATCTAAACTTCAACCCTCCAGGTCGCAATGATCAGGTGCAGCATATGTGTGGGTGAGCGTGGAGGTCATTTGCTTGCCATGACCTGTCATTGTGACGTAATACCAAATTGGTTTAAATCAAACAAAAATCAAAGAAACTTTTTTTTTTTTAACCAAAGGAAAACAAACAAAAATTTGTTGGCATCACAAAAAGCTAATAAGAAAAATGGTTTTGACTTGAAAAAGGAAAAAGATTGACTTCAAACGCTTTGTCTTAAACAAAGTGTTGTTATTAACATTTTTAAAGATATTTTGAATTATCAAAAGACGGTTCAGAAGGGTAAGTATTCAAAGTGGGTCGCATCACAGCCTTTTTTTAATTATTAGAATGCCAACCCTGCATATTCACCCAAACATTTATCCTTCCTAACGTTTTCAATTTTCACTACCAGTGATATTGAAAATTAAATATTTTTAACTCATTGTATTGTCTCTCCTTTTACCTTTTAAAGAAACAACTCGAAACAAACATAAACGATTTTTAAAACAGGATTATGTTAACATTAGGTCAAATGTTGACCATCTAAATCTAAAGGTGGCTGAAATCCTAGTCTGGACAAACCCTCAAAATTGTACACATAACAACTGCAATCTCCATGGTTCACCCATAGCTACCTCGCCTGGACAAACAATCGCCAATCCAAATATGTGCTGCGCATATGCATGCGGTATTTGCTAAGCAACCGATTGCATTGAAGGAACCACAACAACACAAGACAAGCCAAACAGCAAACAAACCTTATTTGTTAAATTCACCATCATCGTCGTGGCCTTCGTTGTCGGGACTTAGTGGAATAGAATACATAAATCCTCAAAAAATGGTAGGAATAAATACTAAAAATCATATCCATCCCAAGGTATAAGTCCTGAAACTCCTTCACTATTCGCAGATCCTTTCTCGTGGTAAAACGGATTCGGCCAACTCCCGGCACATCCAAAGCGCAACCACGGTCCAACAAGCGAAAAAATCCCTTCCAACGTTGGAGGATTTCATTTTGCAACGTGACTATACAGGAGCACGGGCTTTCCTTGAGGTATACTAAACGACTAGATTCCACTCTAAAAACGTATTCTCAATCACTCCCACTGCTTTTCATTTCATGTTGACTTGTCTTTTTGGTTGTGTGAAAAGTTCGGTAATGAAGAAGACGACGATGAACGTAAACTCCTAGCTGACCAATGGATTGCCTTCTGCAGCTTCCACTTGGGTGACTATCAACAAGCCCTAGATCAGTATAAAACCATAAAATCCTTGGAGCTACTCAACACCATCAACGATGTTAATCTGAATGTCGCTGTTTGCATGTTCTATTTGGGTATGTACGAGGAAGCCCATCAGATGATGGAACACATCCCGAATACGCAACTGAAGGTGCGTCTATTATTCCATTTGGCCCACAAGTTCAACAACGAAGAACAATTGATGGCATTGCATGAATCACTGCAGGATGTTGTCGAAGACCAACTGAGTCTCGCATCGTTGCATTACCTCCGGGCGCATTATCAGGAGGCAATCGATATTTATAAAAGGATTCTTCTCGATAACAAGTGAGTTAGAGTATATATGCATGGTGGTGGGTTAGTATTAGAGTATCTATTGTGTATGGCATCAGCAGGAGTTTACGTAGGTAGACCGAGTGAATTCCGTGTTGCAGATTTATCTTGACGCACAGTAGGGTGTATTTTACAATTTAGGTAGACGTTGCCGCTGCTGGCTGGAAGCTTGTTTGGGGCGATGTACCAGGTATTCTTGTTTTTGATGAGAAAGAACTCTCAAACTATAAGTCACCAAGTGCTTCTTCCTCGAATTTACGAGAATTCTTACGGTGCTTAGTGTTCACCAAGTTTTAATTCCACTATAGAAAATCGTGGTATCTGTGAATAGTCAAGCATTCACAAATCTTATCAAAGTGCGTATCATATTATAACTTCCCACACATTTACGAAATTTGAACTTTTATGTAAAAGATGTCCTTTAGAAAGGAGAAGGAAATTAATTGAAAGTTCTAAATCATAAGGTTATATCTGGTTCGCTCCTGATAAAAGATCACATGGAAGTTTTCTAGCTTTCTCTTACTAGTTTATGTTTCATTTTCTAAACATTAAGCCAGGGTGATGATATTTTCTGATATTTTTTTTTGTACGAGGCTGCGGTAGACTAGTCGCTGTCCAGGGTTTTTCTCAAAAAGGCAAAGAAAAAACTTGGGTTTAGACTTCTTAAAACCCCGATTTTATTCCTTTTAAATCATAATCAACAATTGCTTTGAACTGTTATTAGATGGTATTTGAAACACTTTCCATAAAAAAGGTAAGGGGCTGCAGGTTAGGAGAGCACAAGCCACGACACTAGGCTTGACCGAGTTACTCTTAGGTGGTAACCACGGAATAATCGGTTATGATTACGTTCCCTGTTCCTAGCAGAGAACTAGAGAGTAACAGGTTGGTGGTCGTACGGTGAGATGAAGTAGATGGCGGAATAACCAGAACTAATTTCAAGAAAAAGGTAGGCATGGTAATCGGTTGCGATTGCATTTCCTATTTTAACAGAAAGCTAGATTTATAATCGGTCGGCTTAAAAGCCTTATCCATTGTACACTTAGCAGAAATTAACCGATTGAATAAACAGGGACAGGGAATAGAGTATTTTGGGAACCAATGATTACGAAAGGCCTTTCTCTTTCTCTTTTAAGGTACCCAAATTACGAAAAGGCAAAAAATTCGCCTCATGTGAAATACCCCGTGAAAAGTCACTGTTAAGTTTTATATATCTAATAGTCTATTCAAGGCTGAGGAGATTATTTCAATAACTTAGTAGCTATGCATACAAATACAAATTTGTTAAATAGGCCACTGTCCTTAAGGTAAAGTTTTGAAGGTAGTATGATATTTTATCAATTCACCTCAAGGATATTTGAAGTTACATTGTAATTAATCGTTCACTACTGCAATTACAATTATCCCAAAAAAGTTTGGGAGTTTTGTGAGGTTTTTTCAAAAATCAAACCACAAATTAACATTAACTCCCTTGTGAAATTCACCTTTCTTGTCAGTTGGTTCTTGTGCAATTTGCGTTTGTCCTTCCGTTTTGGCTCTATGTGCACTCTCCGACGACTGTTTTGTTTGCACTATACAACATCCATCATGCATACTATACTACACCTTTAACGTTCGTTCTTCACATCTTTCCAAACCAAAAAAAAAATAGAGACTACTTGGCACTGAACGTTTATCTGGCTCTATGCTTCTACAAGCTAGACTACTATGACATGTCCCAGGAAGTGTTGGACGTCTATTTGGCCAAGCATCCGGACAGCACAATTGCCATCAATTTGAAGGCATGCAATCGTTTTCGTTTGTTCAATGGACGTGTCGCCGAGCAGGAGATTAAGAACATCGCCGACAATGGAACATTCGGCGCGGACCTCATCAAACACAACCTAGTGGTGTTCCGGAATGGTGAAGGTGCCATGCAAACGTTTCCTGCCTTGTTGAATATTGTACCAGAGGCACGATTGAATTTGGCCATCTACTATTTGCGTAATGGCGATGTCCAGGAGGCTCATAGTCTTATGAAGGAGATTCAGCCGACAGTACCGCACGAGTACATCCTTAAGGGGGTTGTTCATGCAGCTTTGGGCCAGCAATTGGGTTCCGTAAGTGTAAATTGCTTTTCAGTTTTATTTTTATTTTCATTTTTTTTTTCTGTTTGTCTCATCGAGTTTTTATTTTTTATTTCTCTTCCATTCTTTGATCCTGATCCTGATTCTCATGGAAATTTATATAGAAGGAACACATCAAGACAGCCCAACAGAATCTCCATTTGGTTGGAAGCTCAGCAACAGAATGCGACACCATACCCGGCCGACAAAGTATGGCGTCGGCATTCTTTCTCTACCGACAATTCGAAGAGGTCCTTGTGTACATGAATTCGATTCGAAGCTATTTTGTAAACAACGACACATTTAACTACAACTTTGCCCAGGCCAAATGTGCCACGGGCTATTATCGAGAGGCCGAAGAATTACTGGTGCATATTACCGATATGGATATAAGGAATCAACACACATACTGCATGGTCCTGGCCAAGTGTCATATTCATGCCGGACATCCGGAACAGGTAAATAATAGGTATCTGCTCCTACGAGTATGCATTGCATTGCAAAGTCTTGTGTGATGTATGCGAAATGCGTGGTCTCACATGGAAATTATTTTGGTTAATAGGTGTAAGCTTAAGGAAGTAATTTATTGAATGTCCATGCGGGTAAATTCAGATTATAATATATCTATATGTCCTTAATGTGTGTCTTGAAAAGAGAGGAAACAGGTGATGGGATGCCTTTGCCTTGCGTATGATGGCTTATTGCATTGAACAAATCGGAAGTTGTTAAGACATTAGAAGATCTTTGCTTTGATGGTCAATAATAATTATTTGTATTTGTTCGCTTAAAGATTAGGTATAGGAACATATGTTTCAGTTGGAAATTACACATTTGGAAATCCTATACTAAGGAGGACCAATGCTCCGATATGAAGTGCTTTTGAGATTTTCCTTGTTTGGGAGAGTTTCACCAAATGTGGACTCAAATGGTCATGATGATTTAGACAAAAGTTGAGAGTTTCAATTCTCAACTTAATTGATTTTTGTCGGGTTTTATAGTAATTTCCATTAAGGAATTAAAAGTTTCTTGAAAAAAGATAGCGGATACAGGTTTTGAATAATAGCTTCTAAGCTTTTTTTTCTGCTTACTCACTTAAGTTGACACTACAGTCCTGTGTGAACTAGGGCCTCACTCATCAAGCTTCCCCATTATACTTCGGTCCCTTGCAGGATGTCTCCAGTTTCTCAGGGCGAGGTTAGTTATGCGTACCACCTGATCCGCAGTGTTCCTCTATTGCCCTGTCCTGTGGCCTTGGATTCGAAGACTTTCTTTGCCGGAGAATTGGTTTCCATGCACTCTACGTGACACAGCCATTATAAAGAGACAGGACTTTACTGCTCAATGGCTTTAGTGTTGTTTGCTCCCTTTATAGCGGAACCCAAATCCAAAGTCCTTGACTACCACAAAGTTTCGGCTGTCGATGTTGAAATTTTGACGGAAACATCTCGGTTGTAAGTTATTTCTTGATCTCACAAAAGCCTCATTAAGTTATATGCATATGCAAGTAGTTGGAAAGATTTTTGAAAGTAAGTGCCTTTAGTGTTGACGTGAGAGCTTTGCACTATTCTTTCAAGGACGATGTTGAAGAAATAACATGATAGGCTTCAGAACAATTTTAACCTTAGTAGAAAGTTCTTAAAATTTGTTTAACTGAAATTCTTATTTGTTTCAGGCTTGGAATCTCTTCATAACTCGTGACACAAACTCCGAAGCATTTTTGCTTCTTCAAATGATTGCAAATGAATGTTATAAGTGTGCTGAATTTTGGGTTGCAGCGAAAGCTTTCGATATGCTAGAAAAGTATGATACCTACTAATAAACGTTATTTTCTTCAATTAAAGGTGAATACATATGTAACTTATGGCCTTTTTTTATTCACAGATTAGATCCTAGTCCAGAACATTGGGAAGGTAAACGTGGAGCTTGTGCTGGTACAATTTATGCTATTGCTGCAGATACAGATCAAGGAAAACCACCGAATGGTGTCGCAGACATAATATCACTTCTTCGTGAATCAACAAATCCTCAAGCTGAAATGATGATGAAGGCTATAAGGAAACATTTAAATGTTTTGAAATAAATTGTAGCCATATTGAATATTCATTTTTGTCTATTTTGTTGAATTTGTCGGTGGTTTAAATTCAGAGTCTTTAGTTTTCCTTTTGCCAGGTTCCTCCAAGATTTGATATCTCGTCATTCAATTTATCAACTCAAAACTCAAGTGTGACCATTAGAAAATAGAGAGATGACAAGAAAGAAGTTGTCGGTGCACATTAATTGTTAATTCCTGAACTCCACAACGATCGGGGAAAATAAAGTGTGGTAACATTCGCGTAGTACGGCTAAAAAACGAATCTCCGTGCCTGACAATACGTCCAAAGTTGTTACTTAAGGGTGTACTGATGAGCATTACAAGAGGCGTGAATTGCTTAAGGGGAGGAATGCAAACTGGATTTTTCTCTAGAGCATAACTCATACCAATAAAGCAAAAAAGCTGAAATAAAGAACATTTCGACGGTGTTTGAAGTGCCGTAAATGATTAAAGATAAATTTGAATGCTAGTCAAGTTAGTTGCAGGAACAACAGCCAAAAGATATAAATGATACTCAAGCCTCAACGCATATAGGTAATATGTATATAGAAGCCACAAAAGAGCGGGAAAACAAATTTTCGCATGGTTTATCAGTATTTTTGGTGCCATTGGAGATGCACATACCAAGAATTTGGAGTAGTTTCCTTGATGCAATTGCTACCCATGATAGTGTCAAAGGTGGTTTATTATATTTTAACGACTGAATTCAACTTTGACTTTACGACGCATTAAATTCTACTCGATTTCCCATATAATGAGCTTATTGTGCTTTGATATTGGAGATTCACATTCGAAATACAGGGTTTTAAATCTAAAAACGAAAATGAAAAGATGAGGGTATCATAACCAGCGAAGCAGGTATGCAAATGGATTAGAAGATTCAGACAGACATCACTAATACAAATGAGAAAGAAAGTTTTGGAAACAGAACAGAGCCATGGGGCACACCAGCATTTAATTAATGATTTTAAGAATTGAACCCCTCTAGAACCACTTTTATTGAACGGCCCGAAGGTAATTTCTAATCAATGAAGGAGGGTTTTGTCAAAACTGAAGGCACGTACTTTTGATATAAGGGCCTGATACCAAACTTTATGAAATGCACTTGAAATGTGGAGCCTTATTTCCATTTTCTTGGTTTATAAGTACTCATTTGTGAATTCCTTCTGGTCTTTGACTCATCGCAGATTTGAATACTTCTATTAAAGACTTAAAACTTCATATATTTTCTTCAAGATTCAAAAGATTCTTCCAAAAACTCTTAAATACACTTCTTTAAATACTTCTTTATTATTACTTAATTCAAACTTTTTCATTCATTTATAAAATGATGAACAGTAAGTGTGTTTCAATACAAACACTAATTGCACCAAACGAACTTATAAAATCTAGTTTGTTGAAAATTTGAAAATCTCATTTTGAAAACTACTAAAAGGTCCAATATAGAACCTTCAATTACAACTAAAACCCAAAATAAATTTACACAGCCAAACCAAAGGACCCTCAATGTCACTCTAGAACCACCCACACCCACATCCCACCAAACACCACCCACCAAAACCATCAGCATCATATTCCAAAATATTAAAGCCTTATGACGGAGTATAGAAAAGGGCGCCAAGTAGTAGAGTTGTAGACATAAAAGGCAAATGGAGAACTTCAATTTTCAGAATTGACACAAAACTACTCCTCCTGTCGCGCGGCTCGCAGCCCTCCCATGCCCTTCAAATTTTACCTACATTCATATAGAATTGGCATGGAGTATGGTGAAAGTCTTTATTTCTAGAAATTTGTCTGTTCGTCGTCTGTGCACTGGATCAAAGTTCCTAATGCAATTATGCACTGGGGATATGATTTCTCTATCAAAAAGTTCACCGAGCAAGGATTCTCTGTGTGGGCTTAGCTGTTGGGATGGGCAGACGCAGATTGGAGGGAATGTCTGTGCAGTTGGCACTCGGCAATCCTGCGAAAGGTAGGTAGAGGTATATGGTGGATTACATTGCTCTTATTATTTGCATTTTAAATAATCCACCGACAGATTTTCGTACAGCAAATTTGAATTAGAATTCTGAACTTTTCGTCCTTTTGTCCGCCTCTTCGTATCTTTCTATTCATTGTATCCCACCACCGTCCTACTGAAGGACCGACACAACCGACCAACCAAACGCCATCATTCATTAGAGATAGAATGTAAATTTTCCACATCCTGCGCCAATCGATCGGTTCGCATAGCAGCGAGCTTGTCAGACAGTCAGCCGAGGAAAGTTTTTGCGGCACAGACGTTTCTTTTGTGTGAAACCGGATCCCGTAAAGTCCTAGATACGAGTGCCAGTGCAGGCATCGAACAAAAGGACACACAACCCGACAAACCCCATCGACATAGACCTTATAGAGATGAAGGGCAAGGGAGGGACCATTGAGAATATTTTATTAAATCATGTGAGTATGTGTGCGATGATTGGTAATTGTATCCTATTGTGAATATTTTTGGATGTTATTCTGGGTGAATCCAGTTTCAGGAAACAATGAATCCTTTTCCGTGTAACATGTTTATGCAAATTATGGTATTTTCCAATATCTAAAGGGTTGTGTGTGTCCTGAACCGATACCCCCGAAAACTCCTCCTCGAAAAATAAGTCAATAAAAATGATTGCACCTCGAGGACCATTCTGCTATCGAGCGGTAGGGAGGGAGGGGTGTGTGTGTGTATTTGTTAAACTTTTCTGAGTTTGGCTTTTCAGTTTTGGTATACAATGCATTTGGGGCCAATTTTATCCCGTCCAGCTTCGTAGTCGTAGTTGCGTTGTAGTCGTCCTTCTCATCCTTGTTGCCTCAAAACTCTATGCAAAGTTATTTTCATTCAGTTTTCGAGGAAACCAGCTGTAGCACTAGCATCATTACTGGGAGTAGCTGTGTAACGAAAAGGACTCTTCTACCACGATTTCCAAAAACGATTTCGGAGTAATTTTCAAGTTGGTCACAGGGGGAACGAAGAACATTTGAAAATATTCTAGTTGTCCCGAAAAAGTGTCGTTTTATTGAATTTTGAATTCTTACATGTTTTACCATCACGACCTCAACCACTACCACCTCCCACCTAACCGCCTACCGACGACCGACGAATTTTTGTCATTTGTACCCGAAGGGAAGGAAGCCCAAGCATCCAATAGATATTGTTCAATATTCTCGAATGAATTGTAAATTGAGATTTTACGGTTGTAAGGATCCGAAATGGCAAAAGGAAATGGATCATCGATTCTATGGTCAATTGGTTGGTTGAATATGCGACAAGATTTTTCTTTTATAGTTTTCCCCTATACACCCGTTTTTCAAATGACAATGACGACATCCGATGGGGTTTCTTTTCCTAGTTGTTTTTTGTGTTATGGGATTGTGTCCCAAGAGCATAGGTACACAATGGGTATTTGATAAAAGTTAATTTTGTGCGTTCGAGATGAGTTGGGGAGGATTTTTGAGATCTTTTAACTAAGGGGGAAGGTTATACAATATTCGTTGGTAAAGTTCAACAACAATTGGATTTGATTTTATAAGTTTTGTCAGATGCATTTTTAAAAGATTGGTCACACTGATGGTATTTTTCAATACCTTTGATTTACTGGAAAAAGAAGATTTTACTAAGCATACCTTTAGTAGAACATTTTTTTTTCCTAAAAAAACACACGGAGTCTAAATTCAACCCTGGAATTAAATTCAAAATCATATAAGAAATAGATTTAAAAACTCGTATAAGTGTGTTCATTTTCCAATAACATTTTTCGTAGAAAAAGAATGCACAAGAAATTTATTTCAGGAAAAAGAAGAATCTCAAGGCTTCAATATGAATGATAAATGAAGTTCTTCTGGCGAAATCTGCATGAAATAATACATATACATACCTTTTCAAAAACACTAATATTAAATCTTTGAGAATAATACACCAAGGGAATAAGATGTTTTCTTCAGCAGATAGAATTTCATGGATTTGCTGTCTCCTCTAGCTGTGATTGATATCAGAAAATAATACAGAGTAGGTAGTCTTATTAAACTTAAACCAAATAATGCTCTCTGATTTGTTCGATTGTTTTGTATCTCGAAAAAGTGATACTGCCTAGAAAGTTTGTTCTTCAATAAACCTTCAAATTTCTATGTTTTTCAAAACTTCAAATGCAACTACATATTTCTCATTGGAATGCTGGTGGGTAAAAGAATGGGATTTAACAACTTAAAGCCTGTTCAGCTTACTGAAACACCCTTACAACTTACAATTCTCAGAAATGCCACTGTATTGAAAATTCCAAAGATGCACAAGGAAAGGTATTTGCATTTTACAAGCATTTGCATTTCGGGTTACAGGCATTTTCAACGTTTTGTCGTATGTGTCCTCGCCCGTCCTTGGTAACCGTTGCATTATTATTATCGTTCTTGTATTATGATTTTATGGAGGCAATTTATTATTTGCATTCCGCTTGCAGGTGCCTTTTTATTGCATTTTCTAAAAATGAGTTATGATCTACATTCGGAGTGGACATTTGTGGTTGGGGTAAGTCTAATAATTGAAGGTCCTTTTATAGAACCCTGATGCCTGATGCAATGCATTTTATCCCTATGATTCATTCTTTTGTCTGCTACCACTGCCACTGTGCACAACTTTCGCCTTGACTCAGAGCATCTCGTAAAGCAAGCATCTTGTGAAAATGCGAGGGAATAACAATTATAATCGGTCGAGTCGATTTCATGGATGCACAATGCACATTTTAAAACTTATTATTTATGGCTTGCATAACATTTTGCAATATTTGTTTCGAATAAAAAAAAAGATGAGAAGATACACATAAGGGAGAGTTGGTATGCCTGGATAATAATATTTATTGTTTGTTTTAGAAGCTCTGCGATAAAGTACTATATGGTCTTCTTTTTGTCCTTCAGGGCATTTTGCCAAACAATAATGTACTTATATTAAAGTCAATTACATTATATTACTTAAATATGCAACGATAAGGACTTGAAATGCACTTTTTATCTGCCAAACAATTTGCACAATTGCATTTAATTGCTTAAGAGATAAGCAGCAGAGAATCAGGAAGAAATTTGAATTATAACATTATAACTAAGAAGATAACAAATAATGAATTGTTATAAAGTAAACATCTGAATACTTTTAGGGGAAAGCGAATTATAATTCTATGGGTAAGTTTCAACGTCTGTATCGATATATCGACCCTTATTCACAAAAACGATCATATGCGAATCCATATCCATATCCATATCCATATCCATATCCATATCCATATCCATATCCATATCCATATCCATATCCATATCCATATCCATATCCATATCCATATCCATATCCATATCCATATCCATATCCATATCCATATCCATATCCATATCCATATCCATATCCATATCCATATCCATATCCATATCCATATCCATATCCATATCCATATCCATATCCATATCCATATCCATATCCATATCCATATCCATATCCATATCCATATCCATATCCATATCCATATCCATATCCATATCCATATCATATCCATATCCATATCCATATCCATATCCATATCCATATCCATATCCATATCCATATCCATATCCATATCCATATCCATATCCATATCCATATCCATATCCATATCCATATCCATATCCATATCCATATCCATATCCATATCCATATCCATATCCATATCCATATCCATATCCATATCCATATCCATATCCATATCCATATCCATATCCATATCCATATCCATATCCATATCCATATCCATATCCATATCCATATCCATATCATATCCATATCCATATCCATATCCATATCCATATCCATATCCATATCCATATCCATATCCATATCCATATCCATATCCATATCCATATCCATATCCATATCCATATCCATATCCATATCCATATCCATATCCATATCCATATCCATATCCATATCCATATCCATATCCATATCCATATCCATATCCATATCCATATCCATATCCATATCCATATCCATATCCATATCCATATCCATATCCATATCCATATCCATATCCATATCCATATCCATATCCATATCCATATCCATATCCATATCCATATCCATATCCATATCCATATCCATATCCATATCCATATCCATATCCATATCCATATCCATATCCATATCCATATCCATATCCATATCCATATCATATCAATATCCATATCCATATCCATATCCATATCCATATCCATATCCATATCCATATCCATATCCATATCCATATCCATATCCATATCCATATCCATATCCATATCCATATCCATATCCATATCCATATCCATATCCATATCCATATCCATATCCATATCCATATCCATATCCATATCCATATCCATATCCATATCCATATCCATATCCATATCCATATCCATATCCATATCCATATCCATATCCATATCCATATCCATATCCATATCCATATCCATATCCATATCCATATCCATATCCATATCCATATCCATATCCATATCCATATCCATATCCATATCCATATCCATATCCACATCCATATCCATAACCATACCATACCCATATCCATATCCATATCCATATCCATATCCATATCCATATCCATATCCATATCCATATCCATATCCATATCCATATCCATATCCATATCCATATCCATATCCATATCCATATCCATATCCATATCCATATCCATATCCATATCCATATCCATATCCATATCCATATCCATATCCATATCCATATCCATATCCATATCCATATCCATATCCATATCCATATCCATATCCATATCCATATCCATATCCATATCCATATCCATATCCATATCCATATCCATATCCATATCCATATCCATATCCATATCCATATCCATATCCATATCCATATCCATATCCATATCCATATCCATATCCATATCCATATCCATATCCATATCCATATCCATATCCATATCCATATCCATATCCATATCCATATCTATATCTATATCCATATCCATATCCATATCCATATCCATATCCATATCCATATCCATATCCATATCCATATCCATATCCATATCCATATCCATATCCATATCCACAAAGAGTGACTGTTATCTCACTTGGTGGCGATGTCAATTGGCAGCCAAGTTCATGTGATTTGACACAATTGGACTCCTATATTTGAGGTTATTTGAAAAGATGTACGTCGTAAACCAAGAGGTAAAGCAAGAGATAATTCGGCACCTCAACTATGCCTTAGTGTAATCGAACCTGTTGAAATAGTGCAGCCGAGGTTACGTTGGCCATTTGGAAGATATTTTGTTCAATACGAATTGAACCAAACCAATATTATTATAACAAAATTAACAGCAGCCCTTTAAATTTTATCACCCTTTAGTATCCATTTCCTGGTGGACAACAGTGTTTTCAAGAAATCTAGTAAATAAAATTGTTATTTAAGCCCTTAAAATATGTAAATAATATAAGTCTCCTTTACAGGACATTAAACAACATTTTTAAGCGGTAACCCAAAACTTGTATTTATGTTAAGTGTTTTATCCACTCCCCTTTTAGAACTAAAATCTTTGCAGAATTTAATAAATAAAACAGAATGGTTTTTATTTTACCCTAATTGTCCCTTCTTTGATTTTTTGAAAACATATCCAATCAATGTTCAATTTAAATGTCCTTAAATCATGTTTATTTTTCGATTCCAAGAATAACAGTTTTTAACAAACAGGACCAGGGTAAAAGAACATTTAAAAAAGGGATGCTAACCTTTCCCTTTTTGCTGTTTTTGAAAATTTAGATATGTCAAACCAAAAAAAAACAATGTTAAACAAATGCTGTAACACATATCCAATAAAATATCTATTTTATGAAGGTAGACATAGGCAAGGCATACTTTTATATGTAGTAACATCCTCTCTTATATCATAACAAGCAATTTCCCAACCGAATATAATCCTGCTGGGGGTCAAAGTAGACACATAAATTTTCTCTGTGAGAGGATAAATTACCAAAAAACACTTTAAGTGGTTATGTGGGAGGGAAGAGGGCCGATTGGTGATATACAAAGTGCATTTGGTTACATATGATACACCACCAGCAGGATGACAAAAGGACCAACCCTTTCTCTTATACCGACAAATTAAAAGGGTTGATAGGTAGACCAACATTCTGTAAAAAAAAGGCCAAAAAGGGTCAATCTTTTCGATTGGACATTGTTTTTGGGAGGTAATAAGGTCTACATTTTTTTGCTGATGCTAAATGATGCAGAAAGGACCTGCTTGTTGTTGCTGTGCCGTTATATCAGTTAAATAGGTCTTCTACTTGGCCATGGCTAGACAGACCCAGAGACACTACAGTAAAGTATAAATTCAGTTTGTCTTGTTAATTAGTATTTAATCTACGAAAACAACTATAAATCTTTACCCCAACCCCCATTGTACTATGGACCTCCCAAAGGAAATGAATAAAGTGTCCATTTTTAATGTTCAACTTCTTTTGTCATATGTGCGTGTGTGTTTGTTGTGGTGTGTTTTTGGGCAACTATGGACTATGTCTGTATAACTTTTTAATCGAAAGATATCAATCTTTTTGTAGACATAGGTCTGAGAGGGTTTTTCGAGAACCAAATATGGGTCTACTTAAAGTTGATTAGTTGCAATCAGATTGTCATCAAGTTCCTGTCTTGTGTAGGCATACATATATAGGTAGGATAGGTATACCTAAGGGTTGCAATAAATTGAAGCAAAACTACTTCGCAAGTAAAGCTGACAGAGGCAGGAAATATAATGTAAATGGGTCTTAAATATTAATTGTTTTTCCTTCTTGTGTTTTAGTTTCAAATAGTTCTTAATGTTTGCTTGGACTAAAGGGTTAAATATTGACTCTTTAGAACACAAACATTTTGGTGGATTTTTAATTAAAAATGTAAATTTCTTCTTAAGTTCTATGTAACTAGGAACAAAATTTTCTCTAATAACGTACTATATTTAAATTGTATCCCATTCTGCTAGAATTACAACTACAACTACAACTACAAACTACAACTACAACTACAACTACAACTACAACTACAACTACAACTACAACTACAACTACAACTACAACTACAACTACAACTACAACTACAACTACAACTACAACTACAACTACAACTACAACTACAACTACAACTACAACTACAACTACAACTACAACTACAACTACAACTACAACTACAACTACAACTACAACTACAACTACAACTACAACTACAACTACAACTACAACTACAACTACACTACACTACAACTACAACTACAACTACAACTACAACTACAACTACAACTACAACTACAACTACAACTACAACTACAACTACAACTACAACTACAACTACAACTACAACTACAACTACAACTACAACTACAACTACAACTACAACTACAACTACAACTACAACTACAACTACAACTAAAACTACAACTACAACTACAACTACAACTACAACTACAACTACAACTATAACAACAACTTAAACTTAAACTTAAACTTAAACTTAAACTTAAACTTAAACTTAAACTTAAACTTAAACTTAAACTTAAACTTAAACTTAAACTTAAACTTAAACTTAAACCTAAACTTAAACTTAAACTTAAACTTAAACTTAAACTTAAACTTAAACTTAAACTTAAACTTAAACTTAAACTTAAACTTAAACTTAAACTTAAACTTAAACTTAAACTTAAACTTAAACTTAAACTTAAACTTAAACTTAAACTTAAACTTAAACTTAAACTTAAACTTAAACTTAAACTTAAACTTAAACTTAAACTTAAACTTAAACTTAAACTTAAACTTAAACTTAAACTTAAACTTAAACTTAAACTTAAACTTAAACTTAAACTTAAACTTAAACTTAAACTTAAACTTAAACTTAAACTTAAACTTAAACTTAAACTTAAACTTAAACTTAAACTTAAACTTAAACTTAAACTTAAACTTAAACTTAAACTTAAACTTAAACTTAAACTTAAACTTAAACTTAAACTTAAACTTAAACTTAAACTTAAACTTAAACTTAAACTTAAACTTAAACTTAAACTTAAACTTAAACTTAAACTTAAACTTAAACTTAAACTTAAACTTAAACTTAAACTTAAACTTAAACTTAAACTTAAACTTAAACTTAAACTTAAACTTAAACTTAAACTTAAACTTAAACTTAAACTTAAACTTAAACTTAAACTTAAACTTAAACTTAAACTTAAACTTAAACTTAAACTTAAACTTAAACTTAAACTTAAACTTAAACTTAAACTTAAACTTAAATTTAAACAGCAATGGTGAAACTTCATACCAGACGGTAAAACCTATTTCAAAGGTGCTAAGCGAGTCTTCCATGTATAAACTTCAGCTATTGAACAAACAAAGAAAAATATCAAAACCAACACAATATTAACCAACAAGTTTATCCTCCTTCTTTGTTGTCTTATTGGTACATCTATACCTACCTCTTAGGTAAAGCTTATATGTCTTATCGGTAGACTTTACAAATCATTAGATTTTCAAATCCGATGATTTCGATATAAAATTTAAGTATAAAATCGTTATACGACCGCACCGAAATCCAAAACCATCTTTTTTTGTTGGTTTTATTTTAAATAAACAAACCAAAGGCGAAAGAAACTTATTTTCGTATATACGAAGCCCCAATCTATGGTTGTTAAACCAAAAAAGGACTCACAGGATTTAAAATTTATTATTTATTGATTTTAAAAGGAAAACAATATAAGATTCTGTTGGGTTTAACCGACCAAAAACTATACGGACGCGACGAACGTGTTAGTTTCTACTTGTAGTTTCAATATCACTTCCAAAGCCATATAGCAATTCAACTCCATTTACTCAACCAAACCCGCTCTTTCCCGCAACCCGCAACTACCAAACCCCATCCCTTCCCTTCCCTAATAATAAAAAGGATAAGTTTTTCAAGATGTTGACTCAAGAGTTTCCAAGTGCAAATTCTGTATGCACTCTCTCTCGAGAACGAAAGGTGGTAAAAGTTTTTCATATTGGAAATGTTTTGCTTTATGGAATTAAACTTGTTGGACTAGGTTCTGATATTTTTCGGTGTAGTTCGTGCATTACCAAAGCTGATTCCTAGGAAATTACCCAACGGGAAACAAGGATTATGTTGAAGTGTATACCAAAAGCAGATATGGCTTTGTTTCTTTTTTTCCTCACTTCCAAAAGCTGCTAATTGAAATGGAGAAGGCTGAAATTTTGTTATAGGAACGAAAAAAGAAGAAGGAAACAGGAGCTTTGGTGATGTGGTAAATGGGAGTAGAACGGGTAGGGGTATAATTTAAGTAATTCATGGGAATACTGGTCTTTTGTTATTAATATTTTTTTTTTGGTTTTATTGTTTTGTTAGTGAAGTGAAAAAGTTACCTGGTCATCAATTCTTGTAAATAGTAGACCGTAATATTTGCCATTATTGCTGTCAAGCGTTATGGTGTGGAAAATTAGATTTATGAGTTTTTGATAGGGCGGAATGAGCAATGATTTATATGTAGGTATGGAGTAGGTAACTTTGGGTGAGGTTTGGTGAGTATTAAAAGAGTGAGAATGATAATTACAGAGGTTTTATTCATGAAGATGTCCCACTGCGCACCGACACCTGGGCCACATCAAAAGTATTTTTATAGTTGCTTTTAGTTCGCTTACCCCACTTAAACATTCCTCCATCCATATAAGTTTCACAGTTAAATTGTAAGCATTTGTAGTTATTTCACATTTAAAAAATCGAGTAATGCATGATGTGGAACGTTTTCATTTTAGCAAATCGGAGTTTTGGACATTTTAAAGTTTTCGAATACGTTACGTCATTCAGCTACTTAACAAGTAGTATGACAATGTTTTATTTTCATACATTTTCAAATAACAATTTAAATATTTGAGTAAAACACTAGACACCCCTATAAGAAAGTTCTGAGAATGCGCTTAAGTGATAGTTTCAAAAAACTGGCCAAGACGCTTTAGTTCTTGAAAATGAAAGGTTTCATGCATAATGTTTTTTAAAAACTAGCGTGAGAGGTGCAATTTTTGGGCAACTCAACGAGTTAAGGTGCAAGGCTCTTCAGCCATACTATCGCGGATAGCAGCAATATTTTTGCAGTTCGGTCTGTACAAACATGCGCTGGAGTTTCCACATTTCCTACAGACCCGGCTTGCTCACATTTTTACACAATTTTCAATAGAAAAAATCACGAAGAGCCCGATATGCGTTTTAATTGGAAAGCCCTTTTTCATAACAAGCCTGAATAACTCTAAGTTTTTGGAAATTGTGTAATTGTGGAAAAAGTTCAAATTGAATTAATCTGAAATTGAAAAATGTCAAATGAATTGCAGACAAAAACTTAACGTTTAGGTGTGGATTACACTCAACATAAGGTTTTAAAATTTAACCACTCTTTACTACTGAAGACGCAACCCTTGTGCTCTTGTATCTTGTCATTTGCTCCAATTTGGAAATTAATCTGATAAAAACTGAAAAAGAGCTTATTCCTGTATTCCCTCCAGGTTCCTTGAAAAAAATCTTATTGACCACAATAAAGGCAAAATTTGTGTTCCTAGAAAACAATTGATTATCTGGGATGTCGTACATGCCTTGGGCTATATGACTAAATGTCACGTCTTACGCAGAGGTATGTTTTCAGAGGAGTTTGAAGTCCAGAGTGGAGTCAGGCAGGACTGCGTACTGTACCCAATACTTTCTTATCAGTGATAAGTGATGTGCTGTTGCCAATCTTCTCAGGAAACGGAGTAATAAGATGGAATCTTTGAATGTATAGTTGCTATTTCATAGGATAATGGACTTGCATCAAAGCAAAGGTGGAGAAGCAGAAATTGTGGAAATTAACACGAGAAAAACTAAAATGTTCACACTCGGAACTTCCCATCATCCTCTCTGATAAACATTGCTGAGCAAATATAAAATGTAAAGAGTTCTCAGTATCTAGGAAGTATGGTCTTTACTCAAGGGCAGATTCAAAATCTCTTTTCACTTCAAATTCCAAGAGATTCAAAGCCTTTATATCAATTAATATGAAACGTTCATTATGTTTTTCAATTAACCAAAGGTTTTACAAAAATGTCGCTTTTGCTGTTTTTGGGACATTTATATTATTGAAATTCGTGTTTAGAGCATTCAAAGCAAATTCACTTCAAAAAGTAGATTAGATTTTAGATTTAGATTGGTTTTATTATTTTTTCAATGATTAAATTCCTAATTTACAAAAACATAAAAGCATGGCATTTTGCCGTCTGCCTAGTTGACAACACATGAAAATTTCACATAATATGAAAATTTGTTTTTGAGCAATAATTCGTATGTATTTTTGCAAAATATATTTATAAAAAAAAAAAAAAAAAAAAAAATTCTGTTTTACATATGTTAGACTATGACTTCAAAAAGTAGATTTATTTAATTTTTTAATATCTTCAAAGTTTTTGTATTCAATTAAAAATCAATTTTGAAATAAATAAAATGCAACACTGGGTCGGTAGAACTTGCTAATGACTTCCAAAAAGTCTGTTTAAAAATATTTATTATATTTTAAGATTTAAATATGTATGTGCAAAATAAGTTTTTCTCAAAAATTTAAATGCCATTTTATTTCTCAAAAAAACTAGATTAACTTTATGGCAAATGTTTTTTTTTTTAAATTGATTTTTACATACATATACAATTTTTAAATTTTGTGTGCAGTTGTAAAGTGCTTATAAATTACATTTTACATGGTGATCATTTCTGAGATATCGAGTTTTGTTAACAAAAAACCATTTTCTTGTTAAATCAAAAAATAAATATAAGGACATTCTTAGAAAACTTAAAAAAAAATAACGGTTTTATTTTTTTTCTGGATCAATGCCGAAATATGTTTTTTCTTGTAGAAAGAAGCCAAATTAAGGAAAAAATTTAGAAAGTTTCGAATTTTCGTATTAAAGAAATGAAAACAAATGCCTTCTTTCGACTTTTCTACCATTGTAATGTCATGTTTGATTAAAAGCTCGAGTTCCAAATTTTTTACGAATTTCGAATCTTTGAAACGTAATTGAAGGAAACTATTATCAATTTGACGATCTCTTATTTAAGGCTTCTTTTTAAGAACCTGAATATTTGCTGTTTTTCTTCGAAACAAATTTTATGAAAATAATTTAAAGCATTACTAAAGTTTTTGTAAATTATAAATTGAGTGAAACAAAAATTTTAGTTGTTTTTGATAGCTTCCCACTTTTAGCAAAATGTCTATAAATTACTAAAAAATCTTTAGATGAAATCTTTGTTTATACAACTTAACTGCATAAGCTTTTTGGCTCATATGAACCCTCCTTGGATCGTCCATTGGTCAAAAGTTGATGAATTTGTGGTGCGTTATTGAAAAAAGGCTGAATTTCCAATTCATATAATGTTCTTGGTTTAATCTTCTGTTAAAAGTAGTACTTTTAGCAATCAAAGTCCAAGGAAGTAAAATATGAATTTTGTTTTTATAAATAAAAATAAAAATAAATATTTAAAAATATAATGGGAGTCATATCCATTAACGCAATACGATATTTTTGAATTCAAGGAAGTTCCTAGGAAAATACAAACAATTTATCTCCCAGGGGGGGGGGTCATGAGCCCTATGACTCCCCCTCTGGATCCGCTATTGTTACTAAAGGCTGAACCGAACAAGATAATAAATGTATAATAAATCTTATACTGCGTTCGGGATGTTGTCCTATTTTTGCGGAACAACTCTCTCAGCTCGAAGAAAAAGCTACGACTACTACTGTTTCGTTAAAACGTCGAATCAATGCTGTTAAGCGGTTGCAGCAGCTGGAAAACAACAGCAACGATTAACAGTAAACTGCAAACTTTCAATAATAAGTGTCTACGGAACATCAAACAAATTTTCTGATCCAATCGTGTTCCTCTGACGAACTACATATGTACGATAACGGCTCAGGAACTATACGGTATATTATAACAGGGTTTAGTTGGCGGATTAGACTTAAGCTTCTATAAGGTAATGACTATATTGCATGACAGGGAATGCAGTGGAGTCAACTCACTTAAAAAGGCCGAAGAGTCATTAGGTCCAGGAGAAATCATCGATATTGGGAAAGGACTAGAGGAAGCTCACAGCCGGAAACCACAGAATATGACAAGTAGGTGTAGTTGCGGCTTATTTTCCGCTAGAGATCATCTCCGGACTTAATAGGTCTGGGGTGGTAAATAGGTAATTAAAGTAATATAGTCCTTTTAGCAGATTGGTCGAGTAAATTTAAAAATACATAAATCAATTAAATCCACATATTATTTTTATGTATTTATAATTACGTTTAAAGATGTCAGAAAGTGACAGCTTCGATAGGCAAGTTCAGAAATGATAAGGTAGTGTTAGGAATCGATTATGGAGTTCACTTGACAAATTTCAAAAGTAAATCTTACAACGTATTCGAAAAGTCAGTGGATCGAGTTGAAGAAATTCTCAAAACTCTATAATCGATGTTATATTTTACTGTTGAACACTTTTCCACATTTGTCTTGATCACGCAGATCCAAGATACGTTCTTCATTTAAATAGTTGTGGCATTTTATTTATAAATGTTAAAGTTTTGACGAAAACGAAAACACACTTCAAAATCCCAAAACGAATATACCCACTGCACCAACACCTTCAACAGAAAACCACACATTGAATTCATCTAAATTCAAATATTATCTGTTATTAAGAAAAAATAAACAAATCATTGATTTTATTTTCCAATTCACAGAAACTGTTATTATTATTATTAACATACGATTTGTGCCACAAATAGTATTTCCAATTGCTCAAACAGCAGGACATCACAAATATTTCAGTTTGATGAGCACTCAACTGTAAGTGGTTAACAGATGAATGCCAAATTCAATTAAAGTTTTTCCATTATGGTGGCTGCCATAGCCATCATCCACCCCGTTTTGGACTTGCTTTGTCGTCAAGTTTTCTGTTTCCAGGCTTGGCGTTAACGTGTCCCACCGACCGACCGACCGACCGCATACAAATGGCCACCAAAATATTCTGTCAAAAACTATTATCCATTCTGAATTTCTCAACGTATCTACTCAGCGTATCGGTCGGTCGGTCGATCGGGAGGAAGGATGATGATGGATTATGTGGGGAGGGGAAAGAAAGGAATTCAAAAATAATAATTCATCAATTTCCATTTCATCTCATTACGGATTCAATTAGAATCCAATCCTCTTTCTCTCCAAAACTTCCCAATTATCTGCTGCCAGATTCCTCCATCCCATTTCATCGCTTCCCATTGGGGAAAAAAAACCACATGGACTGATGGTGTTCAAAGCACCCTAAGGGGGTAGATACAGGATAATAATAAGCAGCAGCAGCAGCAGCGGTGGCAGCTGGGGGGCGTAAGAGGACTACTGTCGTAGACACCAGCCATTCCCAAAGCCACGAATTAAACACATACAAAAAAAGAAAAACGAATTCTCGAGACCGCGATTGTGCTTATAACCGCGGTAGCAGCGCGAGGCGGGCGTGGATGGCGTGGCGTTCCAAAGAAGAAGTGTTTGCTGCGAACGAGAGGTGTTGGGCTAGAATGGCAAGCCGCCACTCAACCTCAATGGTGGCGGTCGTGTCAGAAAAACCGCCAAAGCGATGCCAGATCTAATTAAATTTGTGGCAGCTTGTTGTTTTTATATGGTGGTGTGAGGCACCGCGGGAAATCTGAATAGGAAGAACAAGCTTCTATACTATGGTTCTCTTCTTCCTGAGGCTTCTGCCATGATATCGATAGCCGGATGCGGTCAAAGTGAAGTATAGCACAAAACAAGGTAACGAAAAAAAATTATAATTTGCTTTGTATGCGCTGTGTTCGAGATAATGCCTTTTGGCCCAATGTAAAATCGTGTACAGAAGGGGGGGGGTTTGTGCAGGGTGTGGAGGCTGTGGGTTTAGCACTGTTTAATTATACTTCTTTGGTGGTTTTGGTATAAATCGAACAAAGAAGAGCGCAACAAACAATTGATACCCAAATTGAACGTCTTGGTCTTGTAAGCCTCGAGGTGCTTAGAAGATGGTTTTGTTGTTGAGGCGGTGTTTGTTTAGTTCAGCTTTTTTTTGTTCATGCTACAAAGATTAGAAGACATGGTGGTGTCTTATCATTTTTTGTTGGTTAGGCAGATATATTTTTGTTTGCTTGGGCACGAAAGAAGGGAATAATAAAGTAGATTTAAGAAAAAATGTTCGTGAGGCGATTTGCAATTAAATTTAATTCAAAAGTAGGTGAACGTTAAATTGGTAAAAACCACACCTTTTTCATATTTTTAAAGGAAACTAAATACTTCCAAAAATGTGATTTGGTGCATAAACGGTCTTTATCCGAACTTAAAGTTGGAATAAAGAATAAAGATATTTGGAATAATGAGAAGCCTATTCATAATATTTGAAAAATAACTTTTATTTTATGATTTGTACGAAAAACGTTGTGGAATGAATTTATATAGATTTTGATAAAAAAAATAAGTAGTTTCAAACTGAAAGTCTCTAGGAACTTTAAGGAATTCCTTAGATATTTATCACCTCCAAATATATTTTTTAGTAGATGAGTCTCGCATGATTTATTTCAGAAGTTGGATAGCATAACAATGTAGAGGCAGAGAGTTCCAAAGGCGTACAATATGAATACAACATTGACGCTCAGTATTTAGAAAATTGTATCGGGGTAATATTAAAGCAAAGGACCATGTTGAATGAGGGAAATTAAGCTTACCGTATAGATAATCAGGTTGTTGTGTTTGGATGATCTCATGTAGGTAACTCAGAGAACGAAAGCTTATTAACCTGTCTAGGCTACAATCAGAAATCCGTACCACAAAAATGGATATGCGATCATAACGGAGTAGATTATAAATATAGCGGGCAATATTATTATAAGCAGCATTACATTTGCCGCTAGTCACACAGTCTAGTTTACAAAATATTTCAGACCCATACAGCACAATTGGTAGTACAAGGGCCCTAGCAAGTAGCAGTTTAGTTTTGATCGGGATGAAATTTCGAGTGACTTGAAGAAGCCGGAGTCTTCCATAGACTTTACCAATGGCACTATTAAGGTGGTCATCCCAAGTGAGAGTGCGATTGAATATTACTCCTAGGTTTCTAGCAGTGCTAACATATTCAATGGTTTCTCCGTTACGTCGGAGATCGTTCTTTTTTGACCACTGTGAAATGCGGAGCAGTTCCTTGTTCATTAAAGCAACCGCATAATTTCTAACCCCAATAGGTCTACTTATCAGGAGCTGCACATCATCAGCATAAATATGAATAAAACAATATTCAGCAACTTGTGGTAACTTATTTATGTAAAGTGAAAAGAGCATTTGTCGAAGGATAGATCCCTGTGGCACTCCACTGAAAGCATTGAGAAATGTGGACGACTATCCATATTGGCTACCACGCATTGTTGCCTTCCGTTGAGATACGAAAGAACAAGCCTTACATTACTCTTAAGAAAACCCAAAGTTAATTCGTAGCTTTCTTCAAAGAATTGAGTGGTTAACAGTATGAAAAGCCTTTGAATAATCTAACAGTGTTAGCAATTTAACATGATCACTGTCCATTGCCCTTCTTATTTCATCAGTTACAAAAAGTAAGGCGGATTTGCAGCTGCGCTTAGGTCGAAAAACAGACTGACAGGTACTTAACAGGTTGTTGATTGTAAGATATTTTTGGATCTTCAAACACCTTCGAAAGAAACGGAAGAATGGCAATCGGCCGAAATTCTGTAGCAGTACCTGTTTGCTTTTTGGGAATGGGAATAATCTTAGCCTTCTTCCATTCTAAAGGAAACTCGGAAGTAGTCAATATACTGTTAAATATGTAAGCAGCAGTCTCAAGAACTTAGGGTTCATTTGGTCCAGGCCAGTAGCATTAGATTTAATCGATATTATTGATTCTACAATGTCTTCCTCCTGTATTCTTATAAAACTCAGAGAGCTGTTGATAGAAGTTGGTTCCTCCTAAGTAAGGGAATGAACGGGTGAAGCAACGTTTAAGGACATGGACGTAAACTATTTGTTGAGTGCATCACACATCGATGTCACCAACAGGCTCTTAAGATTTCTTGATAGTACCGATTTCACGCAGGTTTTTCCATATCTTTCGCCAGAGGTTAAAAAGCCAAGTTTGTTTTGTCGGAAAAGATCTCACCACCATTTATTTTGATGTCCAAAAAAGGTAATGCTATTTTGTTATCATCATTCCAGAAAGAATTGTGCAAAACTTAATCTTCAACAGGAGAGGCACAATCTTCCAACGATCTGTCCTATTACTCGGATACGCGGAAAATATTGACATATGAAATAGGAAGAGCAATACGACGAAATCAAAGAAGGTGTCATCAAAAAATGACTTTGAATGACGACATCCGGGAAAGAACACCATCATATGGACAGCTTTGAGGGAGTTAATGACTTTGTCTACGTAGACACCGCTATAAATTCGTAAATCGCTGATTCGTTCGACCTAGAAGGCAGTTAAGTAGTAAAATCCTCTCTCGAACTTCTAAAGTCACCATCTATAAGACACTCATCATCCCGGTTCTCATTTATGGCGCTGAGGCTTGGACCCTGCCAAAGAAAGATGAGAAGGTTCTTCGATAGAAAAATTCTTCGGGTGAATTTTGATCCTTTATGCATAGATACAGAGTGGAGTCGAAGATACAACGACAAACTTAAAGAGCTGTTCAGCGACACTGACCGCGTTAAAAAATAAAAGCCCAACAAATTATATGGCTAGATCAAGAAAAGCGAATGGGAATCGAGGTTATAGCCCGGAAGGTTGTCAAATCCAATCCCGAGGGACAGCGCGCGTAGAAAAGAAAGACCGCGAATCAAGCGTCGCAATCATGTCTGAGAGGACCTTAATCAACTTGGAGTGCGCATTTGAAGACAGCTAGTTAGGGACCGAACTCGCTAGAGTACTGTTTTGTCACTTGATGAAATCTTTTTTTTTCTCGTAATCATTAAAAGAGAAATGACAAAGCTTTGAAAGTATAAACTTCAAATTTTGCTTTAAACTTCGTATAGACTCAAAGAAAGGCTCATAACTAAAGGGAATTCCCAGAAACTAAGTAAGCAACCAAAATAATTAAAATTGTATAAAATTATGGAGCAATAGTCCGTTGAGAACTAGGGCCTAGTGACTTACAACTATTAACCATTCCTGTAATGCAAGTAATGTTGCCAGAAATAGAGGGGACTTACAACTTTAAGCCGAATCTGAAAAACTAATTTGAGAAAGCACTTTTCATAACAAGAATTACTCTCGGAGAATTTATCAATTCCTAGCAAGGGGAAGTACCCGTGAAAAAAGCTTTAGATGGCACAGTCAGGGTTTGAACCCAAGACTTCTGGAATCACATTCCAACGCATTAACCATCACGTCACGGATATATAACTTATCTTTAAAACCAGCTCTTGGTTGACTAAAATATTTTAAAGGAACATCATTTTAAAAACCTGATGCTATAGACAATTTTAAAAGTGAGATTCGAATTTATCTCAATCATTTACAAAAGTTTTGTTTTGTTCATGCAGCAGAAAAAAATTGTCGGTAAGTCTAATTTTTGTCATTTTTCTTCAAAACTCATTAAAACTAAAAATCCTTGGTAAAACTGTCATTTTAAGTGAGGAAATATGAAAGAAAAGTTTTAGGCACATGATTTTGTATGAAAAGTCAAAAAACATAGAGCACAAAATTCAAAATGCCGAAAAACTCAAACAATAGTTTTTATTTTGATAAAACTTCTTTTGTTCTTCATATAAGTTTCCATCGTCAACGCTAAATAAAAACAGAAATTCATTTTCCAAAACACTCGTATATAGAACATACAGCAAAAAGTTGACCAAAGCGAAAAACCTTTAACACTGATAAAATACCTATCATCGAACATGTCCCAAGTTCTTATCTCCCCATTGAAACTTTTCCAATTGTTGTTCAGAGAAAACTATATGTAGTTACCTTCGTTCACATTGCACATTTGAAAAAGTCGGCCAAAAGTTTTTCTATTTTTTTGTTTTGTTTTTTGATATGAAACAAACGAAAACTAAACTAGAAAAAAAAGTTTAGTCAAAAATCCACCTTAGCTTTTCGTATCTTTTACCGAAAGTATATGTATATACATATGTCCACCTATTTAGAGATAGACTTTCACCATTTGAAATCACCCTCTTGTGGCCAACATTTATCTCCGAAACAAGGAACAACAATTGTTTTGGTCTCTCCATTATTCGAGTAATGCATAAAAGGCAGAAAAACTTTTGAACTTGTTCACCCTCAATTCGAGGAAGGACGCCATGGATAGAAAATGAACTGCAATAAGAGAAAAAAAACTGAAACTCGTACTGTTGAACCGCAAAATATTACCAACCAATGAAATACAAATTTGACATTATTATTTTCGAGAGACCATGAACATGAGAGTTGGTTATGTCTTTTGAAAGTTGTTTTGTTTCTTTGGCATTCGTATCTTTACGTACACCTGGTGAAAGGTGAGAAAGTTTTGTAATTTACTTTTGGCAATTTAGTGAGCTATTTTGTCTCTATTCGTTTTCACCGTAATATTGGTCTTTTGAATATTTCATAGTCATCTACAACCATTCACTTTACATGTTTTATAATTAGTCATTAGTTAATTACTTTCGTAATTACATTTTTCATTAACTCTTCATTACTTTGTGAAATGTAGGTTAAATTAAATAAATCTAATGAGTAATTTCAATTTAATTATTTAATTAAACTTGTTGGAAGGTTTCAGTGAATAAGTTTTTTTTAAGTGCCTTATTCTTCTCTGTGAATATGAACTCTGAATTACATGTGACGAAAGTTAAATCGTGTGTCATTTTAGATGACATTTCAAATCAAATTCATGTCATTTCCAATGTCTATCAATCAGTTAAAATAGAAGCTATGTGAGAACCACATTAATTAAATGCAAATATTTCTACTCTGACTATTTTATTTTGTATAATTTTATTTTATAATTAATTTTAAACATTCTCCTCACACATTTATAAGCTTGATTTTATGCTATCCTTTATTTGTCATGCTGTCTTTTACTCATGTCTATACTAGATATAAATTTATATGGATAAATCTGGTGCAATCAATTTAATATCAAACCAATCGTCCACTCGTCATCATAATCAGCTAAAAAGATACCTGCTATAAATGATGCTTTACATATGCATCTAAATTCAAGCTTTGTCCTACCGTTCAAATCAATTTAAATAAAATATTAAGGCCCTAAGTGGGTCGTGTTTAGTGGAATTTTATTTTTGCTTTCAAAAATATTTTTGAAATCTTATCACAACTTTGTAGCTTTTTACAAGTGCTTAGTGATTAATTTGTTAGTTATGTTTAGAGATTTATATCGAATGTTCTTTGAAAGACGGAGTATTGGTTTCCATATGCCTTACGTGACCAAACCATCTCAGTCGTTGGACCTTAACAGCATGTGCAGCTCGTCGTTCCATCTTATCCTCCCCTAGCCTTCTATGCATACGGGACCGTAGATCAGTCTAATCAATTATGTCTCGAAACAACTAACGATGCTTTCATTTGCTTTTGTCATCGCAAATTCTTTTGCAACAATTAGTAGAACAGGGATGATTAGAGACTTCTGCAGATAGCAACACTTTGGTTGCCCAAGAGAAAGCTTTGCAACTCAATTGCTTTTTTAACCCATAGAAAAAGCAGCAAGCAAGATTAATCATCAGTTCTGTTGTTTTTTTCTGCTCAGGGACTCCAAAACTAGATATGGATCTACACAGTTCGTCGTATCTATATGCTTACTTATGCGGCCTTGAAATCAATGAAAATATTGTAAATGTCGATTTAATGTTTTTGTAGGTTTTTTTTTCAGGATCTGTTGTATCTGTTGTGAATATTTGATCGACTGAGGACTTTTCTGGTCTAAGGCCACACTGAAAAAGACCTCTCAGGTTGTTGACGATGTTAAATGTGAACGTTTAGAACCCGTTCACATATAACGGCTGATACATATCGGGCATATTGTTATTTCGACTATATCTTGCAGATAAGTTGGTGGATGCTCCTAACAAAATTATCTCCAGCTGCTTTAAAAAGCTCCTTATCTAAGCCATCTTCTCAGTGGCTTTTGTAAGACTTCAGCTTAGGTATGACCATCCTTACTTCGTCTAGGTCTGGAAGACTTGATTTTTCCACAATCTCCTTGTCGGCCTTCGGTTCGAGGGTAATGCACTTTTCTTTTCGCCTATTCATAAGATTTTCTAGCTACATTTGTTTGCTTGTTTTCTCTTTTTCCTTCTGAAAAAAGCTTTGTTCCTTTCTCCTCTTACGCTTATAAAGAGTGATTATTTAAAAGCTATAAGAAAGTTTTTTTTTTTTAAAAAGACATAAATTCAGAAAAAAGCATGTAATCTTTATTGGAATCGATAGTACGGTCCATATAATTTAATGTTTGAAGATTATTTCATGCAAATGTTGTCCTTGACTGCGCATCAAATGGTCCATCCGCTTAGTTCAATTTTAGCATACTCTTTACAACATTTCGACCGATATCTCACGAATAAATTGAAGCGGGCTTGTCTGTATGCGGACATGAGCTTTATTATAGCCCCACAAAAAAAATCTAAGGGTCTTAAATCGCATAATCTAGGCGGTTAATTGACCGGTTCCGAACGTGAAATAAAATGTTCACCGAACTTACCTCTCAATAAGTCCATTGTTGCGACTGCTGTGTGCCATATGGCACCGTCTATTTGAAACCACATTTCATGTAAGGCAAGCTCTTGAATTTTGGACAAAAACAGTTGGACATCATCTCCAGGTAGCGCACACCATTCACAGTAACGTTGCGATTTGCATCATCTTTGAAGAAGTACCGTCCAATGATGCCACCAGCCCATAAACCGCACCGAACTGAGACTTTTTCTGGATGCATTGGTAGCTCTTGCAATGCTTCTGGCTGATATTCACTCCAAAATCGACAATTCTGCTTATTTACGTACTCATTGAGACAAAAATGAGCTTCGTCGCTAAACACAATTTTTGGGTAAAAAAGTAGATCTTCGGCCTACTTTCCAAGAGCCCATTCACCAAAAATTTTACGTTTGCAGTAGGTCATTCGGCTTCAATTATTGCACCATCTGTATTTTAAAAGGCATCACACCTAAATCCTATCGCAAAATGTTCCACTTTGTTGAGTAAAGAGGCCCAATTGCTGGAAATGCCGACGAATCGATAATTGATGGTCATCATTAACACTGGCTGATAGAGCTGTGATATTTTCTTCAGTTCACACTCTACGTTAGCGTATTGGTGGTCTTATGTCCAACAATGTAAATTTCGTGCGAAATTTAGGCACAACATCCCGAATAGCCGCTTCAGTGGGCCAATTAAACTGACCATAAAATGGAAGAAGCGAGCGATGAACTTAGTATTAATAATAAAATTCAAAAATTTGCAAGCGTTGTTCGTTTCCAAGACGAAGATGTTTGACAATGAAACAAAACACGAAACGTTCGTCAGCTGTTTAAACCAGTAGTGCCAAAAAGATAATAGCTAAAAAATCACCCTTTAGAACTCGTGAGCACCTCTCGTCCTTCCAAGCAGCGCCACTTTGCGTGTCTGCCGACATTTACCATAAGACCAGATGTGTGTTGTTGATGGCTTTTTAAAACCCAGCACGTCAGAGGGGTTGACTATAGATTGATCTGGAGACCTCCAATTTTTTTTTTGGATGTTAAGGTGTGAAAAACGCTTACAGATTACCATAACTTTTCGTCCCGCAGAAAAATCGATCAGTTTTAATCCGTTGTCGAAAGTGTTGTCGTGCAGGCTGTTTTCTTTCTTATTCCACCAAAAATGACTGTATCCTTGCTAGCTTTGCAATGAAATCTCTGAGAGGTCGTAGAATATATCTTTGGTGCTGTTATCCCTCTCTTTGGAGGCGCTTGCGCATATAAGCTATATTGTTTCCGAATTCTTCTTCCAGACTTGTTGCCTTCCTTAGGCTCCAACAACAAAGCCAATTCCAAATATTTGTTGTTGGGTCTTTGAAACGTCCCAAAATGTCGAAATTTACAATTTGACAATTCGATTGATTACAATAAGGACAAAATGAGGATAACCTTAGACAAAAGGACAAAATGAGGATAACCTTAGACATGGGATTTTCACCAAAACGGTACCAAATCAACTTTAGGACAAGTGTTAGAGTTTAGGTAAAATTAAGAATAAAGTCAAAATGTAACGTCACTTCACAATGTTGTGGAATAATGTGTACTCCTAAGAACAGACTTGGAAAATGTCGTTGCTTTTATTTTTCAAAATTATTTGTTCTTATTTGAAAAATAAAGAGATTCAAATTGTGGAACTCTTTTGTGTTTGCATGTTCCAACCATCTGACCTTTATGTCCATTTCATCATCATCTAAAATGCAAGCAAAATATGTACATATGTACTAAAATACGAAAACCAAACGTATTTTTCTCGCATTCAAAAAACAAATATACGATGCCACTTTTGCAAATATTTGCATTTAGGCCAAATAGACTATGATTTTAGTTGGTTGTATGTTTATATGAAGAGATGGTGGGGACCGGGGAGACGATTATATGTCGTTGGAAGTGTTTCAATTTAATAATCATTTCGTGGCACCGCAAATAAATCTGGACTTGCTCTGCAAATTTATATACAAATCGATTTACGCAAATCCTGAATTTCACCTGAAATTTTCAATACAAATTCACAAAAACATCACACAATGCAATACACATATGTAGCTTGCTATAGAAGAAGGATAACGTTCGTTTGCTCTGTCGATAGAGGCTGAGCGAGGGAGGAAGGGGGTTGGATGGGAGGAATAGAAAATATCAAACCCGGAAAGTGATGGTATGAATTCGTTAGGATTTTTATGTGTATCATCGGTGGCGCGGCGGTGTCTACCATCGGTCGGTGGGGACGACATAGTTGTCCACTATAATAATTGTTGTTGTTTTTATCTGTGATGGTCGACATCTATAATTGCAGATCTCCCTATAGGTATAACGTTCCGATTGTGATCGGACCTGCCGCCATGCGTCCACTAGTCTGCCTTCGAGCCCTGGAGGTCCTCCTCCTCTATACCGCACATAAACCAATGTACATCAGGACAACATCAGCCACAGTCCAAGCTCCAGGTCCAGGTACCAGTGACCATCAGGACCCAAGTCCGGGAGTCTATAATTTGCACAAATGTTCTGTTCTGTTTCTATTCTGTCAATTTGCTGGTCAGGACAGCAAAATGTCTGCGCATAAAATCAAATAAATTAGGAAATCATTTCGAATGTTCGCCTTTTGTTTGTAGGTATGCGTGGGAATGCTTCCATATGTAGGCAAGCGAGTATATATGTAAGTGTGCGAGTTAGAAGCATACTTGATATCGAGCCACTGAAGGTTGCGTAGAGCGTAAACTCCCAACAAATATTTTCGATGAGATGATTCCAGGACACGCCACCGCATCCCAAGTATACACCGCATCCCACCATCAGGCAGGAAGGCAGGTGTATACCCTCAGTGATGTCCTCTTCTCTGTTTAACATAATCCAAACAAATAGTGAAATTAATTTTTAAAGTGCTCCTGATTTATGGAGCGGTGAGTTTTTGGATTTTGATTTACCTGATGCCGTCCCCGTCAGCCATTAAGAATTTAGTAGGTTGGTATAAGCGCGCTTATGAATAGGCTATAGGAACTATAAGCAGGGAGCATCAAGGTAGGATATAGAATTATAGCCAAAGCCATCGGCTAGGATTCACCTTATATTTGCGCATTTATATATTTATGTGTATAAAATATATGTGGAGGTTTTGAGTGCGGTGCAAATGAGCAGAATAGTGGCTAACAGCCAAATTGAAAGCCTACATAGGTATAGTACCCTATAATGCTACACCAAAACCTGGCCGGGCCGACGATGTTGATTTTGGTTCATGGAACTCGTGTGGTTGAATTTTGAGTTAATTTGTGAATTAAATCAAATCGGATTTAGCAAAAATAACCCACCGCATAGGGAACACAAAATATACACAGCAGGGATTTTGCATACAAAATTTGAATAGGTTTTACAAAATTGGTAGAGGCACGCCATACCTTAATGCTTATGAGCTGCCTTTTTTAGCTTTTGTTTGAAGTTGTTTATAGATAGACGCATTTTATATATAGGACGGATTAGTACAGCTTGTCCTTCATAGTCGCATTGGCCCCCCGGAGCCATCTGTTATTGCTAATTTTATTAAGCTTGATGATTTTATAAAAGGATTTACATAACGTGGACATAAGTCGAGGTTTTAAGAATTTTTAAAAGCATCTTCGAAGCCTATGACATATTTTCTAGTCCTTGTATGAGAAGGTTACGAGTTCGTTCCTTCTTCCAATTTGACCTCAAAGAGGTCACTGTTTGAAATACCTACTTTAGTCATTGTAAGATACCTTATTGCCGTGATATAGCTTTAGGAGGTACAACTCAATCCATTTAAGTTACTTAGTGCAAACTTGATCAAGGAAGATAATCATTACCATTCCAAAGCATAAATTGGCCAAAAATCAATGATACTTCCCTTAAAACTCTCACACCCAACTGCCCTTATCTGAATCTTTTAGTATATTAACTGCTGAGAAGAAAGCATGTCTATGGAAAAGCATCTGTTCATTCGATTGCAATAATTCTCTGAAATAATTATTATCAAAATCCCAAATGAACATCTGTGGCTGAATTTCTGCATTTTCTAGAAGACGAGGAAGCATTCTCATTGTTGTGTCTGCAATAGTTTCAATTTGGTGAAGCTTCGAACGTGTGATGATGTTTTTTAATGAGTCCAATATGAAATAATTATTATTGTATCCATTTCTCAAAATTTTAAACATATGGGAACCGAAAAGTTGATGCTTTTCTATTTCTACGATTTGGAAATTGGAAGGAGAGGATCTACTCGTACGTATATACTTTGCAGTAAAGGAAGTCATAAAAGTTTTGAAGTTGTAATTGAAATTTTATCATTTTGAAAGTGTTCCCTTAAATACAGACTTGTGTCTGGTTGCTGAATTGTTACATTCAATAATTTACTTTTGTATTTTTTAACATGGGTATACAAAGTGTTTGTAAGGAAACAGAGACTTTTATATTGGATGTAGTATTACGTTAAGTAAGATTACATCATGGCACTGACCTCAAAATTCTAAAATGGTTTTGTTTGCTATTTTTGAGTAATAATAAATGTTACATTATTCATGCAGGTTGGACTCGAAATTTTAAAATGTTCAGTGTTTTAGAAGTGAACATAGCTGTATCGAAACTAAAGTCCAACAAAGCTGCTGGAGCTAACGGCCTGAATTGGTAGGAAGTATGCACCAACTTCTCTGTAAAATACAGCTGCGGCCAACTAATTAGAAACACAAATTTGTTTTACCTTCTTGCGAAACCTTTTTGCTTCAAAACTTCCCGATATCTTCGTTCCATTGATGAAATAAGCCAACTGCACTACTCTACGGGTACAGCATTCCAAGCAGCTTATTTTTATCTTTAATACCTTCGAAAGAACATCATTGTTGGAGTTATTTTTGAGAGCAACAGCTCTTTTAACATCTTCCCCAAGATGCTCTATCGGATTTAGGTCTGCACTTGATGATACCCATTCCAAAACTGTTATCGATTGGTCCCTAAAGAACTGTTTCGTAATTCTAGCAGTGTGCTTGGGGTCGTTGCCTTGCTGAAACTTCCATATCACTGGCATTTTTTCATCGGCCCAATCTACTAATCGTTCCTTAAGAATGTCAATGTATTTAACGGCTGTCAGCGTTCTATCGATTCGATGGATTGGGTCAACACCACACCACGAGAAACAACCCCAAACAGCATTGTACAATGGGGAATAAGAAACCGCGTGGAATTTAATGCTTCGAAAACGCAATGCTGTCTTGTATCGTTAAAGCGAAATAAACCCACCCTGCCTTTATCCATAAATGGCACTTGCATCGAGGAAACTGAACATCTGGATATTCTTGGTATGTGTATCACCAACCACCTTTTGTGGAATGATCACATACGCGATGTCGCCAAAAATGCCGCAAGATGTTTGGGTTTTCTAAGGCGATGCAAGAAGTTTTTCTCCCCCTCTGATCTGGCTGTTATTTACAAGTCTTATATACGTCCAAAGCTTGAGTATAACTCCCATATCTGGGCTGGTGCTCCTGCAACTTACTTAAGCCTCTTGGATAGTATTGAACGTAGAGCATTTAGATTGATTGGTGATATTACCATCATAAGATCATTTACGTCACTTGAACATCGTCGAAATGTTTCTTGTCTCACCCTGTTTTACCGTTATTTTAATGGTTTATGCTCTAGAGAAATAGCCAGCTGCATTCCTCCCCTTAAACAGTTCAACCGTAATACTCGCGCTTCTAGGAATGCTCATCAATATACCCTCGAGCCCATCTTCGGTCGTACTGTCAAGTATAGAGATTCGTTCTTTAGCCGTACTATGCGAATGCCTTACCACACTCTGTCTTTCCCAGCTATTGCAATATTCAGGAATTCAAAACCAATGTACACCGACATCTCCTTTCAACCCCTCTCTCCCTTTCCTAGAGCTCACACTGTGTCTACATAATAAGGGTAATATATCCCCTTGAGTGTGCGCTTATTATAAAAAAAAAAAAAAAAAAATTCTAGCAGTGTGCTTGGGGTCGTTTCCTTGCTGAAACTTCCATATCACTGGCATTTTTTCATCGGCCCAATCTACTAATCGTTCCTTAAGAATGTCAATGTATTTAACGGCTGTCAGCGTTCCATCGATTCGATAGATTGGGTCAACACTTCACCACGAGAAACAACCCCAAACGTTAAGCGAGCTGCCTCCATGCTTAATTATTGGCAAAACGTATTTAGGGTGGAACGCTGTTCCTTCTGGCCTTCGGGCATAACGTGCACCATCTTGGCCGATCCTGTTGATTTTATTTTCGTCAATCCACACTATGTACTTCCATTCGTTTGTTGTCCAGTTGTCGTGTAATATTGCGAATTCTATTCTAATATATCGTTGCATTGCTGTTACTAATGGTATCTTCCGAGACACACGACCATGCAACCCAACTTCTACCAATCTTCTTCTGATTGTGTGTGGCCCTATCGGGACATCGAATGCAACCGAGAGTTTTTGGGTCTTTTTGGCCAGCCTACTAATTGCACGATCTATTTGGCAGCTTGTCTTACGGGCCCGTTTTTTACGAGGTACATTTTCAGCAGTCCCGAAGTTTTGAATATGCTTAATTGCATTGAACACTTTCTTTACAGAACAGTTCATTTGAGATGCTATTGCTCTATAGGGCACTTTAAGCTTCCAAAGCTCAAGAATCGCTATTCTTATAGGAGGATCACAGCTCTTTAATTTTCCCATTGCAATTACCTCCAAAATTTAAAAATTATTCCTTAAAAACATTTGCAGACAATTCAGAATTTTCTACTTACCAATGCAAAATAAAAAGATTATTTTTATTTTACCCAAATCAAATGTAATTTAACTGTTTCTAATTTGTTGACCAGTTTAAACGAACACTTTTTGCACTCTACCTTGATTTTATTATGTACTTTGCAAAGACTTATGCACAAATGATGCTTTTTCAAACAATTATATCTAATAACGCTTGCATTAAACCGTTTTGGACACCGCTATTCCAGTCGCACTTGATAAAGTGAATGTGGAAATGAGAAGCAAGTAATGTTTCTAATTAGTTGTCCACAGCTGTCCACAGATGAGTGGAATCTTAGCATAGTTTGCCCAATACTCAAGAAAGGAAACCTTAGGCTGTTTCCATTCTCCTGAACATCTCGTATAAGATACTTTCTGCCATATTAAGTGGATGTTTGAACCGTTCGTCAATAAACTGATAGGTCTATATCAGATCCAGGAAGATCGGCAGATCTTGGAAAAAAACCCGAAACATCAAATCGATACCAACCATCTATTTTTCCTTTTCAAGGCCGCGTCGGAAAAGAACTCACTGATGTGTTTGATGTTAAACAGGTTTTAGATAAAGCAAAGCACTGTCATGCGACTTCTTTTACCTCGTTCTGGAAAGAGTTGTGCAAAACTTATTGGAAGCGGAGAAGATGAGTTAAATGGTAAATGAGGGCGAGCCGAAGTATTGCACAAAACATCACCATGGACAGCTTTCACTGAGAGCTAGTTAAGGACTTTGTCTACCTAGGAACCGCTATAAAATCAGACATGGACTCAAAAGTCAATTGAATAGTAAATTTCTCTCTCGAGGATCGAAAGTCACTATCTATAATACGATCAATATCCCGGTTCTCATTTGTAGCACTAAGGCTTGGAGGCTTCTAGAGAATTTATTTTTGGGTGAATTCTGGTCCCGTCTGCATAGATGGAGAGTGGAGGACGAACAGCGAGTATGATCTGGTATACAAAAATTAATGTCGGACGACTTAGATGGCTGGGTCATGTAGTGTAAATGGACGTCAAAGCTTCGGTCCGGAAGGTCTTCGAGTTCAATCCATAATGACGACGCAGTAGAGGAAAACTAACACTCAGGTGGCTAGCACAGTTGGGAGGGGACCTCAACCAACTTGGCGGGACCGAACTGATGACTCATGTTGGTTGAGATATGTTAAAAAGACATATTCTACAGGATTTCAAATTTATATGCCTCAATTCACAACATACAAATAGATCTAAAAATGGATCCAAACAATCTTTGTCCTTATCCGTGTGTTCAATGACGTTTCAAATAACGATCCACAGGCAGTAACTTAACTTTTTCGGATTTCTATCAACTCAATTGTGATACTTAAAGCTGTGATACCTTCAACTTGTAAAAAATCTGACCTTTATTGTTCTTTATTCTTTTTAATATCTCCTGGAGTATTTTCATCCTTTTCAAAAACTGGTTGTAAGATTAAACAATTTTATGGTTAAGTCTAGAATTCCAAAAGGTAGTATCTTTTTTCTAAATAATTTGTTGTCTGTGTTGAAGTAATCTAAGCAATCAAAACTGCTTGAAGTACTTATGATTGTGAGGAATTGCAATGTGGTCTTAATTGTTTTTTGATTGGTGTGTTAAAAGTTTTACTTACTTTCTAACTTAGCTCCTCAGACCTGTTAAGTCCGTTGGTAACCCCTTATGGGGCATGTGGCTTACGCGCTATCGTGTACGGTTTCCCGAGATGCGTTTCAGCTCCCTCTAGTTGTTGCCTAGTTAAGCTGATTCCGCCACGACTGTTCTGTGCCATGTGCTTCTCGGTCGTCCACCTCTTCTTTCTCTTGTTTGAGCACATTCCACTGCATTCCTTGACCTGCAATGCAGTCGTTGCCTTATCGAAGCGTATGTCCAATCCATTGCCACTTACGCCTTACTATTATAGAGTCTATAGGCTTGTGGCCTGTCCTTCTATGAAGGACCCCATTTGATATACGGTTTGGCCAGAAAATCCTTAGGATGCTACGAAGACATCTATTCACGAAGGTTTGAAGCTTTCTTGTAATGGCTAAAGTAAAATTCCAAGTGCTGCACCCATAAAGAACTACAGATGTGACATTTGTGCGAAACAGTCGTAGATTGTTCTTAAGTTGGTAGAGTTATGCCTCCAAATTTTCGGCAACATACTGAACGCCGCTTTTGCTTTGACGATGCTGCAGATGACGTATTGTTCGGTTCCGCCTTCGATGGGGACGATACCTCCAAGGTACTGAAAGCTTTCCACTTTTTCCACCGGTTGCGAGAATATATTTATTTGAGAGGATGGTCTGGTTCCGAGGCTGATCATTTCCAAGTTGTTATAAATGTAAAACTATGAGATTTACGAAAAAGACCTAAATTTCTTTTAATTACTTTAAAGTCAAGTTTACTTGACCAAGACTTACTGACAAAATATAACTGTTTGACCGACACTTTAACAGCGCCGCAATGTTTCATGTCTTTCATTGTTTTACCTTTCTTTCTTTTTAAGTTTAACTAATTGCATACATTTGGATATCTTTTTCTTTTTTTTTTTTTAATTAAACGCACGTATCGCTATTTTTTATTAAAGCGTTGCTATAATCAAGACTTTCGAAAGAGCCGCATATTCCATGTATTGTGTAGTATATGGCCCGCCTAACATATAGTTCTCCAAGAGTCGTCAGTGAGACAGCTTCCAAAAGGTCATTTCATTTTTAGAACATCGAAGCTTCTATCCCTGCAGCTGTTTGTTGTACAAACTTAAACTTCAAAAATTAAGGACTTATTACGTTATTTTAAACTTCCTGGATACTAGTAAGTCAATATAAATACTAAATACATCACAGTTTAACAACGTTATTTATTTCCTACGAATTTTGCACAAACTCTTGAAAACTTTTATATATCTACAATCTCTAACCCCCTAAACTTCTAGATAAGCAATCATCTATAACACTCAATAACTACCATACCCACTTGGGCTTGGTTAAACATTTGATTTTCTATATATTATATAGATATCTACGACCTATATCATCTCGATCCCTGAAAGCTCAGAACTCGCACCCTATATATGTATGTAAATGATGCACTTCTTCTTACAAAATTGATCAATTAGATATATCCAATTAATTTGCATCCTGCCAAACGGAAGTACACCATCTTGAACATAATCTAAAAAGTCAGCCTTTTCACCATCCCTCTTTCGTAGATTCAAGAGGAACGACTTATTCTATGGTTTTGATGTAGATGACTTGTACCTACGAGTACTTCTTCCTTAGCTCTTTGCTTTTGGGGAAAAAGTCACCCAAACTTCATCATTGCATCAACCAGCCAACCTATAGTACCTACACGCCCTGAACTCGAACCTAGTTCCGTTTCTTTTGCAATGCAATTTAGCTTTTACTCATTAATTTCATCAAGAACCATATCTATGCACTTGTACACTTTTAAGCATCACAAGATATTCCACTAGAGGGAGTTACTTCACAAATTTCACATCAGATATAGATAAGCAAAGCAAAGAAGAGAAAGGAGAAACAAAAATGAAGTTCTATCAATTTAATTTAATTTCATTTTCTATCTCTCTCTAAGTCTGTTAGTTAGATGTTTGTTTTTTTTTTTTTTCAAAATATACTAAAGGCTTCCTAGTAAGAGACTGTCCCTGGGTTAACTAATTAAATTTGAATAAAACCAAGCTTCCGGTTTGAAATTAGTCAAAAAAAAATTGAGATAGGTATGTATGTTTAACGGTTGCAAATCAAATCGAATTGAATTCCCCTTGAAGGGTAAATTAGCTCACTCGACCAGTATGACGACGAACGAGGACCTAGGATAGAAGACCGAGAAGCAACGATGACGATGATCGCGTTTTGACCTGATTTGCTAAAGAACCTGGTCGCTTTACCTTAACGTCTCACTATAGGTACTCAGGTCACGATTGCTTACCATTGAATTAATTTATTTAACCACTTTGCTACCGCACCCAGCCGCTCCCTCACCACCCTCCAAGACCATTTCTATCATCCTCTAATCCTCGGTTCTGTCCAAATCAATGGCCATAATTTGATTCACCGACCAATGATTATGTACAGTGTAACAAAATGAAATCCAAATTGGAATGAAATGGTCTCTCGAAACTCTTGAAAACATTAAATCTCTTTTTCTATTCTTTTTTTTCTTTTATACAGATCTTACATTTTTTGATCCAACGAGAACGCTAATAAGAACGTCAACCTGATAGAAGAAGAGGAAAATCTGGTATTCAACTTTTAAACTCGAGATGGGAAACGAGGCATCAGGGCAATTGAGGTTGACAGTGTCAGCAACAATTGCTCGGTTGATAGTTCCAATTTCTCATGTGTTTTAACTACATCCAGACGAAGCAAGGTCTCAAAAAAATAAGAGAACGGTAAAGAGGTTGGATAAGTTAAACTGGGATGACATGACAGAACTGGAAAGGAAACGACTGCGAGGGCCTTCAATAGTAGAGAATACTCAGAAAATATCCGCCCACTTGCTGAGAATGAACCGAAACCTCTTTCAAAGAAGGACCCTGGCAAGACACTGATGGTACATACTGTCTACAGAAAAGGGGTCAACAGAATAATGGTTAGTGTGACTTCTGACAAAGCATCGTACCCTTGAGCTCCACTACCCAACCAAGTTCTATCTTTCCTACGGGACTTCAATGATATACGAACAATCAAAAACGCACAAAGAATTATTTTTGAAAAAATGTTGTTATTTGGAAATTTCGATGATAAGGAATATTAATTAAAAGCTTGGTCAAAATTTTGGTTCAAAAATCTAAAATTATGTTATGTTCAGAAAATTTTGTTGTCAATTGACAACATAATAATAAAAAAAAATAATAAAGATAATTCCAAATAGCTTCTGATCTTCACACATTTTTGTGATCTTTAAAAAGGGAGCTCCTAACCTACCGGAAAACTACAGGGAAATCTCTGTTCTAAGCTCTTAATTACTGCACCTAAGGCTTGTTTCCTGGGTTGAAAGGAATAATAAAATACGTTGTTTCCAAGCTGGGATCCGAGCAAATCTCTCTACAATAGACCAATGAGTGTTGCAAGACGTTTTATTGATAAAAAAAAATAATTTCTATGATTTTTGAAGATTTCAAAGCAGCCTTTTACACTATAAACAGAAGGTTACTACTTTTCAAACTTACAGATTTAGGCTTGTCTACAAAGTTAAAAAGAATATCTGAACAACTAATATCAAATACAAGTTCAGTGGTAAAAATTGGAATGAGATTGTCTAATTAATTTAAATCTGAAACGGGAGTTCCACATTCCATTGATTTTTGTACTTATCAAGGTGCTTTTATTTGCCGATGACCTTGTCATTCTTAACGATAATACAGAGACTTTGCAGATCAAAATAAATCAATACAACTTTCTGCGCCTCTGGGCTTTACTGTCATGCTTTATTTTAGCATACAAAAGTAAGGCAACTTTAAGAGATTTGCGCTAGCGGACTTTTAAAGGGGAACAATTTTGTCGTACATTATTTTAACAGCACTATAACTGCAAATCCCTGATTTTGAAACATTCTATATTGGCGCACCACAAATAACAAAAATGTTTCTAGATGCAGTTTAAATCATTTCAATATTTTACTAAGTTTCTGGAAATTCTCATAAGTTATGAGTCCCTATTTGACTTTAGATGATTTTTTTAGAAGCCTTGAACTTAATGGTAATGCAGATTTGAAAAAGCAAAGCTACTTTCTTTTCAAAACCGTTTGAGTATAATAGTTAAAGCTTCTTTAAGGTTCATATAAGAGAAGTTAAACAACTATAAATATTCAAGATAGGTATTACAGATTTTTAAAACTATCACGAATTTTGTTGAAAAAAAGATTTCATGATAGCCTCAAAACGCAAAACCAGTTAAGTGATTTTGGAGACAAATTTTAATTAGGGCCATCAAAAGCCATTGGAAAAGTGTAACTTGATTCGCAGGAATTAAATCTTCTTGATAAGTTTAATCCATAAGTTTTGAACAAATGTTCCACTATTCATTGACGACGAGACGACGACGACGACGATGATTGTACCTATAAGAAGAGCAAAATTCTTAAGGACTTCTACATTTATTTTTTTTCTGTCGTCCGTCCATACAAACGGCTATAGTTGCGTTTTCCTTTGCTTTCAGTATAAAATACAGTCAAGTTGAACATTAGTGAAGAGAACAGAGGCAGAAGTAGGAAGGTACCTATATGAATGACGACCAACAACGAAGGAATTGGAAAGAATTTAATTGGAAATTTATTACCAATGAACTTTCAATTTTTACAGTTTGCAAGGATTCAATTTTTTTTGTTTCCACATGGTGGGTCTTTGTGTGTGTGTGTAGATTCTTAGCAACCATATCTATGTACCAATACATATTTTTTTATGGTCTTTGGTAATTTTTTTTTTTTGTGTGTTGGAATGTCCTTTCTGCTAAAGCGAGCAATTAATGCTGAGTAATTTATTGAGCGTCCCATCGCGTCGCCTTGCATTAAATAGTAGAGTACGAGAATGAGTAAGAGTTTAAGGGTCGGTTGCCATTTTTAAGCTTGGAAATAAGCATGAAGCTGGGCGGTCCAATAGAACTATATCATCACAATTGTGCTGGTTCGTCTAATGCGAACGAGAAGGCCAGACCATGAATGGAAGAGGAAATGCATTTCCGGTTCGCATCGATGCAAAAGGATGATGCTTGTGACAAAGCAAAAGAACCTTTATTTAACTAATTTTATTTTTTTCCTTCAGAAAATTAAACTAAAAAGAGAAACTCTATAAAGAGAAATTTGAATTGAGAACAAAAAAAAAAAAATACTTAATTGGATAGGATTTGAGTCCTTGCGAATGGATTTTAAATTAAAAATTACATTTTTCTGAAAAATAAATAAAAACTTAAGATTAATTCTGAATTTCCATAAAAAGTCTAACCAAAGCTTTCATTTGCAAAAACTTGTTAAACAGATACATACTTTCAATAGAAATGTAAATACCTGCCCAATACAACCAGAAACTACGTTTTAATTAGACTTGTTGGTGATATGATATTCAGTCGGAGAGACATTTTTGAGATTTATCCTTTGGTAGCAATAATATTGGAATGTAGTCTTTTTTTTTGAAAGCTTTACACTCATATAGCAACAAAAATCTATTGCCTTGATATTACAAGTCGAAGATCAAATACCTCGAAAGCTCCCAAGCCGATTTTAAAAATATTTGTAATATGTATTCAGCTAAACATAAGCTAAGGTAGACTTAAATAATTACGAAGGGAGATTCTGAAATATCAATATCAAATTTTATGGGAAGCCTTTAAAATCCAAAGGTGTTCTTGATAAATCAAAATTGTCTTAAAATTTTGGAGGAGATCTAGAAAAATTAGGGAGGTCTTGAAATTTCAAGGGAGGTCCTAGCGATTTATTAACAATTAATGACTTGGGGTTTTAAGAAAGGTCTGGAGATTTTAAGAGAGGTCGTAAAATTTCAAAGGAGATCTTAAAGATTCAATTAGGGTCTGGTAATAGATTCATAGATTCAAGGGAGGTCTGGAAAAAAATAATAGATCTTGAAATTTTATGGGATTTCCGGAGATTTCAAAGGAAGTCTTAAAATAAAAGGAAGGTTTTAGCAAATAATTGCATATGAATTAGATAAAGGCTTAATGGAAGCTCTTAAATTAAAAACAAAATCGAGTCAGGTCTTGAAATTTCAAGGGAGGTCTAAGGATACCTAGCGATTCATTGATAATCAATGCCTTAGAGTTTTAAGAAAGGTCTGGAGATTTTAAGAGAGGTCGTAAAACTTTAAAGTACATCTTAAAGATTCAATTAAGGTCTGATAATAGATTCATAGATTAAAGGGAGCTATGGAAAAAAATAAGAGATCTTGAAATTTTATGGGATTTCTGGAGATTTCAAAGGAAGTCTTAAAATAAAAGGAAGATTTTAGCAAATAATTGCATATGAATTAGATAAAGGCTTAATGGAAGCTCTTAAATTAAAAAATTGAGTGAGGTCTTGAAATTTCAAGAAAGGCCTAAGAATAACTAGCGAATTTTTTGAAAATCAATATTTTGGAGCTTAAAAAAAGGTCTGGAGATTTAAAGAGACGTCGTAAAATTTCAAGGGAGATCTTAAAGATTCCATTAAGGTACGAAAATAGATCATTAGATTCAAGGGAGGTCTGGAAAAGACAAGAGGTCTTGAAATTGTATGGGCTTTTTGGAGATTTCAAAGAAAGGGAAGATTTTAGCAATATGATTGCATATTGATTAGATAAATGCTGAATGTTTAGTGATTTGGTTATTGTTTTTTTGAAATATTTTAACTCAGTACCTCACAAACTCGTATATATATTCTTGAGTCGTTGAACTTTAAAAAAAGGTCTGTAGATTTTAAGGATCAAGAGGGTTTAGATAATCCAAAGCAGTTCTTGAAATATCAGGGATCGTATTAGCATATCAGGAGACAACTGTCAATTTTCATTAGAATATTTTGAGGCAAGGGACGTAAAACTTTGGAAAATAAACCCTAGATGACGCTTTGAAGATTAGTAAATGTCAAATCCTTTATAACTGGTAGTTTGAAGTAATTAAATATCTCTTTGCTTAAATATCCTTTCAATGCACAGCTACTTAAAATAAGATATCATCTCTTTATTTGCCTGTGGACCTCATAATAAAATAATCTTCACGCAACCACCCACACTCTTGACATTCCCTCTTGGTTTTTATTTATATTTTATTACACAAAAGAATTAATATTAAATTAATATACTTGATTTAGCAACCATAATAAACACAATAACTCGTTAAACGAGTGCGCGGTGAGAAAGTAGGGGGAAGAAGAAGTGAGTATAAAATTTAAAATCACACGCACCCGGGGACCATCCTCATACAAGGAAATTAAAAATACGTCGTTTTTACTGTTTTATCCTTCTGAATATACACATGTATAAGTTTGTATTTTAAGAACATGTTGGAGGCCCCATTGTATCTACTTACGGAAAGATAGCAACAACACAACTGTTACATCACCCTTGTTTTAATGAAATGTAGATAATGTCGTTGGAAAGAGTGAGTAACCGTTAAACCAAGAAGATTCCAGGATAATAATAATACATGTAAGAGGTATTGTATTGTATACCTCTCCCTATATGTTCCTGTACATCGAGCTTAAGGGGGAAACAACATTTTACGAATCGATTCTCACACTGAATTTATTTTTTATCACGGTGGCGTTAAAGCGTTAAATTTACGAATTAAATCATGAGAATTCCCAAATAAGAATAAGTTTGTTTTATTTTTGTTGTTTTTTGTATTGAATTTTAAAAATAGGAGCTTTTAGGGTTATCTAGGGATTTGTAGGATAAAATCATCATCATTTTAAAAATAGTTATAGAAATAGAAAAGTTTGCCAAAACCCATGAAGGCAGAGAAATACATTCTTTTGTATAGTTATTCGTTAATATTTAAGTTGGTAATCAGGCAAACAAACATGTACACAACCTTTAAAGAACATTTTTAACTTAAATACTTCTGAAAAGGTTTCAATTATAACAATCACTACTGAACGAGTTTTTTCTCTCAAGGTGTAATTAATACCCCTTATATGTTTGTATTCGAACATTGTGAGAGCGGTAGGAACATCAGGCACATTTGTTTTAAGATTTTGAATATCAAAATGGGAGCGAAAAACAGAGTTGGACAAAGCCTAAACATTCTCGATATGTGTTTAAAAAGACAATCTCTATACTTGACAGTACAGCGAGTATTGGGGTAGAATGCAACTTGTTGATTCGAGAGGACATTGTTTGTAAAAAATATCGATAAAACACCGATAGGTAAGGAACTTTAGCGCGGTACTCGAGTGATGTAATTTTGTGGTTTTAGTTCTATTGCTTTTAATTTTCAAAGCCGTTTATGGATTCTATCGAAGACATTTGACCTTGTTTTAGGGCACCTTCCCAGATATGCATGTTCTATTCAAGTTAAGGACAACTGAAGGCTTTGTAAATTCTAACCAGAAGAGGTGTTACTCATGGATAGCGACATCAGAGATCAAAATTTAATGAGATTATCATATGCTGCCGTTCCTCATCCAAAGAACAGGGATGTATACTAGGTTGGGCCGAATTTCAATTTTTTTGATTTTTAACAGGGCTCAGCGATTAAATGGTGTTAAATATTCCCGTAAGCTCATATGTGTAGTTTCATTTTATTATTTCAAGCCTAAGTGCTTTCGGATTGTTGTTTTAGTTTGAAAGAAAAGCTGAATTTAGCCTTAAAATCTCACATCCTTTGCTCCACTTTTTTTTCAGATTTCACTAGAAGTGACGCCTGATTTTTTGGTAAAACTTTTCGAAAACTAAATAATATCAATATTATAATTTAGTTTTCGAAAGGTTTGATATCATTCTTGAAATTAAAAACATAAACTATTATAAGTATACATATTGGGAATTATTATTTATTTAAATAAATTTCAAATCGCGCGCCCATCGGCCATATTTAATTTTAATTTTTTAAATTCAAATGTAGATGAAGAAAATTAAATAAATATTCATTCTTTTCGAGTAAAACTGAAAAGCGTCACTCATCACTTCTTTTGGTTAGTCCGTTTGTTCGCTTTTGAATTTAAGAAAAAAAGGTAATTTTGATCTCTTAATAATCAGATTATTTTTGATTTCATTCCGTATTAAGTTATAGAAAAAGTTTATTTGTTTTGTGGCATCAAAAGAATGGAACGCACTCGAAATAGTTTGAAGTGTCCTTTATTTGGTAATATTGGCAAATTAAAGGCAACATATTGCCAACCTACGAAGAGGTGATGCAGTTTTATGAGTGGACCCGACATAAAACTAAAAAAGAACCAACATATAAAGAAATAGAAGCTGTGATAGTTGCAAAATTGGCAGACGTATGGGCGAAATCTTTTATACCTACAGAACCGAAACGAATCAAGGTAATGCTACAAACATATCATTTGAAGGGCAAGAACCTTCTTAAGTCTTACCCAAAAATACCGGAAAAGAAGTTGGAAGAGTTTCGTGTAAGAAGCAAAGTAATGCGGATTGCGAGGAACCAAACTTTCGAATTGGATTGGCGGGCGTCTCCAGTGACTGAATCAACGAGCACTTCTTAAATTTCAGATGATGGAAAAAAGATTTAATAGGCCATTGCAGTGGACCATTTTTTTATTGCATATGAATGAGCTACTATTAAGGCATCTCTTTCAACATATTGATGGCAATACAGACGTTTTCAGGCGTTATTGTCCAAAGAACTCGAAAATTGTGAAAAACTACCAATAACTCAGTTCTAACCTATACCGACGAACTTATCTGCACTTTCTGCTGATGATATTATCAGACCAAAAATACTTGTACAGAATAAAATAAATCACCAGGCAAAATATCCCATGCATGATGACTAACTCGTGAAAAATGAATTCTTCGGCTTTATATTTCAACAGATATGGTTTTTATTAAAACCCTCCATCAGTTGTAAAGATGGATCTAGACACTTGTTCAAACTCATCGAGCAAACCAGATATTATCTGCCAAAAAATTTAAAAGCTGATTTCGAGCCATTTATTCAAAGGAACAGCTATGTATTTCGCACATCCGGAAAACTTATTGCTTGCAATGGTCACAGATCCGCAGCCACATATTCGTGAATTAGCTGCTCAACTTGAAAAAAATTGCGCCTGTTCGGGAGAAAGTAAATTTCAATGCTTCAACATATTACGATCTTTTGAGTTGGCAAGACAAAATTACTGAGCCACCGATAATAAAATCCATAATCGAAGAAAATCTCAGAATGTTTGTTGAACAAAATGGAGATGGAAATTTAGGTTGGATGTGCCTTCCTTGTCACACTCAAGCTGTTGAACGGGCAGTAAAAGCCGTGACTAAAGCTTCAGCTACTTTTTGTGATAGCTTAAGCAGACAGGGATTCATCAAAACATAGATTAAAAGCCAAAAATCTATCAAATCAAAAATTCAATAGCAAAAAGTATTTTGGCCCTAATCATAAATAACGTTTCGAATGTCTTCTATTATTTTTGCTTTAGTTTAAGTTTTATTTATCAAATTTCTCTATTATTTTAGAGTAACAAATTATGTATTATTTTAAATACTTCTGTTTCTTAAATTAATATAAAAAATTTCAAAAATAATTATGAATTTATTATGTATGGCATAAAAGGTCGTTTTTAATCGATTCAAGTAAACTTTAAAATTAAACCGGAGGCAGAAGATAAAGTCTGATGACAGCCAAACTTAATACCACTGTTTTACTCATTTTTTTGGCACCATTTCATCACTATGCCCGTAGAGATATCAAACTTTTTTTTTCTCCATACAAGTGTGGCCCAACCTAATGTATACATCTCTAAACGGATATTAAAAGCTGTTTTGTCAGCAAAAAACTTAATAAGTTTAAAGTGTCAAACAAGAGATCGTTTATGAATATAAGGAATAGAATCGGAAACGCAACTGACTTCTGCGGTACACCAGAATTTATTTTAGGAATTTCAGATTTGAAACCATACAATACAACTTGTATTAAACTGTTAAAAAGGAAGTTTCTAATCGAACGAAGAACTGATACATCAGATTTTTGCTAAAGTCTTTCAAATGCTTTTGAAATATTATGGGCAAAAATTTGACTTTCTCCAACCGTGGGACCTATTGCTACAAAGAACTTAATTTGGTTGTTATTCCGGTTTCATCAGTGGGGTTGTCTTGGTTGGTATCAGTGAAGGACGCATCCCAGCCTCCTTCTTCTACCGAAGATAAACTTAAGTTAAGATTACATTACTCGTTTGTCAAATGGGTGCGGAATTGTTTTTCTGTGTGATGCGTTTATCATTGAAACGGTGATTTTTTAAAAGCTTGAGAACTTTTTTTAAAAAAAAAACCCATACAATTTGCAAAATCTCATCGATTCTTTATTTGAAACGTTAGATTGGTCCATGACATTTACTTTTTGAAGATAATTTCATTTAAATGTTGACCGCGGCTGCGTCTTAGGTGGTCCATTCGGAAAGTCCAATTTTGGGTAACTTTTTCGAGCATTGCGGCCGGAATAGCCCGAATTTCTTCGGAAATGTTGTCTTCCAAAGCTGGAATAGTTGCTGGCTTATTTGTGTAGACTTTAGACTTGACGTAGCCCCACAAAAAATAGTCTAAAGGCGTCAAATCGCATGATCTTAGTGGCCAACTTACCGGTCCATTCCTTGAGATGAATTGTTCTCCGAAGTTTTCCCTCAAAATGGCCATAGAATCGCGAGCTGTGTGGCATGTAGCGCCATCTTGTTGAAACCACATGTCAACCAAGTTCAGTTCTTCCATTTTTGGCAACAAAAAGTTTGTTAGCATTGAACGATAGCGATCGCCATTCACCGTAACGTTGCGTCCAACAGCATCTTTGAAAAAATACGGTCCAATGATTCCACCAGCGTACAAACCACACCAAACAGTGTATTTTTCGGGATGCATGGGCAGTTCTTGAACGGCTTATGGTTGCTTTTCACTCCAAATGCGGCAATTTTGCTTATTAACGTAGCCATTCAACCAGAAATGAGCCTCATCGCTGAACAAAATTTGTCGATAAAAAAGCGGATTTCGGATTTCGAACCGAACACTGATTTTGGTAATAAAATTCAATGATTTGCAAGCGTTGCTCGTTAATAAGTCTATTCATGATGAAATGTCAAAGCATACTGAGCATCTTTCTCTCTGACACCATGTCTGAAATCCCGCGTGATCTGTCAAATACTAATGCATGAAAATCCTAACCTCAAAAAAATCACCCTTTATATAGGCTTAAAATATTTTAGTACATTTTGATGATAGAACTTGCGACCCAGTGGTGTGCTTTAGGCTTTGAAGATGAAGATACCTAAGTGTCTCTACAATATTCTACCTGTCTTAAGGATATAGATGATTTTTATATTGACATGTACCAAATGTTTTTGCTATCAGAAAATTTTATAACACTCGCAAAATCAATACTCATGCCAAGATCAAAGATAGAATTGAATTAAATTGGAAAACAGAAAAATGATAACTTTGATCGGAAAAATGCGTGGAAGATATTTCCACATAATTCATGATTTTTTTTATAGAAAACTGTCAAGTTTTAAAGTTGAAGTATGCATCAATAAATATGGATGCCAAAACTTAACTAAAGCATGACTTTTCTATACGTTGCACAAAATCATCCCTTTTTTTTTTAAATTTGACACTGGGAATGTTGGAAATACATTTGGAGGCGTAAGTCCAAATTAATTGTGAATTTAGTTGGCCTTATTCCCGTTTTAATTTTGTAATTGAAGTTTTATTAAAAACCACACGTCATTATGTTCTTTAATCCCTAATTAGTTTTTATTTTTATTTATCCAATCCCAATTAATTTCTCAAGGACTCTCACAACTTTAATCATACCTACAAATAATCCAGATAAGTCGATACAAGACCGACAAAATCAGTTGGCAAAGCTTTGAATATCATCAATTAGAATAATTATTATTTTATTCCACACGGCATTATGGTCTTTATTAAAATTATATATATTTTTTTTACAATCAAGCTTAATAAATTTTACGGCTAAAAAGATACAAAAGCCCTTGGCCTGCATTCATAGTGTATGCATCAATCATATATCATCAGTTCGGAATAATTCTAGAAAAGCACATCATTATTATAGGTAGGTACAATTCCATCCAATCAACCTTATGGAACATTAATCATCCCAAGTATTCAATTGATGTAGGTAAGCCGTCAATAGGTAGGCCGATTACAACACATATTATAGCGGATGCATTGCATATACGTACGCTTAAATATCTTTATATGAGTGTGGATAAATTTACCTTTACATGATGTAAAGAGAAGAGGCAACATTTCCATTATCATGCGCAATATCCTGCTATAATAAGTCATTAATTTCAACCTTGCACCTTTACTCATGAAATATTATATGGAACATAATAATTCTTCCCATCGAGTATGACTATACCCGCTCTCACTCCAGTAAGTCGAAGAATTTAAACCTTGCAGGAGCGATTTTTGATATCGTTTGCATAAGGGCGCAGTTTTGTTATTGATCTTAAATATAAACGCCAAACAAGTTAGAGGGGCGAAAAGGTACAAATACGTTCCACAATAATTTTTGAAAGAATTCCAAGATAGTCCAAAGGTGAACAATGTAAAGCTTAAAGTATTTCGCAGCGAATATAAAATAGAATTTTTTTTTTTTCACACTCATTTAATTATTGAAAGCTGAAAAATAACGACACAATCCACAACATTTGAACAGAATACATGTTTCGAGGGAGGTTAGGTTAGGTTAGGTTATAGTGGCTGTCCAAGATGGAAACGGACACACTTAGGCCAGTTTAATGTCCCATTGTGATACCACATGAATCTTGAGGCTTAATCCTAAGCTCAATGGAACCAGTTAGAGTCCCTTACGAAACGTGAGAGGCTGATTATACTGATATGATTTAGATCGTTTAGATCGTTAAATGAGAATTCTGCTAGGTAATTCTTGCGTTTTCGAGCTAGAGCAGGGCATGTGCAGAGAAGATGAAGAACCGTTTCTTCCTCTTCCTCGTCCATACAGCTTCTGCAAAAGTCATTTGAGAATACGCCTAGTCTCGTGGCGTGCTTTCGTATTAGACAGTGTCCGGTTATGACACCTATTATCGAGCTTATATGCGATCGGCTTAGAGAGAGCAAGCACCTTGAACGTTTTAAATCCAGTGTTGGCCAGATGTTTTTTGTGGCTTGACACGTGGTGATGTTGGTCCACCTGGTGCCTGCCCTCCTAGCAGCGTCTTGCATTAGTAGCAGTTTACAAGTAGCGATTGGTATGCCAGTACTTGCCAAACGTGGTAGGATGGGCTGTACTGTACAGTCTTGGCGAGTTCATCTGCCTTACAGTTACCTGGAATGTCTCTATTTCCCGGCAACCAGCAAAGGTGAATATTAAACTGCTGCGCCATCTCCATTAGAGATGATCGACAGTTATGGACTGTTATAGAGTTTGTAGAGACAGAGTCCAGAGATTTGATAGCGGCCTGGCTGTCAGAGAAAATACGGATATCAGATGTTGATATCACGTTTTCTTTGAGCCAAGACAAGACTTCCTTAATCGCCAAAAGTTCCGCCTGGAACACGCTACAAGGATTGGGAAGGCGGAATGAGAGACTTAATTTCAGTCGTTCAGAGTACACACCATCACCAACCGTTCTTTGGTTTTTGAGCCATCTGTGTAAAAGTTGATTGACTCATCCTCCAAAATTGTCCTATCCTACCAAAAAGATCTGGTAGGTATAGAAATCTGGAAATTCCTGTCGAATTGTAGTTGGGGGATGGTGTAGTCTGTGTGCTTTGGAATTGATTCTAAGTACCTTAGATTTACGGAGTGGCCAATGTTGTTGTTAGTCCACTGCGACGAAGCATTAAGGAGAATAGCTGAGCTTGCAGCTATTTGTTTACTAAATATGCCAAGAGGTGTAAGGTAGAGCAAGATGTCCAGTGCCGCAGACGGGGTCGTGCGAAGCGATACGCTTATACATAGGCAGGCTGAACGTTGAACTTTATTTAACTTATCCCTGTTTATACTTTTCTCTAAAGCAATCCACCATACTGCCACACCGTACGTTAAAATCGGTCTGATTACCGATGTGTATAGCCAATGCGTGATTCGGGGTTGTAAACCCCATTCATTACCAATAGCTTTTTTGCAAGAAAAAAGAGCTACAGTAGCTTTTTTAACTCTTTCCTGTACGTTGCGTTTCCAATTTAGTTTTTTCTCAGGATTTTTATGTGCAATAATAAAATATTTTTCTAAAATAAACAAACATAAACGGATTGTCAAAAAGTCATAAATACGAGATGCATAATGTAAACTGTCGTTTACGCTGACAGTTTTATAAAGCGTAAAAGCTACATAAAGCATTTAAACCTTTTTAACTATTGACTTTTTATGAAGTGAAAGGACATGATACATCTTTGCATTAGTAATGACTATGATTATTGAATCTGCACAGATGGACGTAACAGCTGTTTAACTTATACCGAGAAATAATATCAAATCTAAAATAATCAATATTTTCATGGACAACACGATCAGATAAAATTAAAGATATGTAAATCTGTTTAAAGATTACGAAACTGTAGTTTTGACATTGAATGCATCTGAAGAAATATTGAAAAAATATCTAAAAATACTAAACTTTTTTCGATATTGATGCATTTTTCATCTCGACGATAATATTTTCACTGAATCTTTACTTTATTTTGTTTAGTCATATTGTTGCAGATTATGTTTCGTAGGGGCCGTGGAGTTTTCAAAATTAGGGAGAATGAAGTTCAACAGATTTTGATGGCTGACAGTAGTGATGGTGAAGATGAATTACAGCTTGTCGAAAAAGATCAGAGGAATTTTGGATGTTTAAATTGAAGATATGACTCATCAACTTCAGGAGTCCACAAGCGCAGCAAAGGAGCCTTCAATCTGTCAGTGGTAAGCATAAACCAGTTTTCAAGTGGAACCATACAACGTCCTGCCAAAATGTTTTTCGTAACGTTGATATTGATTTTGGAAAGGTGCAAATCTTAGAAGAAGTTAATGCCGATCAATTGACACCTTTTGGAATCTTCTGTTCAACAACAAATTTCAAAGGTACTATTTGAGCATCTAGCGGTAGAATCAGTTCGATACGCACATCAAAATGGACGGGAATTCACCATCGAAAGTAATGAAATTCATACATTTCTTGGCATGAATCTTGTTATGGGGTATCATATCTTGCAATCATTGAGGGATTACTGGTCTACAGAACCTGACCTGGGAGTATCTTTCAAAGCCAATGTAAATCCAAGAGTTCGATTTGAAGATATACGAAGAAATTGCATTTTTGAAACAATTAAAAAGACAGGCCGAAATACTCCAAATTATGACAGATCGTACAAAATTCGGCCAGTAATATAACACTTCAATACGTCATTTCAAAATGCCCCCAGGCACATCCGACTGATGAATATATGATACAATTCAAAGGACATAATGTTATGAAACAATACACAAGGAATAAGCTTGTTTAATGGGGCTTCAAGTCATGATGTAGATGTGATTCAGCAACAGGTTATCTATTTGAATGTGATCTATTTACAGGTAAACTAAGTTCTGGAATTGAATATGGCCTTGGTGAATCAGTTGTACTTCAGCTTACAGAAAAGCTGGAAGGCCTTTTTCAATTCACCCGTTAATGCCATCTTTCTGTAAAGAATAGACAATAACCTACATTTGCCAACCCTGCAATAATGATTGCCTCATGGGCAAAAATCAACGTACTATATTTTTCATGACAAGTTCTTTTCTTTTTCTGCCAAGAGGACGAATATCACTCGAATTGTTAACCAAGGTATAAAATAAATGTATTTTTTACTACCTTTTAATATTACTATGTATACATTAAACAAAATTATTTCAGAATTTTTAAGCAACAAAAAGGGAAAACCATTGATTTTATTTGCTCTAGAAACTTGATTCACATCATCTTTGCTTCAATATCAGCTTATTGGCCGGAATAGTCGTGCGGGACGGTTAGAAAAATCGAAAACATCTTCCAAAGACTGCACCACTTAATAAAAAAATGAAGAGAGGACACATTTACACCACAAGCTATCAAGGCATCACATATGTCAAATGGATGGATAACAAAGGCGTTAATTTCTTGACGAACTTTTTATCAAATGTGGAAAAAGATGTGGTAAAGCGCAGCAAATGGTAGACATGTGCATTCAAGAGGACACAAGCGTCCACAGGTTTTTCTCAAAACCCACCTCTGTCTATCAACTCCTACTCTTACCTCCCCGCGGTGAACATCGGGTGCCTAGTACCTCAACTGGAGATTGGGTTCCAACCCCAGTGGAAAGTTGTTGGGGGCAGCAAACGAGAGAGGGGGGAAGAGGTTTTTCCACTAAGGCACCTCTCCTTATCCAGGCGGCAGCGGACGAATTCTCGAGATAGAATCAACGGTGGCGTCTACAGTTCCAGTAAGGTTGAACTACTTAGTGAACACCTTATAGGGCTTCTTCGACATATTCGAAGCCCAGGCCTATAAGGAGCGGTTCATCCGGCTCCCCTTCCTTGGAGTTATACTAAGGATCTGGCCCTCCAGGTTGGGGGTTGTGCCGTCGGGGTGACTTCCTGGCCACGTAAAAACATCACAGTTTCGAAGCAACAACAAGCCTCGGATACGGACGGATTCACTGTTGACAACCCACGCAAACGAAATAAGGACAAAGAACTTCGGATATGTACGTGGAATGTTAGGTCCCTTAACAGACCACGTGCAGCCGAACAATTAGCGGAAGCCCTAAACTGCTGCAAGGCAGATATTACAGCCATCCAAGAAGTGCGATGGGATGGACCGGGTAAACGCAAACTAAAAGACTGCGATATCTACTACGGCGACTGCTTCCGAGAACAAAGACAGCGTCTATTTGGGTGTGGATTTGTTGTTGGAACTAGGCTCAGGCAAAAAGTCTTGAGTTTCAACAGTGTGAGCGAGCGCATCACGACAATCCGCATCAAGGCTGAATTCGCCAACATAAGCCTAATATGCACGCATGCCCCAACAGAGGAGAAAGATGAAGACACCAAAGATATGTTCTTCGAGCTCTTGGACAAGACATATGAGCAGTGCCCTGGCTATGACATTAAAATTGTCTTAGGAGATTTTAATGCCAAGCTAGGAAGAGAAGACATCTTTGGTGGCATAATCGGGAGATACAGCCTGCACGACACTACCTCCGACAACGGATTTAGGCTGGTCGATTTCGCTGCGGGGCGAGACGTTCTGGTAGCTAGTACGCAGTTCACGTATCTTAATATCCACAAGGGGACATGGAAATCTCCTGATCAATCAACCGTCAACCAGATTAACCACATTGCGATCGACGCACGACACTTCTCCAGTATCCAGGATATCCGAACATTCCGAGAGGCCAACATTGACTCGGACCACTACCTCGTTGTAGCCAAGGTACGGCTACGGATATCCCGATCCAAGCCAAAACAAGGAAGTACTGTGAGAAGATTCGACGTTAGACGGCTACAATCGCAAGAGACTGTCATGTCCTTCTCCGAAGGAGTCCTATGCTTCCTGCATTAAGCATTGAAAACCAGTGGCAACATTGCCTTGCAGCCATCAGAGATGCTGCATCTGAAGTGCTAGGTTGCACACGGCCACCACAGCGAAACCCCTGCTTTGACGACGAATGCCGGCAAGCTCACGCAGCGAAACAAGAGGCATACAAAACGGCGCTGCACAAAAGGACTAGAGCTGCTCGCGAGCTCTACGAGCAGAAGAGGAGAGAGGAACACCGGCTTCTTAGACGGAAAAATAGAGAGCATGAGAAGCACGTCACAACAGGAATGAGGTTCGTAAATTTTACCAAAAGGTAAAAAAAACCTCCCAAGGGTACCAGCCACGAACCGAAGCCTGTAAAGACGATCAACGGAACATCGTAGTAGAACCACAGTCGATGCTGAGAATATGGAAAGATCACTTCTCCAAATTATATAACGGCGATGACGAACCGAATTCCGCTGTAAGGGAGATAGAACCACTCAACCTCGGCGACGCAGATCAACAATTCCGCCTACCAGACCTTGACGAAGTGAAGATAGCTATATCTAAACTTAAGTCAAAAAAAGCTGCTTATCGATTTTAAAGCCGCGTATGACAGCATCTATAGGGAAGAGCTCTACCGAGCAATGTCTAGTTTTGGCATCCCTGTCAAACTTATCCGTTTGTGCAGAATGACGATGGAGAATGCACGCTGCTCTATCAAGGTCGGAAAAGATGTCAAAAAAGATTTTAGACAAGGCGATGCACTGTCATGCGACTTCTTCAACATCGTTCTGGAAAGAATTGTGCAAAACTCAACCGTCAACACTAGAGGCACAATCTTCCAAAGATCCATCCAATTACTCGGATACGCAGATGATATTGACATAATTGGAAGATCAAAGCGTGATGTCAGTGGAGCGTTTTTGAGCATTGCGACGGAAGCGAAGAAGATGGGTTTAGTGGTCAATGAGGGCAAGACCAAGTATATGCTGTCATCAAAAAAGGACACTGAACGACGACGTCTTGGACAAAACATCACCATGGACAGCTATAACTTTGAGGTAGTTAAGGACTTTGTCTACCTAGGCACCGCCATTAATGCAGACAACGACACCAGCGCTGAAATCAAACGAAGAATAACTCTTGCAAATCGCTGCTTCTTTGGACTTAGAAGGCAATTGAGAAGTAAAGTCCTCTCTCGAGCATGTAAAATCACCATCTATAAGACACTCATCATCCCGGTTCTCATTTATGGCGCTGAGGCCTGGACCCTGTCAAAGAAAGATGAGAGCGTCTTAGGATGCTTCGAGAGAAAAATTCTTCGGGCGATTTTTGGTCCCGTACGCATAGACGGAGAATGGAGGAGAAGATATAACGACGAGCTGTACGGGCTGTACAGCGACACTGACCTAGTTAGCAGAATCAAAGTCCAACGGCTTAGATGGCTAGGTCATGTTGAGCGGATGGACATCAACGCTCCAGCCCGGAAGGTCTTCGAATCCAATCCCGAGGGACGGCGCAGTAGAGGAAGACCGCGACTCAGGTGGCGCACCCAGGTGGAAGAGGACCTCAACCAACTTGGCGTGCGAAACTGGAGACAGCTAGCTAGGGACCGAGCTGGCTGGAGACGCTTGTTGGTTGAGGCCCAGGTCCGCCCCGGACTGTAGCGCCACCTTAAGTAAGTAAGTAAAGCGCAGCAAAGCTGGTTCAGCAGAGAAAATTGATGTCAGGTTAGGTTAGGTTAACGTGGCTGCGGATTTAGAATCCACACACTTAGGCCAAGAGAAAGGCCCATTGTGATACCACATGAATCTAGAGAATTACTTCTTACTAGTCGAACCATTTTAAGCTTTTTATAAAGCGAAAAAGATATTTGATATCCTTTTTAGCTAGTTCACTGGGATTATCAAAAGAGTAGTCCCCCAGATGAAGTTTGCGTCTGAGTGAAAGAGCAGGGCAACTGCAGAGGAGATGAGAGATTGTTTCCTCTTCTTCGTCCATACAGCTCCTACAGAAGTCATTTGCGTGTCTGTCTATAAGACAGTGTCCCGTAAGGACTCCTATTAGGGAGCTAATATGAAGTCTGCTTTGAGATAACAAGTCTTTAGAGCGCTTTAGGTCCAGTGAAGGCCATATGAGTTTTGTGGCTGCGCATGTTGGTAAGCTGTGCCACCTAGAATTTGCTATCGCAAAAGCTGTTTCTTTTAGCATAAGTTTACATGTAGCTATCGGTATACCTATCTTCTCCCTTTCAGGTGAAATAGGTTTGACGGTTCCATTTTTAGCGAGTTCATCGGCTCTACAATTTCCTGTGATGTCTCTGTGGCCCGGCACCCAATAGAGGTGAATGTTAAATTGCTGCGCCATCTCCATAAGAGACGATCGACAATCGAGGCCGTTAGAGATTTGGTTGAGACACCGTCAAGGGATTTGATAGCAGCCTGTCTGTCAGAGAAGATGCGGATATCAGAAGTTGATATCATGTTTTCTCTTAGCCAGGAGAGAACCTCTTTGATCGCTAAAATTTCCGCTTGAAAGAGTTTTTTGTCTTCCCATTCATCTCTGGATGGAATGGATACCTGGAAGTTTTCTCCAAATATGGGTTTAGGAATAGTGTAGTCTATGTACTTTGGTATAGAACCAAAGAGGTTCAAAATGATGGAGTGCCCCACATTGTTGTTGGTCCATTGAGATGAGGCGTCGAGTCTTATCGCTGTACTCGCTGCCACTTGTTTACTGAAGATGTCAAGTGTCAGATGGTAGAGAGTGTCTAACGCTGCTGAGGGTGTGGTTCTCAATGCCCCGCTTATGCAGAGACATGCAGTGCGTTGAACTCAGCTGAGTTTGTCGTAGTATGTGACTTTCTCCAGTGCAGTCCACCATACTGCAACCCCGTACATAAGTATTGGTCGGATGACCGATGTGTATGCTACAGAGTGTGCAAGGCTGTTTCTACCGATTTCCCTTTGCAGTAAGCATGCTGAGACATTGATAGTCTCTTCTCAATGTTCTCCAGAGTTTTGAGAATGGAAGATGATAGGCTAATAGGTCTTAGGTCTTTAGGGTTTGGGAATGAAAACTACCTTTACATCTCTCCATCGTTGAGGTATATAGACCAGATTTATACAATTTTGAAGATCATCTCAATGATGGGCGAAGTTATATCAATGGTATATTGTAGCTCAGCTGGTACGATTTGATCTGGACCTGGAGATTTGTAAGGTTTGAAACTATTCAGAGCCCATGTGTACTACGAACTTGTGAGAAGATCAAAAAACAAGTACTACCTTCGACAATTTTTTAATCTTTTTGACATTTCGGTAAATAACGCACACACGGTATGACGAAAAATAAATGGAAAGAAATCTGTTAACCAGCCTGCAGTTCAAACAAATTGTGGCTCGGAGTTTGGTAAGTGATTTTACCGTCAGACAACGATGTATTCCGGCTTCAAAAACAAGTTTGGCACGAAAATCTGTAAGACGACAGTTACCCTTGCACCCGATGCATAAATCAAGTGTGAGAAAGCGGGGCACATAACAAAATAGAAAATCGTACAAAAAATACTTGTGTTGCATATAAAGTTCATCTTTAGGTCACCAATTCAAGAAATTGTTTTTCAGAGTATCACAAATGAAAAAAAAAACTATTTTCAATGCGCAATTTCATTTACCGGCCATAGGGATATATTTATACCAAAAAATTAAAAAAAAAAACCGTTACAATTTCTCAAATTTTCATTTTGGAATATGACTTATAGAAGCTGAATTGATCACTCAATTTCTCAAAGTTAAAACCTATAAAATCACCTTGAAAAATCTATCAAAAACTACAAAAAATAGAGACTGGAATGCGACTCACACTGATAACTTCCAATCCCGTCAGTCGATTTGCCTTGCTTTAAAGTTTGTAGGGCTATGTTAAAAAATGTTTCATATCAGGAAATAGTTTAGTTTGAAAATCAAAATTAATTTGAGAGATATCAGGAATCTATCATTAATTTGTATTTATAATTTCAAAAAACGGACTGTTGAATTTTTATAAAAAAAACTAATGAATACCGAAAGCAATATTTTCTGTGAAAAAAAATTTTAATTTTTAAAAAGATATATGACGAACGTACATTTTTAAAAAGTTTTAGGATTGTTTTTTTTTTATTGAACAACATTCAACATAATTTTTTAAAACATAAAAGTAGTTTAAAGCCAATATGTTAAAGTTTTGAAAAAACTGTCAACTCGATTTTTCTCAAAATTTAGCTGAATATGGAAACAATATTTCTTATAAGTTAAAATAAGTTGGTAGCCACAATCTCAAATTTTTGAAAAGATATTTGTGTCAAAAATCAAATATTTAAAAACTTTTGTGAAATCTTCTTTTAAGTTTTTATTTTTTGTTAAAAAAAACTGTCAATTCGATTTTTATTAAAACTTATCATTTTTCATTCGTAAAATTTTCGAAATGACAAATTTTGTTTTAAGTTTGTTTGTCAAATGGTGTGGTCGTTAATGTTTTAAGAGTCAAAGCGTTGACAGAGTTCTCTAACAGACGTCAACGCATTTTGGGACAACATTGACCAATGGGTGTCATTCATGTGACAATCAGCGTTTTAAATATTGAAGCTGTGAACGTTGACGGTGCGTTGACACAGAATAGTTTAATAGTTTGGTCACGTCACAGACCCTTTACGTTGACCGTGTTATTCTAACTATACTTCTGAAAAAGTTTGATTAAACTGAAAAAGTGAAAGTATGCAATGCCAAAAAGACCTTGTTATTGATGTGGAATGTATTCATAATTTCATTTCACGTGTGGAAATAAATATGAAGTATTGAACAACATGGGTCAGATATCTGTTTATTTGTTCATGTGCAGAAAAGTGCTTAGTAATTTTAAAATATGATTTTTCATTCCCACCCAAGACTTTTGGAATCTTAAAACTTGTATTAACAAATTCTTGTTCGAAGATTTGAGACAAGAAGAAAAAGGAATCCAAAAAAAAGCACATGTTTGTCTTATTCAAATTCGTAATCTCCTCAACAATTAAGGATTTTACTGTCAAATAATTCCTCCTGGTTTCCATCATTAAACCGCCTGGACTGGATTTTCTTCACAGTACTTACAATACACCCCTGTGCTTCACACAAACACGCTACGCAATAATACCAAAATTTATTGCGTCCAAGCATAAAACAATGATTTATTGCCTCTAAATCACTCATCAATTATTATTTCATGAGCAGCATTATTTGCATCCTCTTCAAAACAAAAAAATAAATATTATATAGAAAATATGAAAGGACGCATGTCATTGTTTCAATCAATGCAATGGGGGGAAAAATTGAAAAAGAAAACAAAAAACAATTTTTTAAACTTAAAATACAAGTCACGATCCTTCAAAGCCACTCATCCGCAAGAGTAGCTCACTCTAAATACGCCGGATATATATCTTCTCGTTTCGCGGGATAATAATTAAATTATTCAAAGGATATCCGATTTTAATCATGATGGTGATGGTGGGGGTGAGGCTCGGATTGGGGTATCTAACGATAAAAAATCCTTTTTTCCACATCTACGACAATCAAAGAATATGAATTTAGACACTTTTTGATTACGGTAAATAATTTATAACAAATAGAATGTTACATTTTAGATTGCGTCACTCGCCGGATGATGTTTCCTGTCCTCTCTGAAGAGCTGCTTATCATCAATAATGAAGGACTATGGTGTGTTGTTTTTGTTATGCTTCTCTGAGGGAAAAAAAGGATGTCACCTGCATGACAAACAGATAAAGGATTGCCTTTGCCTATACAAGAATTTTGTTTGTTAAAATGTAAAACACGAAAGGGTGTGTGTCGGCAGAAAAATGTCCTTTTTCGTGTTGTTTGCTTATCGCAGCGCAGAATTAAAATTTCAACATGAAATCAAAAGAAATGACGACGGCATTGGATTGTTGGAGGTGGAAAATTCACAAATACAATGAAGAAAAAAAAATGGAGATAAAATATTTTACTTGTCATCGGATTGGGTTTATTATTTGGGAGAGCACACTGACGGATTTAGGGGAAAATATGCGCATATTTGTACGCCATTAATTTAGTATTTGTTAAAGGTTTAAAATGAACATTTAATCTTATATGAGTAGTTAACTCAAGGATTGGACCTAAGCTTTAAAATGTTCTACAGGATTACTTTCTCACTAGTTTCACACCTTCAGGATTAACTAATCCGCTCCTGAAAATGTTCAAAAAGAAGTTTGCTCAGATGACAAAATTGTAATCTCAGCTGGCATATTTTTTTAACTTTAAAAAGGATATTTTCTTTTCTGTTCGTCTAAATTCAAATGCCAGATACAAAGTCTGTCATTTATTTAAATAATAAACAAGTAGAACACAAAAAACAAAGAAAGAAAGAAAGTTTTTTGATTGACGATGGCCTAAAGTTGGAAAATTGAGGAAATAGGTTATATCTTACCTTCATTATTTCTTATTTTTTCTTTTTTTATTTCTATTTTTATTTTAATTTATATGAGGCAACCTTTTTCGAGAAGTCTCTAATTTTGTGTGTGTTGTTCTTGAAGTTGAAAAGGTTACGGATTGAAATGGTTTTTCTTAATTCTTGCTTTTATAAACAAGAGATAAAAATTCATAGTTGATGAGTTTTGTGTATTTTTTTTTTCTTGGGAACGAAATGAACAAATTGTGGGTTTATTTTTGGCTTTAAGTGAAATTTGAAATAAAACCTAAACAAATACATTGAAAGTTAACGGGATAAGTAAACTAAAATAAACAAAGTTTTGGGACCACCACAGCACGCAATAAGTCACAAAATGTATAGTTAATTTTAAATTTATGATTAGTGGATGGTTTTACATCAATTTATTGTGTTATCAATTTAACTTCTTTTTAAAAAAAGGGATGCTTTGAAAGAAGGTTTCATAGTGTTTTGTTTTAAACTCGTCGTATGAAAAGGTAAATATACAATCAAACTTATAGGAAGTTTTCAAGGAAGTAATAAATTATGGTGTATTGCGGAACATAACAAGGACTCTTTTTGTAGGTATAGGTTCTATTTATACAAATTATAGATATTTATTTTTACGGCAAGTTTCTAGGGAAAATTTGTGTGTAAAATTTAATTGAAAATATTTTAAAACTTTAGAGTGTTCCTTTACTTATATTCCATTTTTCTATTGCGTATTATTAAAGTTAAAACATTTAGTACCCCTGGCATGATGGTCAGTGTGTGGAATTGATTTCGTCGGAGTCAAGCCTTTCGGTGAAGTCCAGATGTGGTAGTTATAGGCTGCCAATGTAACAGTAACAGGTTCGAACCATAATAGGATTGAGAGTCTGAGGGAAATCGCACACCGCGGCTATCAAGCAATACGTTGGGAAACTTTTTACAATGCACGAATTGCCAGAGGTTTGGACATGCCGGAGCCAACTGCAATATGCAGCTGCGCTGCGTCAAGTGCTCCGAATCCCACATTAAGGGAAAATGTAAGCTGAGGAATGAGCGGGTTGAGGATTTAACCCAGCTCAAGTTTCTCCTGTGCGGAAACCAAGGCACCCGGCTAGCTAAAGGGGTTGCCCTATAAATCCAACAAATCAAGCAGAAACAGGCTAGTCAAAAAGCCGAAGTAAGTCGAATAGTTCGATTGGCTCCAATATAAAAACTCGTAGATCCCAAATTCTCTTACGCCCAAATGTTGTCAGGGATAGGTAACACGAGACAGGCTCCACCAACGGTTGTCCCAAAGGCCGTCGTGTCTAAGGCACCAGAGATGCAGCCTGAAATTATAGCCTTAATGTTGAGCATTCAAGGCCAATTAACAGGGCTGCAAAGTCAGATAAAGGAGCAAGGCAAAAGGGTAGAACATTTCTACTATTTGTTGCCTGGCCTGGCGAAATTTAGACTTTAATGGGCACACTGCCGGAGACGCTCCTAAAGGTCCTAGCTCTAAATGTGAATTCACTGATTAAAATTGAACGAAGAGCCAACATGTTCGAATTTTTGAAAGACTAGCTTGCGAAACCTAGCTAAACCACAAACAAAAATTGACTCACAAAAATTACAATATCGTAAGAAAAGACCGGCCCAACTCCACTCAAGGGGCCGGTGTCGCTTTCTTTATACGAAAAGGCAATAATAATAAAGTCATAGATAACAATGAATTGCAAAAGCTAAAGACGCTAGAATTTTGCGTTCTATGCATCTCTCTCACTCAAGGGAAGCGGATGTATATGATTGCGGCTTATGCGGCTGGAGCTCCGCAGGTTACTTACTTTGCTTCAGAACTCGAGATACTTTTTAGGGAACAAAAACTGAGATTGGAAGAAAACTATTTCATCTTGGCCGGCGGTGGTTTGAACGCAAAACATGAAGATTTGGGAAATTAACATAGTAATCCCAGAGGTAACCATCTTTTTAATTGGATGAATCCTTACAGCGTTGAATATGGCGTCCACCTGATGGCTACTGAAAAGCCATGGTATCCAAGAAGTGGCTCCTTTCTGGATCTTTTGCTGTACGACACCAGACTGACAGTTACAGACAAAGTGGGTAATCACCCTCGAAACTGCTTACAGACAGTCGAGTACGACAGTGATCACTGCGGACTAGCTGCTGTAATGCAGGTTCCGAACGAACGCGTGGAATTGGAAGAATACGTTGCAACGCACTCTTACAATTACAGTTTCACCAACGCCTAACGAGAGCACTTCGTTCGCGTGACATAGCCCCAATTGACCAACATTTACAACTGATGGACGAAACAATAAAACGTGCAACACCAAATACAAAAAAGAGGACCAAATGGACGCTTACAGAAACGCAACTAATGACACACTTGACACTACCTAGGCACAAGAGTTGCTTACTGACAAGACTCAAAAACTTGATAAATGTCCGTGTCTGAAACTCCAAAGAACTGAAGAGAACAGAGACGTTCTTAGGACAGCGCTCTGACTAAGTGGGCTGCGGACAGTATAATAATATAATTCCGGATAGACAGTTTGGTTTCAAGACGGGTTATGACACAATTCATGTTGCGTCTAAATTTGTTTCTAATGGAATAAATTAAAAAAAACAATGTACAGGTGCTGTTCTGGTTGATTTGGAAAAGGTTTTTGACACCGTATGGTTAGAGGGTCCTCACCTAAAATTGAGCAGGCTTGGCATTAGCAAGCCATTGTTGTATATACTTTATGATATGCTTAACGGTAGAAAGTTTGTTGTCAAAAGTGGCAATGTAACTTCTACCACAACATTCTCAATTGAAAATGGTCTTCACGAGGGAGCAGTGAATTCGCCGATTCTCTTCAGCATTTACACTAATGATCTGATAGGTAGTCTTACAAAGGCAATTGCGTACGCCGACGATCTAATTGCGTACAGAACGGCCCGAAAGGTTGAGGTTATTAGAATTCTCTTGCAGCGTGATTTCGACAAGATTCAGCGATATTGCGACGACTGGAAACTGAAAATAAATGTCCAGAAGTCGGAGACAATTCTGTTGGCTAGGGCCACAAGGGATACGTGCAAGAATTGGCGCAAGATGATCATCGTTGATCTTCATGGGCAGCCATTAGCGAGCAAAAGTGTTGTGAAGTACCTCGGTATCTGGTTAGATCAGTATTTATATTTCGACAGACATATGAATGCTGCTCTGACCAGGGCCAGAGGAGCCTTCGCTCTGACGAAACGGCTGTTTTTTAGCAGTCGGCTTGACCCCAGAGTGAAGGTAATTTGCTACATGGCCCTCATACGGCCAATAATCGTTTATGGTTGTCCTGTGTGGTTCAGCGTTTCCCCTTCCCAGATGGAGAAGTTTCGGGTGTTCGAGCGGCAGTGTTTACGACGCTGTACTGGCTTACATCGAACAGCCGAATCTTCTTATGTGCATTACTATTCAAACGAGGTCCTATACAACGGGGCTCGAATCAACAGAATTGACAATTTTGTGATAAAACTCATTCGAGGTCACATTGCAAGAGCTATGTCTTCGACCAATAATTTAATTTTCGGGGCTTTCTATCTCAACGACGAGTATTTAGAGAGTGCACGCTTGAACGGCTTCATTCCACCAGAGGCATTCCTCTTTTTAGACAGATGCGGTCTGATACAGGATAGATTGGCAGTTCCGTTAATCTACCACGTCAGACGACGAACCGAAGACTCCCATACAATCGGGACGTCATGTCATGACACAAGGCGGAGCAGAGCTCCTTCGTTTTGGTGGCTTCAATCGGTACTTGATATTGGGTAGTCGGGATGGGGTTTCAAGCCTTGGCCGGCTTACATACTTGTTTTATAGTTTTAGGGTTTAGTGTGTTGCCATAATCTAAAATTTCATAATGCTAGATTTCAAATTTTATAATGCTAGATCGTATGGGAGCTCAAAAAAACAAAATGCTAGATTTTAAAATCCATATAAAACGTCCATATCAATGATTAAAAAGCGAACATCTTAAAATATGCAAAAAAAATAGTTTTGTATATAGGTATGTACTTTTAAGTGGAAATTTTAAATAAAGTTTTTTTTTTTAAATTAAACCCGAGGAGTAAAACATTTAATTCGTCGCGTTGTGTTCGTACATTTGCATTTGCGTACTTTGAATTTGACAGCTATTCCAGTTACGACTCCGACTCCGACTCTGGTTCCGACACCATTGTGTTCCAGCAGTAAATCAGAATGGTTTGTAATTTAAAAAAAAAAGATGATGAATTTTTTCCAAATATGATATAATCAAATCAATCTTTTGAAATCAATTTTGGCATTCAAGAATGCACAACTTAAAAACAATAATGCCAGAAAAGCATTTAGCATTATTTTAAAATTTCATAATGCTTTTCTCTTCTCTATTATGCTAAATCTAGCATTAATAATGCCGTTATGGGAACACTGGTTTTAAGTATAATAGGCATGATGGAACAAAAATAAATAGAAAAAAATACAAAACAAAAAAAAAATCAAAAAAAATAAAAAAAAACATTGAAAACAAAATTTTAAAAAAATTTTAGATAGTTGGATTTGCTGCTGTGGTTGTTCTAGTTTTAAGTAGTTTATAGGTTAAAGGTAGTTTAAGTTAGCTGTAAGTTTTATTTAAGGACCTAATTGTAAGTAGTTTTTAAATAAATATAAAAAGAATACTGATATTAGTTTTTTAAATTTTCTAATGAATTCATTAGAATGAATTAAAGTTAAGATAAATCTTAGGGCCGAAAGGCATTAGTTTTAAGTATTATTGTTTAACTAAGAGTGCCCGTATGAAACCATTGAGTTAGTTGTAAGATATGGATAATTAGGCTAGTTTTATGAATTTTTGTCTAGCTTTAAGATAGGTTTAAGATTCAATTAATAAAAATGAATTAAAAAAAATGCGTTGAACTGTCATGCAAGGGGTCTTGGGTTCAATCCCTGCCTGTGCCACCTTAATTTAAAAAAAAAAAATAATTTACGCGGGTACTGCCTCTTGCGAGGAATTGACAAATCCTTCAAGAGTAATTCTTGTCATGAAAAAGTGCTTTCTCAAATTCGCCGTTCGGATTCGGCCCAAAATTGTAGGTCCCTTCCATTCCATTCCTGACAGCAGTACTCGCACACAAGAATGGTTGAGAGCTGTAAGTCACTAGGCTCTGGTTCACAATGGACTGTTGCGCCACCCAATTTAATTTATTAATAAATTGAAAACTATAATGCAATTGTCTTAAAACCTAAAAGACCTGGAACTTCTAATTTGAAATGCTCAACAATTTCTTAGTTTAAGAACGAAAATTTTGAAATTTTTGTATTGAAATTATTTTTGTATAGAATTTAATTGTATAAATCAATGCTATTATTTCCAAACTATTTTCTATCAATTTTTAGCTAATTTTCTGAAAAATTGTTTGACAGGAATATATAGATTCTTCTTTTCATACAGCTTTTTCTAAAAACTTCAAATGAATTTCCATCGCATCAGTTGTTGGTTATTAACCTTTACAAAAATTGTAAGCAAATATATTTATATAAAAAGAAGTGAATAAAATCATTGTTTGTACTTATTTTAAAAATAAAATAACTAATAGGTATTTGGTTATTGAAAAATAACTCACCCGTGAATGCAGTTGATTTTCATTTTCCAAACCGTTGTTAGAACATGTCACAACAAGAACTATTAAATAAACACGACTGTGACGCGACGACGACAGAGACAACGGCACTGACTCCCTAACGTATGCAAACCAACCGAGCGCATGAATTTAAAATTTACTTCAAAATTAAAGACACTTTCACAGAAACTATTCTAATTTTTACTAATTAACGCGAATCTTACACTTTAAACAAATTTAATTAGAACTATTACCGTAAGACAACAATTTATTATTAAAAATGATTTTATTTGTGACTATCCCGATAAAAAACACACGCGCTTCGAACTTATCACTGCGGAACCACAAAATAAACTAGACCTAGGAGAGCAACGGGCACAGACATACTAAACTAATTCTTAAATTGAGTGTTTCGATTAAGTAAATTGCATTTGCGCTGATTGCAACCAATACTATTGCACTGCAATATTGTTTAACTCAAGAGTAAGTGGGAGCGTGGGAGAATGTGTAAACAAAAATGGGGAAATGTTGAGCATAAATAGGAAATGCAAAAACAAAAACTAAACCTGATGGGTTTACAAATAGCAGTTTAGATAATATGATTTATGGATGAATTTTATTAATATTGCAATTTTTAATTACTTTTAATTTTTAAGAGTCTAGTAAAATTGTGTTAAAGAATAAATTAAAAAAAAATTAAAAAAATCAAAATTTGCTTTTGATATTAATACATACATTTAAGTGTGTACTTCGTTTGATAGAAATCTTTTAACAAAAGGAATGAAGTCCTTAAAATAAACAATTTAAATTTGATGAAAACTTCCTTTTCAAACATTAACAAAATCATGATTTTCAAGAATTCAGTGCACCTCTTCATTAAAGGATTAAATAGCTACACACAAAGACTTGACGCATATTTGTAAAGAACAGTTATCTGTGAAACTCTAAACATTATAATTGTTGGGGAAAAGAAGGTTTTTTTTAGTGATAATCAAATTTATGATACCTTTTGAGTAATGTTGGCTCATTAATAAGGTATTAATTTATCACAACTTAATTATAGTTTAACAACAATTGAAAACCCTTTACATTCGTAAATAATACAGGGTTATCCATTTTTCGCTTTCAAAAGTAAACGTAAATAAAACATATATAAAATATTTTTTTTTTTTTGATATTTCCCTTTTTTTTATAAAGTTTGAACGTTGAAATAAACAAAACATTATTTAAATGACCAACACGCAAATTGTTGCAAGTATTGATTCTTTTAACGTAATTTTCACCCACTTTTTGCCACATTTTGGGCGGTATCTCAGCCATAACTTGACGAAGGTAGCCGCACGGAAAATACTTGAGCTTTGTCAAATCGCATGATCTTCGTGGCTAGTTGATATCACCAGAACGAGAAATTACGCGGCCAGGAAATGTCTTTTGCAATAAGGCCACATTCGCTCGAGTTGTGTTGCATGTAACATGTTCTTCTTAAAACCACTTATTCTCCTATTCGTATTCTTCAAACTTACTAACTTACTTAAGGTGGCTCTACAGTCCTATGTGAACTGTGGGCTCACCCGATAAACTTCTCTATCTAGCTCGGTCTCCAGTCTAGCTAGATGTCTCCAGTTTCGGGCTCCAAGTTGGGTGAGGTCACTTGAGGCCCCACCTGATTTGCGGTCTTCCTCTACTGCACTGTCCTGTTGGTGTGAATTCGAAGACTTTCCGGGCCGAAGCATTGGTTTCCATGCGCTCTATGTCACCCAACCATCTTAGTCGCTGGACTACAGCGCCCATATCAATAAAGTCAATAAAGTAATTGATTGTACGCTAAATACCTTGGAATGATTTTAAAAGCAAAGCTTAAATAAAAAGAGCAAATCAAAAGATGCACTTGTTAATAGGAAATAACTCTAACCCTCAGTCATCGGCTGACATTCGAACAGTGCACATCGTGGTGAGTTATAGATTTTCTTTGAAACTTATTTCTTTTCGACATTTGTTCAAAACCTTTTACTTCTTCTTGATACATTTTTCTTTAAACCGCACATTTTCTAATTTTCCGGTGTGATTGTGAGTGAAAACCAATTTGATTTTAAATGGCTCCAAAGCCACAACCTCAACCTAGCAATAGGTTCAGGGGTCTTGAAGATTTTTCTTTATCAGATCCCCCAGATCCCCCTGAAAGACCAAATAAGAGACATAAATCTTCCTCCATAATATTTTCCGAATACCACGAACTCCCAAAGAAAACAAACTCAAAAAATCCACGTTTTGTGCTTATTTCTTCGAATAATTCCGAAAAGCCTTTGACATCCATTAGCGTCTTTGTTCTAAAAAAAACGATCGACTCTATAAGCACAGAGTATGAAAAAATCTCGCAATTGAAAGATGGCTCAATTCTCATATTGACTAAAAATCAACAAATCGCAGACAAATTCATAAACTCAAATGCTTTGAACAAATTATGTCCAGTGACAATTAAACTTCACCCTAACCTTAATCTCACAAAAGGTGTAGCATATGCCCCTTTCCTTATAAATATACCAGAGACAGAAATTGTCTCTGAGATGAAATGTCAAAAGGTAACCGATGTTTATAAGTTTACAAAAGTATATGATGGCAAAAGAAGACCAACTGGTCTCATGCTTTTTTCTTTTGACCTCTTCCAACTCAACGACTTTATCGAAGTTGGATGGTATAAAACAAAAGTGACTGAATATATACCAAATCCAATGAGATGCCGTGGCACGAGTACGATAACTTTGGCGCCGAGATATAATAACGGTTTTTGGTAGAGGGGCTTAATACAAGCATTTTTTACTATGGGAGGGGGGGTCTATCTCCCCCCGTTTAGGCGGTAGGGGCAATTTAAAAAAACATGTACTTTAAATGGAAAAAAAATAATTAAAAAATAACGGTAATACTTACAATTAAGTATTATACCTTTTTTTAAAGCCAACACTTGTGTCTAGTAGCTTGTTTTTAAATCAAGACAAAACTATGCATAGTTTGTGAAAAACACTGTTTTAAACTCAAAATTTGGTAAAAAAAAAGTTAAAAATATGGTTTAGAGTGTAATATTTCAAAACTTTTAGATTATCTACAATTTTTTTTTTTAGAATACATTGCCCTTATTTATTTTTGATCGAAACTGAAAACTAGATGATTTTATGTCTTTTAATTTTTGAGAAAATTGAAAATAACCACAACTACTATTTTAATTTAATTCTTTTTTTTTGCTTCAAAAATCTTATTTTGATAGTAACAATGGTAGGTGCAAGTTTGGTTGTATGCAACAGTGGGATCCGTAAACTTTTAGATTATCTACAATTTTTTTTTTTAGAATACATTGCCCTTATTTATTTATTATGCAACCCCCCTGCTTGGGCTCACTATAGGATTTGGGGTGGGTGCAAGTTGGAGTGCGTGCAAAGTGAGGAGGGAGCAAGGTTCGGTGAGTGCAAGATGAGGTGCATTCAAAGTTTTTTTTTGCATTTAAATAAGCTGAATTAAAAAATAATTGATATTATATACATAAACATATGTACATATATGTCATGTCCATTTCAATCTCTTTTTTTCTAAATATACCGTTAGGTACTTGACAAAAACTTTAACATTTAATATATTTGAGCATAAAAAAATCGTGGTGCATTCTGGGTTATGCTAAATGAATTGCTTTACTTGACTCACAAAATGACCTAATCTTTAACAATTATCCTGAAAGTAAATACCAAAAAAACTCTTTAAAAAGTAGTTTTAAAAACCCCAAAACCAAAATAAAACAACAATCACATATGTAGGTTTATACGAAATTTCTAATGCAAACAGTAAGATGCCTAAGGGGGGGCATGCTGCCCCCCTGCAACCCCCCTGCTTGGGCTCACTATAGGATTTGGGGTGGGTGCGAGTTAGGGTGGGTGCAAGGTGGAGAGGGTGAAAGGTTCGGTGAGTGCATGCAAAATTTCATATGCATCTAAATAAACTGGATATAAAAAAAGTAATTTAATTGAAATATTTTGTTTTGGTAATTTTCAATTTTCTCAAAAACTAGAAGACATAGAAACATCTAGTTTTCAGTTTTCGTTAAAAAATAAATAAGGGCAATGTATTCTAAAAAAAAAAATTGTAGATAATCTAAAAGTTTCGAAATATTACACTCTAAACCATATTTTTAACTTTTTTTTTGACCAAATTTTGAGTTTAAAACAGTGTTTTTCGCAAACTATGCATAGTTTTGACTTGATTTAAAAACAAGCTACTAGACACAAGTGTTGGCTTTAAAAAAAGGTATAATACTTAATTGTAAGTATTACCGTTATTTTTTAATTATTTTTTTTCCATTTAAAGTACATGTTTTTTTAAATTGCCCCTACCGCCTAAACGGGGGGAGATAGACCCCCCCCTCCCATAGTAAAAAATGCTTGTATTAAGCCCCTCTACCAAAAACCGTTATTATATCTCGGCGCCAAAGTTATCGTACTCTCCCCGATGCCGTCAATGCCAGCTTCTTGGCCACACCATTAAATGGTGTAAAAAATCACCTTCTTGTGTGAACTGCAATCTCCCTCCACATGAAAACCTTGAATGTACCCGTACCATGTGCGCAAACTGTCAAGGTCCTCATCCAGCCTCATCAACAACCTGCCCCAGATATATACAAAATAAAGATATCCTAACAATAAAAACAAAAACCAAATCCTCTCTAGCTGAAGCTAGACGAATTTACAAAGAAAGAAATCCACTTCAAATAGTCCCTAATTCCAATTTGTACTCAACAAAACTTAAAGAAAACACTAATATGTCAGCTCGAAATTCGAAAACTTCCACATCTGTTTCCCAACCGTCTCCCATCCCACCAAACACAGAAAAAACAATAATCAATCTCCAAAATACAAAAACAACAATCGCTATTCCCCCTAACTCAACTAAAAACCACTCACTCAACAACAAAAATTCAATCAACACCAATATCCAATCAATACCAACAAATGAATCAAACTACTCTAAGAGTGGAATTCGCTCTTACTCTTCTCCCATAAACAGTCTTTTTGACAATTTACCAACAACCTCTCACACAGATCAAAATTCATACCCTATTATTCACTCACTCTTAAATTCCTCTGAACCAGAGGATTGTGGTTGTGATCACGATGGCGACGTTTAATTACAACAATAATAACCCTGATTTAGACTCTGCTGACCGAGTTTCGAATCATCATCGCTCTCCCGTGAGCGATGATGCTTCGACATCCGATCAGCAGAGTCTAAGAAATGAACAAAGAAACATTGCCAACACAAATTTCTTAAATCAAAATTCAATAAACAATATAAATAGATTTAAATACCAAAACCCACCCAGTTTAAAAGTTCTGCAATGGAACCTAAACGGGTATTTTAATAACCTTCATGAACTGCATTTACTTATAAACGAACATAAACCTGCAATAATCGCTCTACAAGAAACGCACATAAAAACTCCAGAAACAATAAAACCACCCAAAAATTACACCTCTTATTTTCACCCCAAGGTCAATAATTATGCTAAACAGGGTACTGCATTACTCATACACAACTCGATACCACACAATCAAATTTGTATCAACTCCCTTATATCAGTAGTAGCAGTAGAAGTTCATCTCAGAATCAAAATTACTATAATCTGTATTTATATTCCTCCTAATCAAAGCTTCACAAGCTTTCAACTAGACGGAATTATCCAAAATATAAGCACGCCCATATTAATGATTGGAGATTTTAACGCCTGGAGCCCTCTTTGGGGATCTCCATCACTTAATACTAGAGGAAGAATTGTAGAAAATTTCCTATCTACATCAAATTTGTCTATTTTAAACAACGGCTCCCCGACACATTTTTCTACACATCGAACATTTACACATATAGACCTATCCTTTCTTACCTCCCAAATTACATTAAACGCTTGCTGGGAAACCCTTCCTAACTTACACGGAAGCAATCATTTTCCAATTATGATCAAAATACCAATAGATATCAGACACAAACCTATTAAACTTCAACCCAAATTCAAAACCAACAATGCGAATTGGGAATTATTTAAAAAGAAAAACGATGAATTTCTAACTTCACATCCAATATCTAATAATATTAATAAGGAAGCTGCATTAATCACAAAGTCGATAAGATATGCAGCTCATATGTCTATTCCTCAAACAAAAAATGCACAACACAAAGCCGTAGTCCCGTGGTGGACTAAAGAACTTCAAAAACTTCGAACAGTGAAACAAACAGCTTTTCACCTCTTTAAAAGACATCCAACCGATATAAATCTTATTTCATATCGAAAACTTAACGCTCTTTTCCGTAGAACAGCTAAAATCGAAAAGCAAAAATGCTTTGAACTGTTCACGTCCAACATAAACCCGAGCACTTCCACTAAAAAGCTCTGGGGCGATATAAAAACATTGACGGGGAACTTTACACCCCACACAATTAAAACTATATCGGAAGGCTTGCAGATTTTAACCTGTCCTTATCAAATCGCAGAACATTTTGCCAAAACTTGGTCAGATTATTCAAACGACTCTGAATTCCATCCTAATTTTTTAATCAACAAAACTAATACTGCTACTGAGACAAACTACTCACGGCAAATTCCAGATTCCATAACTGAAAGCATTGACCTTCCCATCAATATGATTGAACTGAACTCTAGTTTAGGCTCAACAAAAGGAAACACACCTGGATTTGACAGAATCAACTACCAGATGCTAAAAAATACTTCACTTTCTTTTAAAGAAAGGCTTTTAGATTGTTTTAATGAAGTTTTCACTAAAGGAATCATACCTCAAATCTGGAAGACAGCCACAGTTGTTCCAATTCCTAAACCGAAAAAAGACCCCACCTCAACACAAGGATACCGTCCAATATCCCTTCTGCCCTGCACTGGAAAAATCCTTGAAAAAATAATTGCAAAAAGACTTTCTTGGTTCCTAGAAAAGAAAAATTTTCTTGATGTTAACCAAGTGGCTTTTAAACACAATAAAGATACCATGGACGCATTGCTGCATATCGACGAATATGTTACAACAGCTTTATCAAGCAAAAACCATATCTCGATTCTTTCAATAGATTTTGAAAAAGCTTTCGACCGGATAGGTATCCATATCATTTTAAATAAGCTGGCAAAATGGAAAATCGGTCCTAACATGTTTAAAACTATAAAATCATTTCTAAGCAACCGGCAATTTCGAATAAGAGCAAATGGAGTTTTCTCAAATGTCAAAAAACTGAAAAACGGAATTCCACAAGGATCCCCGTTATCGGTTATATTGTTTAATGTAGCTTTCAACGACATCTCTGATATCTTAAAAAACATGAATTCTGTAAAATACTCGCTATATGCTGATGATCTTGTACTTTTCACTAAATGTAAGGACCTAGAAATAGTGAAAACATTATTCTTAAATGTTCTCGAAAAAATACACACTTGGTGCAATACGTCAGGTGCTAAGATCTCTTTAGGGAAAAGTACAATATTACATATTTGTAAAAAAACCAGTTGTACAAAAAATATTGATCTTAATTTTAACAATACTAACATAACTAATAATAAGTATCTTAAGATCCTTGGTCTGTATTTTGACTCAAATTATAGTTTTAAAACGCATTGTCTAGAACTTAAGAAAAACCTAGTCACCAGATTAAATATTATAAAAGTACTATCATCTAAAAATAGCTTTTGTCATATAAACTCGCTTATAAATGTAACTAGATCTATTATCTTATCCAAAATCGATTACGGATTAGTTGCGTTCAGAACAACACCCATCAAGAACATCCTCACAGAAAGTGGCCTGCCAGCTATCACCCATCGGTTTGAATATTTGACGTCACTTTTAATAGCTAAGATAAGATTGCAACATCACAAAATTCACCCATAATATCAGATGTGAACAAAATTTTATCCCGTAAAAAAACGAGCAAACTACCTTCAACGTTATCAAATGCTGTCACCGCCTCTCAAAAAATGAATATATCACTTTCAATCAATGGGCAAGGATTACGATCAATAAAATTTCCTCCATGGTTGATACCACAAGAATCAATTATCAATGAACTCGCTTCATTTCCGAAAAGCACAACAAATCCAACTGTTTATAGACACATATTCAAGAAAATCCAAGAAGACTACTTCCACTGGAACTTTATCTACACAGATGGATCAAAAAGCGAAAAAGGAACATCATTTGCTGTCGTTAATGATAAGGGAGACATTCAAGCCAAAGGGTTATTACCTGAATTTGCATCTGTATACACAGCCGAAGCTGTAGCAATCTTACAAGCTGCAAACCAACATCAAGGTAAAAAAACTCTCATTTGTACGGATAGCCTTTCCACAATCAATGCCATTCAAAACATCGACAATAAAAACGCAACCATACAAATTATACGGGACAAGCTTATAGCCAACAGAAGAACCCTCAAACTAGTTTGGGTTCCTGGGCACGCAAAAATCCCAGGTAATGAATTTGCAGACAAAGCAGCACGAATCGCGTCAAGCGAACCTCTTCTTACTTTCTCAGTCAACAACAAAGAAGACATCAAGAAAAGGATACAAAACATTCATCGAAACAAAGTTGAAGTTGAATGGAGTGGATATACTCATCATTATTCAAAAATTAATCCAAGAGGTGCACGCATCATATATCCAACAACTGTATCAAACCGAATGGTGAAATGCTTTCTTCGACTCAGACTTGGACACACTCTGGCTACAAACAGCTATCTAATTAGTAAAGAAACCCAACCGAACTGCAAATTTTGCCATAACAACTCGCCTTTTACAATTCAACATTTTATTTATGATTGCCCAAAAATTAAACAAACTTCAAGAACCTTTTTCAATGACACTAACTTAAGTGATATACTATCATCTCCTTCAGAGTTAAACATTAAACATACATATAACCTACTAACTTCTCTTCAACTAGATACATTTATTTAATTTTTTTTTTTTAAACTAGCTGAAAGCCTGGTGGCTATGGCTTTATAATAATTAAGTTAATATGTAATTTATTATATGTTAATTAATAATAAAATAAAAAAAATAAAAAAAAAACTCTAACCCATCATTCCAGATAAAACTAATGTCGGGTGTTTTATAAAGGTAAATGACTTTAAATAAGTTACAGTATTTTAATTGGCGGCCAATTTATTAGCGTACAAAATGTCCGTATTTGCAGAGACGATCTCAAGTGTATGTGGTATGTCCTTCTTTAAAAACTTCTTGCCTAATTTCTGTTCGAATATGTGAAGTCTATAGTCTTCGCTAAAAATTCGGAAACAGTTGAGCGCTTGGAGGACAAAATTGGCCGCATTATTGCCGATATACGGCCTTAATAGTTAGAAAAAGTCATCGTAGATTGAATCTCTAGATTAGTGTAATTCTGATCCAGCCGTGGTGGTCATATGCAAGAAAACATATGTGAATTGTTATGCCAAAAGAGTATATTTCGATTTAAGTTTTTGTTTTAATCCATATCAAAATCCTATACCTTTAATCAAAACACGTTTTATAAGCAAATACTGAAATCCTTTGAATATACGGCACCAAACTATGGAGCTGCAAAGACGACAAATGCTGGGTCCATCAAAAAATTCCAAATCATTGATGGATATAAAATATACGTTGGTACGTGGAATATTTTGAAACTGACAATTCTTTAATTCTATCATAAATTTCGTAGGATTTGTCATTTGACTTAAGAGTTTGGTAATTGATTCATCAAATCCGAACCAAAAGCTATAATCCTTAGAATTATTAAATAATTCATGTATTATTCATTTAGTCAGAAAATACTTGGAAACACTTAATGGCTTACATGTTGATTATGTCAGTTATTAAAAATTATTGACAGCTGTAAGAATCTCTTAATTTGACGACAATATGTTTCAGAGGAAAATTCTATTCACTCATTTTCTTTGGAATCCAACACACACATAAGACACAACACACATTGATTGAACAAAAACAAAAACGTTTAATTGTTGTTAACCCCAAAAACTTAATTAAGCTCACTCATTTGTGCGGCGAACAGCAATATAATAATAATAATAATAATAATAAATAGGTATATCGCATATTTTGGTAAAATGTGCGTATATGTTAAACCTTAATTTATTGAACCGTTAAAACAGCTGTGGTTTTACTTTGTTATCATTTTGAATTCTCTCTATGTCTATATTGACCTTCTTTTTACAAATAAAAAGGATTCTATACCCGTGTATATGTGAGTAGTTTCAAGGATACATCCAAAACTTTACATATATAATACGTATATACCAACATTTCCACTAATCCATTATATATCTTTATCCCTGGAAGAATGTGCCTAATGCGTTTAGGCGAACCTTTTTCCACGAAATATCACGTTCAAAGCGTCTACAACATTACATTTACATGTACAATATATGACAAGGATATGGACCTGTTCGTAAATTATTTTGAAGATAGTTTGTGGCTTTTTTGGGGAAAGGTGGTAAAGCAGATAACGTTAACTATATACAAGGATATGCAGACTTCAAGATGGTGTACCATGTCACTAATTGATTTTCCGTGTGTATATTCCGCGAGAATAGAAACTATCTGTGCATAAATAAGATTATAAACGGATGACAGTGGTAGTCCTTTTAAACACGCATCACTTATGCTGGCATATGTTGCTCTTCTTTAATATGATACTGCTTTGATGATTTTATTTAAGGAACACAAACACTCACTGATAGAATAGGCACAAATTTAAGTAGGAGATAAAAACCATTTTTGTAATTGTCTTTTATTTAGATTTTGAGGAGTTTATACCATCCAGCCTTTATATGTTAAGGAAGATTGTTTACTTTTGTCAAGAGATGGTGTGGGGGATGATACTAGTGTATTTTTATGACCTTTGAAACTTGGAGTCCCTTGAATAATTGCCGATACTACTTTTAAAGCATTGGGACTCCTACAAAGTATCCCTAAGAAGGAAATCCAAGCGATCTTCTTGGCGATCCTTCTGTGGCATGATAGAAGAAACTTCTGAAGCCTCTAGGTTACGGAAAGTTCTTTCAACTAATCCAGCTATGCCAAGCTGCTTGAAAAATACAGACGGCTCCTGGACAAATTCAAGTAATGAATCGCTGAACTTACTATTGGACACTCACTTTCCTGGTAGTTCTCTTACCGAAACTTGCAACAGTTTTAAATCAAGTTCAAATACAACATATCCACAAGATCTGATCACAAAGGATAAGCTTCAATGGGCTCTCAACAGCTTCAAACCATTTAAAGCTGCAGGACCAGATGGAATAATACCAGCCGAACTACAAAAGACTTCTGATATAATTGCACCAATCCTTGAGGCAATTTTTACCAGCTGTCTTTACCTGGTCCATGTTCCCTCGGCATGGAGAGAAGTTAAAGTTGTTTTTATACCTTAGGCAGGTAAATGCTCCCAAGTCAATCCTAAAGATCTACGACCTATAAGTCTATCATCATTCCTTCTTAAGACCTTTGAAAGATCGATTGATATCCATTTAAGGGCACGTATCGATACAAGACTTCTGTCTTCGTCGCAACATGCCTGCTGTTAAGGTAAATCGGTGGAAACAGCGTTACACACTTTAGTACGCACCATCGAATATTCCCTCCATCATAAAGATTTCACTACGGTTGCTTTTCTTGACATCGAAGGTGCCTTTAACAACGTGGACACATCTGCAATCACATCTGCACTGACATCTCTTAATGTAGAGAGTTCGCTTCGGGAGTTAATTCATTTAATGCTTACTAGCAGAATAATCAACTCAAAACTGGGCAACTCTTCTAGCAGACGATTCCTTAGTAGAGGAACACCGCAAGGTGGTGTTCTATCCCCTCTCCTCTGGAACCTAGTGGTTAATGAAATCCTAACTAGTCTGGATGCGGAGGGTTTCAGAGTGAAAGCCTATGCGGACGAAAATGCTATAGCAATTTCAGGAAAGCATCTTAACATCCTAAACGAACTCTTACAAAATGCCTTGGGTAGACTAATACTTTGGGCTGATTGGTGTGGACTGGGTGTTAACCCACACAAAACCGATTTGGTCTTATTTTCGAGGAGATACAAAATTCCATTTGTCAACCCTCCCTATATTAAAGGAATCAAATTAAAATTGTCAGACGAGGCTAAATACCTGTGTCTTGTCTTAGACAACAAACTAAATTGGAAACGCAACGTACAGGAAAGAGTCAAAAAAGCTAGTGTAGCTCTCTTTTCTTGCAAAAAAGCTATTGGTAATAAATGGGGTTTACAACCCAGAATCACGCATTGGCTATAGACATCGGTAATCAGACCGATTTAAACTTTTGGTGTGGCAGTATGGTGGACTGCTTTAGAGAAAGGTATAAACAGGGATAAGCTAAATAAAGTCCAACGTTCAGCCTGCCTATGTATAAGCGGATCGCTTCGCACGAACCCGTCTGCGGCACTGGACACCTTGGTCTACCATACACTTCTTGACATATTTAGCAAACAAATAGCTGCAAGCTCTGCTATCGCCTCAATGCCTCGTCGCAGTGGACCAACAAGAACATTGGCCACTCCGTAATTCTAAGGTACTTAGAATCAATTCCAAAGCAAACAGGCTACACTATCCCCAAACTACAATTCAACAGAAATTTCCAGATTTCTATACCTACCAGATCTTTTTGGGAGGATAGGACATTCTTGGAGGATGAGTCGATTCATTTTTACATAGATGGGTCAAAAACAAAGAAGGGGTTGGTGGAGGTGTGTACTCTGAACGACTGAAATTAAGTCTCTCATTCCGCCTTCCCAATCATTGTAGCGTGTTCCAGGCGGAACTTTTGGCGATTAAGGAAGTCTTGTCTTGGCTCAAAGAAAACGTGATATCAACATCTGATATCCGTATTTTCTCCGACAGCCAGGCCGCTATCAAATCTCTGGACTCTGTCTCTACAAACTCTATAACAGTCCATAACTGTCGATCATAGAGACATTCCAGGTAACTGCAAGGCCGATGAACTCGCCAGGAATGGTACAGTACAGCCCAAGCTACCACTTTTGGCAAGTACTGGCATATCTATCGCTACTTGTAAACTGCTACTAATGCAAGAGTGATAGCTGTGAGGAGGGCAGGCACCAGGTGGAACAACATCACCACGTATCAAGTCACAAGAAACATCTGGCCAACAGTGGATTTAAAGCGTTCAAGGTGCTTGCTCTCTCTAAGCAGATCGCATATAAGCTCGATAATAGGTGTCATAACCGGACACTGTCTAATAGGAACGCACGCCACAAGACTAGGCGTATTCTCAAATGACTTTTACAGAAGCTGTATGGACGAGGAAGAGGAAGAAACGGTTCTTCATCTTCTCTGCACATGCCCTGCTCTAGCTCTAAAACGCAAGAATTACCTAGGAGAATTCTTCTTTAACGATCTAAACGATCTAAATCATATCGGTACAATCAGCATCTCACGTTTCGTAAGAGACTTAAGCTGGTTCCATTGAGGTTAGGAGGAAGCCTCAAGATTCAAGTGGTATCAAAATGGGCCATTAAACTGGCCTAAGTGTGTCCGTTTCCATCTTAGACAGCCACTATAACCTAATCCATAATCTAACCTACTTTTAAAGCTTGAAATGTTCATTGCAAATATTTTAACATTACATAATGTTTAATGGGAGCCAACATTTCTATTCTACTTGTGGTGAGGCATCCAACATTCGCATAGTACGGCTAAAGAACAATGCTCTGTATACTTGACAATACGACCGAATTCGGGCTCGGGGGTATATTGATAAGCAAGCTTAGAAGCGCGAGTATTACGGTTGAACTATTTAAGGGGATGAATGCTACTGACTATTTCACTAGAGCATAAATCGTTAAAAAAATGGTAAGAGAGGATGAGACAAGAAACTTTGTGATGATGATCAATTTTAATGCTCTATGATCACTACTGTCGAAAGTCTTAGATAAGTGCTGGAGCACTAGACCATAGATATGAGTTATATTCATGCTTTGGATGTATAAAATTCTCTGAGATAATAGCCAGAACAGAAGGAGCGAAAAGCTTCTTGGATTGACTAAGGAAACCAATACATCTTTCGGCATTTTCGGCGTAATTGCTTATATGATTTTTCCACATGAGGTTTTTGGTGATACACAAAGCGAGAATATCGAGATGTCTCATAGATGCAAGGGCCATTGTTGTATAATGGCAAGGAGGTTATATCTCACAATGAAGGAGGGGTTCATGGAACTTAGTTTTCCAGTATTTAACACTATTTTTCTTACGTTACGAGGGGTCTTAGGATGAGCTAGGGGATGAGGGGATGTCCTGAATTTCAAAATAGGGAGTGCGAACACAGCTCATATCACAGTTAGGTACACCTCATGCTGGAAACAAAAACTCATCCCAAAAAAAAGGACACTGGTATACAGTGAAAAAGTATATTCGGAATAATTTTAACTAATTTTGACTTGTCTTGCAATGTTCAATACAAGTTTAGGAGTAAAAGTTATTTTTAGATTAAGTTTTTGCGATACTTGCATTTTTCGGAATTAGTGATTTTTGGAGCTCACATTATATATACTTTGGTTATTTTCAACACTCAAAACAACACCCTATAATATTGAATTTTTTTCTAGTGACACAATTTACAACTGTTTTTAAGTAATACAAATTATAATATAAAATTTTCATTTCAATAAACACACTGCACTGCTAACCACTAGAATAAGGCCACACATTTTGCAATCGACTTTGGGTTTTTATAGCATGTTGGAAGTTTATACCCAGAAAAGTTTACGATCTTTAAAATTGTACATATTTCCCCATTAAAATAAAAGTATAGGGTTATTTGGAAACGGGCTTTAGAATTCCCCAAGATCTTTCAATTGACTATTAAAAGCCCGAAAAATGGTGCTTCACTTGGATGAGTTTATTGTTCTTTGCATTTTCTTAAATAAATTATTTGGTTAAAAAGCAAGCAGTGATTCTTTCCTCATAACACTTGTTAATGTTTATATTACACTAGGGTAGCTCGCATCTAATGGTAAAACTATTTTGCTTTAGTGTTCTAATTTGTGTGCTTAAGTGTTAAAATTGAAAAAAAAAGTATTGTATTAAAAAATGTCACGAAAATGTGTAAATAATCTCGTCAACTTTTGTTACATTTGCGGTGAAGTGGTATTTTGTAAGCAAAGGTGTTCTATATCGCCGACAATAAAAGAAGCCTATTTCTAATATTTCAAACAAAGTATAAATCATCAAGATGGGTTCCGCATTTCTGTTGCAACCCATGTGCGACAGGTTTGAGAAATTGGATGAGTGGAAGAAAAAAATCATTTCGGTTCGCAGTACCGTTGCAGTGGAGAGAATCAACTAGTCTTGCAACGGGTTGTCATTTCTGCCTCAGCACTCATGTTCTTTCAAAAGGCAATATTATAGCGTATGCAAATGTACCATCGGCTACTACTCCTCTGCCCCTCAGTGATCTTCATCCGGTTCCAAAAAGAACTCACATTGACCAAGTAGAAATAACACCTACACCTGCTTCACCAATTTCTTCAATGTCAGAATACGAAGTACTTAGCATATCACTACAGCCACACCGGATAACACAAGCTGCATTAAATGATCTTGTTACGGACTTAGAATTGCCCAAGAACAAAGAAGAATTTCTAGGCTCGAGGTTGCAACAATGGAATCTTTTAAGAAGTAGTGTGGTTGTACCATCTTTCCGTACTCGACAAAAGTAGTTCCAGCAATATTTTGAAATGGATGGAAATTTAGTTTTTTTGCAATGATATCAGTGGTTTGATGGTAGCCCTTAACATAACCTATCAACGGAGTAAGGGAGTCAATGGAGACTTTTCATAGAAAGCTCTAAGTTAAGCTTAAAAGCTGTAATGCTACATTACCGAAATATACGCAGTTCATATGAGGGAGTCTTATGAAAATATAAAAAGTGTTCTACTGTGGATTAAATTTGAGGAACACCAATGGCAAATCTGCGAGGATTTAAAAATTGTAGCTCTGCTGCTTGGACTGCATTTAGGCTAATCGAAATTTTGTCGGTTTAGAAAACAGCATTATATGTGGCCTCATCGATAGTCGCTTTAACCTTGGAAGAAAATGTCAAAAATGACCCTATAAATGATCCACTTAAGGTGTTAATCCTGCCTTGCATATAAAGCTTGGACTCATGAAAAATTGTGTGAAGGCAATGGACACAGATTGCGCTGCTTTTCAACACCTTTGCCAAAAATTCCCAAGAACAAGTGAGGCTAAAGTCAAAGAAGGCATATTCGTCACTCCGCAGATTTATTTAAAGATGTCAAGTTTGACTTGTTTCTACACTGTGACAACTATGTTGAACTTGTCGAAAGTATGCTTACATTCCTACTTGGAGTTCTTTCCGGGTAATTCCGGAACTTTTAGCAATGCGCATATAGACGGTGATTTTTTAAGAGCTTGAGAACTTTTAAAAAAAAAAAACGCATACAATTTGCAAAATCTTATCGATTCTTTATTTGAAACGTTAGATTGGTCCATGACATTTACTTTTTGAAGATAATTTTATTTAAATGTTGACCGCGGCTGCGTCTTAGGTGGTCCATTCGGGAAGTTCAATTTTGGGTAACTTTTTCGAGCATTTCGGCCGGAATAGCCCGAATTTCTTCGGAAATGTTGTCTTCCAAAGCTGGAATAGTTGCTGGCTTATTTGTGTAGACTTTAGACTTGACGTAGCCCCACAAAAAATAGTCCTAAGGCGTCAAATCGCATGATCTTGGTGGCCAACTTACCGGTCCATTCCTTGAGATGAATTGTTCTCCGAAGTTTTCCCTCAAAATGGCCATAGAATCGCGAGCTGTGTGGCATGTAGCGCCATCTTGTTGAAACCACATGTCAACCAAGTTCAGTTCTTCCATTTTTGGCAACAAAAAGTTTGTTAGCATTGAACGATAGCGATCGCCATTCACCGTAACGTTGCGTCCAACAGTATCTTTAAAAAATAAAGTGCAATGATTCCACCAGCGTACAAACCACACCAAATAGTGCATTTTTCGGGATGCATGGGCAGTTCTTGAACGGCTTCTGGTTGCTCTTCACTCCAAATGCTGCAATTTTGCTTATTTACGTAGCCATTCAACCAGAAATGAGCCTCATCGCTGAACAAAATTTGTCGATAAAAAAGCGGATTTTCTGCCAACTTTTCTAGGGCCCATTCACTGAAAATTCGACGTTGTGGCAGATCGTTCGGCTTCAGTTCTTGCACGAGCTGTATTTTATACGGTTTTACACCAAGATCTTTGCGTAAAATCTTCCATGTGGTCGAATAACACAAACCCAATTGCTGCGAACGGCCACGAATCAACATTTCACGGTCTTTAGCAACACTCTCAGAAACAGACGCAATATTCTCTTCTGTACGCACTGTACGCATTCGTGTGGTTGGTTTAATGTCCAATAAAGTAAACTGAGTGCGAAACTTGGTCACAATCGCATTAATTGTTTGCTCACTTGGTCGATTATGTAGACCATAAATCGGACGTAAAGCGCGAAACACATTTCGAACCGAACACTGATTTTGGTAATAAAATTCAATGATTTGCAAGCGTTGCTCGTTAGTAAGTCTATTCATGATGAAATGTCAAAGCATACTGAGCATCTTTCTCTTTGACACCATGTCTGAAATCCCGCGTGATCTGTAAAATACTAATGCATGAAAATCCTAACCTCAAAAAAATCACCCTTTATATCAAGGCCATTGGCACGCTTCAATGTTAGCCGACTTTAGTTGGACTATTAATAGAGATATTAAGGACGCAAAATACAAGAGGGCCGCGAAAAAACCACGTCGCAGTTCTGTCGGGGATTGAAAAAAAAATTAATTAATGTTGTCGAAGAATAATGGTTTCTATCTTTCTTATTACCATTTTGGGCTAATTTTTAAATGTTTCTTTAACCCGCCAATGGTGACTTACTGGACTGTGAGACCGGGTGTGCGAAAAAATGTGAATAACTTTATTCTCCGTTATTTTTTTTTTTGTTGAATTTGAATTTGTGTTTTGTAATAAAAGAACTCATTGTTTCATTGTCAAAGAACATTTAAAGTGTGTTAATGTTAGTAACACACTTCGGCAAAATCTTCAGTTAAAAAACCCGGCCCGCGAGACCAGCGGATCGGAGTCACCATTGATCAAAGTAAAATTTGCGTCATCAATGGCGGGTTTAAGTTGATAAAGGATTTTCTTAGCAGAATTTTGGGAAGATTTTGTTGGGCGAAACACAAAGTGTCTGGTGATAATGATAACATAGCTTTAGACATTTTGGCTTTGGGACTTTATTTATATCAAAAAAGTGTTTTAAAGTTAAGTATGACGTATTTGAAAGAGCATTAAAAATAAAGGTGTTAATTATTTGAGTACTCACTTAATGTCGTTCATAATTTATCTGAAAGAGAAAAAAAAATACATTAGAAAATTGCCAATAAACGATGATTCTAACCTAAGTGTAATATAAACAAATGAAATCCCGTCTATCTAAACTATTTATGTTGCTTTTTCAAATCAACTATTGAAAACAATTAGAGTATTTTTATAATTTTATTTAGGAACTAAAAAAATGGATTTCTAATTCTTGTTTATTGTGAAACAAAAAAATTCAAATTTTAGTCAACATTTCCACTTCTGATGAATTTCACACGAAAAATAAAATACAAAATATATCTACGTATATATTTATATCTACCATGATGGGCAAAATAAAAAAAATCCTCATACAAAATTTATTATCTCTGTTTTCGGATGGAGATCGATTTATTTATTTCAACCCACATATTTCAGTTTATTTTTACTTATTTTTTCCCGTGATTAAAATAAGTACACTCAAGTGGATAATAATTTAGCATTTTTCTTTTATTGATTTATGAAAAATATACAAAATTTTAAATAACAAATAATTTTTATAATGAGAAAAGCTTAGATAAAAATCATTTTGTTAAAAAATATCCTTGTATTAATTTTCATCTATTTACCTCTTAGTCCAAAGAAAATGTATATTTGTTTTTTATTCAAATTACAAAAATGTACAATTTTATTATTTTTGAAATTCAACAATTTCGTAAATTTAGTTCAAAAATTTATTCCCCAGCACTAAAATTATTGTGATTGCTTGATTTTTTCCAATATGAGTTAAAAAATATAGTCAAACGTTTCGAAGTCCTTTTCGATGTACTTCGCTTCATGGGACAGCATTTTGTTGGTTGATTTGTTGCCAAAGTGTCTGTCTGCCGCTGCCGATATGGTGATGTTGGTGGACCACTGAGATCAGCATTGGCGGCAGGTTTGTACTGTCCTTTCCATAGTTTAAAAATATATCTATAATTCTACATCTACCTTTTACATTATATAAATAACTCCCAGCCAACACTCGGCTATTCAATTTTCACTTCGATTGTTCCTGAAATGAATATTTTTATTTATTGAAATTGTCCAAAAAAAAAAAAATAAAGAGAGTGTCAATTGGGCTATAGATACATGTATATACGGAAATCATCCAAAAAAGGACATTTCCATACAGAATTTGTGCTGCAACACTGGATCAGTAAATAAAAAAAAAATAGTACACACAAAAACAAAAATCTGAATAAACCACCTCACGGACAATTAATTGCACTTCTCGCCACTTTGCCACGCACTTTTTTTCACGACTTCCCTAAACTTAATATTTTTATATTTTTCATTAAAAAAACTGACAAAATTCACACTGGACGGAAAAATACCACACGTTAAAATGATTAATCATAAAAATGTCATGAAAGTAATTTGTCGAATTACTGAAGTAGTTTTTGGCGTCACAAATTTAAAAATAATACTTTACAATTACTTTGGACCACTGGGCACAACAAAATGAGTTAAGACTTAGTTGAAACGAGGCCTTACATCAAAATCTTTCCTGAGCGACTGAATTGTGCTCCTTGTGAATTCATAATTACTTGCTTAAGGTGGGCCAACAGTCCGTGACGGACTTGAGCTTCAACGAACAGACAGCTGGGTCCCTACTTAGTTTTCGACGGTACTGGTAATATTCGACGAACCAAATTTTTGCATGATCAGAAATTAAGGCAAAAAATACTACAATGTCCCAAGGGTAGAAAAACTTTCTGGTCATTTGTAAAAAACGTATGAAAGACCACGTCATCCTCTATTCCAACGCTAGTCCACAATGACTCTCCCTATGTAAGCTCGATTGATGAAGCCAATTTGCTTGCAGCACATTTTACTGTTAATTCAACGCTACCGGATAGTGTCATTAGTCTTCCTGTTCTTGAGAGCGTAAATGATTCTATGGGACGAATCTTCTTTCGCACTCGTGCAGTCGCAAGAGTACTGAAAGACCTTGACATACACAAATCCGCTGGCCCGAATAGTATTCCCCCTATTGTACTAAAGAGGTGTTCTTCAACGCTGGTAAAAACACTGCGTAAGCTTTTTCATCTGTCCTATTCTACTGGTCTATTTCCGAGAGGATGGAAAACTGCATTTGTCAGCCTGCCGTCAAATTGTACTTACGTCCCTTCTTTCTAAGGTCACGGGAACGCTGATTAATTTTCAGCTTAAGAAATATCTTGAAGAACGTGAGCTTCTTAATGAACGATAGTGTGGCTTTCGTAGCAATAGGTCCACTGGTGATCTCATGGTTCATCTCACCGAACAGTGGAACAAATCTTTACATCGTTTAGGAGAAAGTAACATTAGCACTTGATATTTCAAAGGCATTTGATAGAGTTTGGCACCAAGCCCTCTTATCGAAAATCGTGCTTTTGGTATTGATGAATCTCTTCTTCGTTGGATTAGAAATTACTTTTCTAACCGTTCAATACAAGTTGTATTAGATGGTTTCAAGTCTGAAATTCATAAAATAAATGCTGGTGTCCCCCAGGGCTCCGTTTTGTCTCCGACTTTCTTCCTTATATTCATAAACGATCTTTTGTCTGTCACTTCTAATCTATTAAACCGTTTCACCGACGAGAGTACCCTCAGCTTTTCATATACGTTTCTAGATTCACATCCTTGTCCTTCGGATGTGGAATTTCAACGGCATCCTATGATAAGCTCATTAAATTCTGATCTTGACAGCATTGTCTAATGGGGAATCAAAAACCGTGTAGAATTGAATGCTTCGAAAACTCAATACTGTCTCCTGTCGTTAAAGCGTAACGCACCCCCGATGCCACTTTCTATGAGTGGCACTTCCATCCAGGAGACCAATCAACTATCAGTACTCGGTATGTGTATTACAGATCACCTCTTATGGAATGATCACATAATCGATATCGCCAAAAATGCTGCCAAGTGCTGTCGAATTAGCCAGTTGCATTCCACCCCTTAAACAATTCAGGCATAATACTCGCACTTTTAAGAATGCTCATCAGTTTACCCTTGAGCTCAATTTCGGGCGTACTGTCAAGTATAGAGATTCTTTCTTAAATCGAGAATGTGGAATGCTTTGGCCAACTCTGTTTTTTCAATCCCATTTTGATGTTCAGAACTTTAAGACCAATGTGCAGCGGTATCTAATTTTAAATCCTTCCCTATTTTACTAACGCTGGCACTGTGTTTAAATATAAACATATGAAGGGTACTAATAACACCTTGAGTGCTTGTGAATTACAAAAAAAAAGACTGGCCTTTCGTGATGACAGTATATGCTTGGTCTTGCATTCTAAACCCATCATCTGTGCTTCCGGCGCAATACTCCAAAACGAGACTCTGACATCACGCTTTAATCTTTCAATTCTGGCATATCATCGGCGTATTCGATTAATTGGACAAACTCTTGGAGGATTGTGCCTCTAGTGTTGATGATTGAGTTTTGAACTATCAGTACAATATTAAGATCTTGAATAGAGCTCATTTTAAGTAATACTGTGACAAGGTTACAGTAATTTAAGGTACTAACTAATTTACTTAAGGTGGGCCTAGAGTCTTGGACCGAGTTGGCCCTCAATAAACATACTCGTACGTCTCTAGCTCTACATGACGCAGTCTTTAAGTCGTTGGGCTTTTATTTCCTTGAGTAAATCACTGTCGCTGTATCTTTTCATTTAGTCTTCGTCTGTGTAGACAGGACCAAAAATTATCCGAAGAATTTTTCTCTCGAAGCATTTTAAGACGTCCTCAATAACCACTTAACCCAGCTTCTTCGCTTCCGTCGCAAAGCTGAAAAATGAGTCACTGACATGACGCTTTCATCTTCTATATGCTGTCAGTATCATCGGCATATAAGAATAATTTCATAAACCTTTGAAAGATTGTGCCTCTGGTGTTGACGATTAAGTTTTGCACAATTCTTTCCAGAACGATCTTAAATAAGTCACATAACAGTGTATCGTCTTTTCTAGATTATTTTTTGACATCAAAACCATTGGCGACATTTTTTACAATCTTGATAAGGCAATGTGCATTCTCAATCATCATATTGTAAACGGACAAGGTTGACAGCGAAGCCAAGATTAGACATTGCTCTGTGAAGTTCTTCTAGATAGATACTGTCGTACGCGGCTTTTAAATAAATGAAAGATGGTAGCTATAGATTTGAAGTAAATATTTGGCCAATGGTGAAGTTTCCTGGTCTTAAACCACACTGATATGGACATCTTAGGTTGTTGACGAACAACGTTCACATAATACTGCGGAAAGGTTCTTATAGGGTATGTTCAAAAGTAAGACGCTTCTGTAGTGGCTCAGTATAGAGAAAGTCTCCTTTCTTAATGATTGGACAGACTATGCTGAGACTCCCCTCGAGGATTCTTTTTATTCCATTGTCTATAAGGAATTATGTATGTTCATTATAACCGAATGATCCTTGACAAAATTCATTGAAATAGCAGACACATTTTTTACAGCTTCGTTCTTCTTACAAATTTAAGTTAGCGATAACTTTAAAATTTAAAATGTTTTATATTTCTTTACAAACGTGAGCTTAATTCAATATTTAAATGCAGAACATAATTGTTTTTAAATAAAACTTCACTCTTTAATTCGGGTTCCACATCATTTTAATATAGGGTGTTTTTTGTAATGGTATTAAACTTTTGAAATGAAACAATCACCCTTATTTTACGATTTCTAACATTTATTTTGTCAATCGTTTCGGTTTTGGGCTTGTAAGCGTAGACTAGGGACCTTACATAACCCCATAGAAAATCATTCAAGCTGCCGCCGCGTGGCGGCATTAAATAGTTACATTTTGGAAGCCAATTCACGGGTCTGTAAACTATGCGGTTATAGTTAAAATAGTGTTGCTAGCCTAAAAAAACACCCATTATATAAACTATTGTAGAATAAATCACTCTAGATTTTTCCATAGGTTTAATATTTTAGTATCACACTTTGTAGATGTGGAGGCCTTAGAATTATAGTGGAACGCATATCTTTATTTAACAGAACATAACTTCTGTGCTAAATATCAGTAACATTTTGGAAATAATTATTACGCTTCGAATTAAACTCTTGGCATGTAATATATGGACATCAAATGTGTTCCCCTTTCTCAATCAAGCCGCCTGCCTTCCTGAAATTTGAGACCATATCACGGCGAAGCTGATGGAGAAAAACGAATTTAATTCAGTTATATTCCATAGCTGGAGGTAAAGTTGTAAATTTCATTCGCAAATTCTGTAAAAAATTAATTTTCACTCAATCTCTGAACAGCAGCAAAAAGGTTTTTCCTCTCAGGAAAATTTGTTTTCTACGGTACAAAGCTAAATCAAAATTTAGCCTGCCTTTAGGCTGTCTTCTAAATAATATTTTTTTTTTTTGGCTTATGGAAATAATCCGACTTTCTTTCTAAGGTTCATTTTATATATCTTGCGTACTTACTTTTACCAGTTCCAACTCCATCATGAATGTCCTTTTCTCTGCTTAAAAGGCCGACATAAAAAAATAAGACTTCAAACATTATTTAAAATCACAAAAATCCTACTTTACGGATTTGTGGTAGCCGGGGGTTCCGATTTGCTTGCACTTTTCTCTCTCGTCCCAACAGGCTTATATATAGACAGACAGACAGACAGAGACACCTTCCGCATTTATAGATACAAAGCAAAGAATCTTTTAGTTGAATTTTGTGTTGTATTCACTTTTCGTCCTTAGTGGATTTATCATTCTATGAAATATTCAATAGGGTACAACAAAAAAAAAGAACAAGAAAGGCCTCGCACTCACATCGCAACGGATGATCGGCTTAGCGTTTTATGAAGGCTTCTTTTTTGCTGCCGGCCTTGGTAACCTTTAAAGATGCTATATTCTCTGAATCAGCGGTACAGAAGTAGCTGCTTAGGGAGCTGCAGCTTAGCCGATTTGGGTTATAAAAACCTGAATCTGTATTTGGAGAGAATTGTATACCTCTCTGCCCTTTAACCTGCTGTTTATAGAGGCGATTACACTTTGGCCCAACTCTGTTCTCTTGTGCATATGTTAACGTTGCCTGACAGAGCTACCATTGCCGTTGGTCGTCGGCTAGGAAGGTAAGGTATACATTTAAGGGATTGGTTCCCTGTGTTGGTTGGCCTTCGAGGACTGCGATATTCAAGAAAATGAAATAAATTATTCAAAATATAAAAAAAAGCTAATGGCAGGCAAATGTCCTTTTTTTGGAGGGGGCTTGTTTTTATGTGACATTCGAAATGGAATTGATGGTGGAGTTCTGCATTTTTATGCTGCAATGGGTTGATATTGGGGGTGTCGTCGTCGTCAGACTCGTCGGCGTTATTTGGTTAACATGCGTCTGTCTCTTTGTATTTCTTTTTTTTATAAAGGAGCTTAAATGCTGTCTCGTAAAAATAAAGTGCAATGAATAAAATATTAATTTCGGTAGGAAAAAACCCTCTGGATGGAGGTGGTTTCAATATGTAATTTTGTTCAGATTTTAAATGTGAAAACGCTATTTAAAGGTTTAAGGATATTCATGCAAAGGTAGTGCTGATTTTATTTCAGAAAAAGAAACTGTTAAATTCAACAAAAAAATTTTAAACCAAAATCCAAAAACTATAATCTATATTATAAGTCCTTAAATACCCAACTTTCTAATGACATTATCACATTTAAACTGAAGGCAATTGGGTTTCCTCCTCATTTATCACATGGATTTCTTCTTATGTTTAAAATAGAACTTAATAAGTTTAATGAGGAAGTTCTCTCCCAACGCTTTTATTGTTAAATCAGAAGTTCCCCAGGGTGGCCATTTAGGACCATTACTTTTTAGTTTAGCTATCAATGATGTTTTCCTTTACAAACGATACAGTAAAATTTTTCAATACCTTTGCAGATGATACAACAATCTTCAAAAGCACAAAGTCTTTAAGCGATCTTTGATAACTCCAAGAGGATATAAACAAATTCGTTGTTTGATGCAAAAAAGGCTTAACCTGAGGTTTCTTTTAGTTTTTTGGTATTTCTTAGAGGTCGAGGGATCAATCCGTCTCTGTGACACATACATTTTTTTTACGTGTACTATCATTTGTGAGAAAATGCAAAATCCTCCAAGAGGATTTGACATACAAATTGTTGGTCCCCTTAAGAGTTTTAATTTCTCTACAGATTATCACGGCGCCTTATTTAGTTTTTATTTTTATACCTTAACTTTGAGAATTTTGTAAATCTTAGATTTAGCACCTCTTAGTCTTTGGAATTTGATTTAAGAATATTTCACTTGACTGTTAAAAATGTTTGTATGAGGAAGTCAAAATTGATAAGATCTTTGGTTTGGGTTTTTGTTTTGGAGTACTTTTCAATACCGTTTTCAAAGTTCTTGTCATAACAAAAAAATGGTATATTCTATTTCTTAGTGTGTTTTCTAGTTATTAAAACTCATTCTCTACAAATGTAACAAAAAACATGTTTTCTAATAAATTATGACTTAGCAACATCCCAATGTTTGCGTAAATATAGATGTGGGGTTATTCTCCTTCTACACACACATAATTTTTCGTAGGGAAAAAGATAAAACCAAGAAAACTCATCCTCAAATTTTGTGGCTCATCATAAATACGATGTAGAACAAGAACAAGAACAAGAAGAAAAGAAGATCCTGGCACTCACATATAAATATAAATGGAAGGATAGTTTCTCTACGGAAGCATCATTTTCAACAGTAACAACAACATCATGATGGTTTATATTCGTAAACATCGCCTTCTCGTTACATCCATCTGGTCCTTTTTCGAAAAATGAATGAAAACAGTTGAACTTCTTCACCATATTCGCCTCAAATTGATGGCATATTTCGTAAAACCCTGATTAGTTTGGCCTTCTGTGTGTGCTCCATTCTGTGCCCTGTGCTGTGCTGTGCATGCATCAAGAAAGACAGAAGCATAAGCAGCATCACCAAGAAGTATCGTAGGAACTTTTAACAAACTTTTACCCAACAAAATTTCCACAAAGTATGCATATTGTTTTAAAGGGTTGGTCGATTGTACGGTCGGTCGGTCGGTGGGTGGGTGGTTTCAGGGTCTGGGTATGAAAGGGGAGTAAACAACAACAAAAAAAGACAAAATCCTTCTGCCAAACAATTCGCAACCCAAAACTAAGAGGTTTCTGGGATATGGCTTTGAGGCTTGGCTATTGAAAGACCTTAAACAAAGACGACGACGATGAGCATGTTGTCGACGAAGAGAAGCACATATACACCAGAATATGGCGTAAATCGGAGAAAATGCAATACACAATACAAAGTCATCTCGGTTTAACCAGTTTTCGTTTGCTTATCGGTGTCAGAATACACACCATACATAGGAGACCTAAAGTTTGAGTTGAATTGTGAGGAATAAGAGGTGAACTATATGTACGGAATGGATATAAGTATGTTCAGATAGAGTATTTTCTTCTTGCTATATTATGATCAAATAGAATATGGGGTTTTCTGGAAATTTTGTGATGTTGATTTTAATAGGTGAGGTTTTACGTGAAGCTGTCATAAGTTTTTGGTTGGTGGTCTACTACACAAAATCTTCATGTTTTTGGACACAAGCATCGTATTATTTAGTTAAATTGTATGTGGAAAAGGTTTATTTGTTTAAAGTTTACTAAATACAAGTATCAAGGGGATTTTCGGCGAGTTGATTTTTGATTTTAGGAACGTGATATTATTTGTCTATTGTTTTAAATATATATTTTAGGGTTTTTGTACTATGGACAGTCAATAATCTATGTACTGTCAACTTTCATTTAATGTTAATACAAAGGATAGGAATCGAAAAAAAAATACAATACATAAAAAGTTCCTCCGAAGAAATGCAATAAAAGAATAATTTGACCTCAAAATTAGAAATGAACTATTGAATTAAATTAGGCGAGATATAGTCAGTACATTTCAAACAATGCATTATTGTGAAAATGTAAAGAAACAGAGGTTTTAAAAATTCAAAAAAAAAATCCGATTTGGCAATTGACTCTAATTAGACAAAAAACACTGGCAGATTATATTTAAAAGCAAATAACAATAATCAAAAATATGAAAAGAAAAACTACAAATCATGTGATAATTTCGAAGAAGTCAAACCAACAAAATACTTATGTTTAAATCTGAGATTAAACTATTAAGCTTATTTCAAAATAAATGTGGGAAGATATATGAGGCTGGAGATGTTAAAGAATAATCAAGATATATTTAAAGACAATTTGTAAATCTAAAAACTAAAATCGTGCAATAATTTCGAAGAAGCGAAAGTAGGAAAATATTTATGTTCGAAAGTCAAAATCAACTATTAAATGCGGTGAGAGATATATTTGTAATATAAAAATAAGTCGGGTTTTCCTTCTTGACGCTATAACTCACGGTTTTGCATTCAGAAAAAAATTTAACAGTAAAGCGGTGAACGCCGTTTGGCGCTTCATAGAAAGCTATTGTAAAAGTTCCGATTTGTGTAATTGATTTTTTTTAATTTTTTGACGTTTCAAGGTCCCTATATTCTAATAATATTCATAATAGAGCTATTTAAGAAAAAAGTGTAAAATTTAGTTGACCCCAAATCCACTTATATCAACTTCTGTATTACACATTCTGAGCAAATTTGGTAATGTTTCTAAAAAATCAGTTATCTTTTTCTTAACTTAAAAAACTGAAACAAAATGTTTGTCACGTACAATATTTTGAGAAAAAAGACCTATAGTATAAAATGCCTAGAGCGAACATCAGCCACCTCACAAGACATGCAAGCCAGTCAATAAAGAAAGTCTAACGTCGCAAACAAGGAACCCCTGTTTCAGATTAGCCGTAGGTGTTTTCAACTGATGCGCTACGTCGCATGTATACTGTTCATCCTAGAAATGTGAATGTTTTTATTTGCAATTGCTGGTAAATGTACGAGACGAGGACCAAAATCATTTCCACATTTGAAAACTATGAATGGCCACCAATGCCAAACATACCGAGAAGCATGTCAATTATTGCGTTTGCTGGAGAACGATTTTCATTGGGATTTAACACTTGCGATTTTAGTTGTTTCATCAAACGCGTACCAAATACTAACGCTATTCGCAATTATCATCACCTCATGTTTCCCTTCACAACCAATTTAGTTATGGAACAAATAAAAATACAAAGACGACATATGTGAAGATATCTTGCATCGCTTGCACATTCGAACGAATAATCCCGACATGCAAATAAGAATGAAGAAATGATTCTGATTGAGGATCAACGCTTGGCTATTGCAAACAAGCTACTGAGAATTAAACCGAGTGCTGCAGTGCAATGTTGATATATTGCAGGAATAAAATGTACCGTTGTACGAAACTGGTGATCTATTCTTACTTAACGCTCCTGAAGGAACAGGGAAAACATTTGTCGTTTAATTGATTTTGGCCACTATTCGATCAAAATTTGTCAGCTTTGGCGTTAGCATCATCTGGAATTGCGGCTAGATGACGGTCGTACTGCACATAGTGTGCTTAAGTTGCCACTCAATTTAAACACAATTGATATTCTAACATGCAATATTTCCCGATCCAGTGCAATGGGAAAATTATTGATGGCAAACTCGTTGTTTGGGATAAGTTCACAATAGCACATAAGAAATCACTTGAATCACTTAACTTCACACCAAAGGATCTTTGACGAAATAACAACATCTTTGTCGGCTTGATGATATTGTTGGCAGTCGATTTCAGGCACACGTTGCCAGTAATTCCCCGTGGAACGCCTTCAGATGCCTGAAATCATCCATTTTGTGGAATAACATAAAAACGTTATCGCTAATCACTTATATGAGAGTTCACCTTTAAAATGATTAAAGTGCTGCACAATTTTCCAAACAATTGTTAGCTGTTAGAAATGGAAAAGTTCCAGTTGATGCGACAACTGGACTAATTACTCTTAACAACTACTTTCGCCGATTGGTAGACTCTCAATTACCTCTTATTGAAAATGTTTTCCCAAACATAAGTGAGAATTATCAGAATTATGCCTGCAACGGTACTCGACTTGCGGTGAAAAGACTTATGCAGAATTTGACTGAGGCAACCAATATTAACGGAAAGTACGCAGGTAAAAATATATGTATTCCTCGAATACCAATGATTCCAACTGATCTTCCGTTTGACTTCAAACGATTGCAATTTCCGGTTGGCCTTGTGTTCGCAATGACAATTAACAAGTCGCAATATCAATCGCTTAGTGTTTGCGGGATAAATTTAGATAATCATTGTTTTTCACATGGGCAGCTATAAGTTTCGTGTTCAAGAGTTGGGAAACCATCCACTTGGTCTATGATAACGTCAGACTAAAAAACAAAACATGTGGTTTACCAAAGACCACTTCAATAAAACGGATAATTTGCTGACAAGTATAACTTTTCGATTCAGGATTTACTTTGTATTCACTTTCATTTTTTATTTATAGAGAAGTTCAACTAAATTACACATCATTTTTTTAATGGAAAAGAATTCATTACTGTTGTGAAATAAAAAAAATCCTTTTCAAATATAAAACAAAAATAATAATTTTTCTTCATCTTCCAATCCCCAAACAAAATGTTACAAAAAAACGAAGCCTACTGATGGCGAAACGGAGTTCGCCGGGTTTGCTGGTGGTTTAATATTTTAAAGATTACTCTAAGTTCAATTTTCTTAAAGCAAGAATATATAGAGTCTTCATAACGAAACATATCAAGTGTTCATATTTTTTTGTTTTTTTCGTAATGTTTTATTTGCATTCCAACCTGATAATTGAATCAAAAGCTGTGAGCATTAAATTATCCGTCTAAAGATAATTTAAAAAAATAATAAATCGGTATAAGATTAGGAAAACAAAGTCGTCAACTGTTGAAAAAAAATGAAATATTATAAAAACCCACACGATTTCACGTTTCAATCTATAAAATAAGAGAGAGAAAATTAAATCTCAACAGATCAAAACTGATTACCAACTAGGTATGCTCCAAAAACCACAAATGCCATTCAAAAGCACTCGCAATCGCAATTCATTCCGCTTGCCAGCCTGAGCCGCAGCCAGCACTGACTGTGCCACAAAACCACAGCACTTCACATAAATGTTTATTTTATAATTATCCTGCCTGCCTGCCTGCAATGACTGACATTGCCATGGTCATGAATTTTCTTTCATTTTTTTTTTCAATTGCGATAAAATATACAATTTTCATGCCAAATGAGAAAACATTCAATTTACTTGAAAAAAAATAACAAAAATAAAAATGAAATTTCAACAAAATTGAAATCTGAAGCAACTTCTATATACCAATGGCAAAGGACCCTCGTATATGTGTCCTCAAACTCCATTCGCTTTTCAACATCATGATGATGAAAATAATAAATATAGTTGAAAAATCGAACACATAAGTTTCATCATCAACTCGTCATCTTTTTTTCAAAAAATCATGTTATGAAAATATATCGTTTCACACAGAGCAATAAAAAGCATAAAATAGATACAAGCAGGACCAACTCCTTCCCACATCCTTCATCATCATGCATGATGGAATAAACCACAAAAGTTTTCTGCGTCCAGATATTTTTCTTCTGATATTTTTTTATAGCGCGTGGAGCATATTCATTTAAAAAATTCTTTTTTTTTTACAATCTCAATTAAACTCTCGGTGAGAATCGGTTTCGGGATTCTTTTGAAATGTTGAAAACATATTCTCACCCCCCAAACTTACCCCTTTGAGGCTTCAGGGTTTCTGATTTTATTTAAAAGAATATAGAGTTTTTCACTCAGAACAACAACGCACAAAAACACAGAAAATTTATACAAAAATACAAAATGAAATACGAATAAGAATAATGAATAAAATAAATTGCAAAATTACTTGCGGAGCGCAATAATATGGAAAAACTGCACGTATTTGCCTTAAAGAATTGCGGAAATTGTCTCATGTATGCAGGTAGCTTAAACACTCCTTGCCACATGATTGGTCAATCTTTTAGGAATTATAGAAAATATTTCATAAGTTAACTAGCGGCAGCCAAGGCTTTATTTTTGAACCAATTTGGTAAGCATACAAAATTATATATATTGAGCAAACTTCAAAACATAATTATATTCTGTCGTGAACTTTTTCTTAGAACTTTAGGCTGGCAACAACTTCATCATATATTATTTAAGCAAAGCTTTAACCGTTTTAGCAGCGCACGCAATGGAAGTTGAAATTTAAACTGTCAAAGTAGAAGTGTAAATTTTGTATATAATTAAAGTATACAAGTTAATTTCAAACGTATGCCATTTTTGAATACGTGTAGTAAAAATATATTCTAAAATATAGAAGGATTGCTTGAGATCATTAACAAATTAAGTTTCCAAAGGATTTTTTCGGCTTTCAATTTAGAATTCAAACTGCGGTACTATTCATTTTTTAGCAGATGAACCGCAAGCGCAACATAACCGAAATTTCACCCGAACACAACACCACTAACACAAAAAGCTCTATAAACACTACAATGGGAGTAGGAAATTTATCTGTTGCCGATCTAAAAATCGTTCTTAATGAAACACTGGATGATAAGCTTAAGGATCTAGTCACAAAAAATAATTTATTATCACTTTCAAATGAGTTAACTTCCATGAAAGCACTCAACACCCTGACTAAACAACTAAACGTCATGTCAGAGAGATGTGAACTTCTAGAAACTCAATTGGAAATATTGTCTCGCAAAGCAAATTATAAATATATTGTGGTTCATGCAAATGCAATCAAATTCGCTAAACAGACTTGCGAGGGGCTTTTGATGGTAAAAGAAGGTGAAGAACTACAAGTTAAACGTAGCCGGCAAATAAAAAACAATAACACTCAACGCGGCACTGTCATCATGGAACTTACTACAGGGGAGGACTCCGAAAAGTATATTTCGCAAGCAAACACTAATATTCAGGAAAAATCGACAATCTTTAGTTTCTACTAAAAACAAACTGCTGCCAATTAACCCGAAAGCGCATGACTACCTTGGCCTCCTCCCTGGAAAAACCCTGGAGAAAGTCGTCGCTGAAGCGGAAAGGCAAAGGATCCGCCTAATTATTGGGAGTGATGCTAACGCTCATCATACTGTATGGGGCAGTACGAATATCAACGACAGAGGTGAGTCTCTTTTTGATTATATTCTTGGTACTAACCTCTTAGTAAGTAATGTTGGAAATGAACCAACCTTCATAACTAAAACTCGACAAGAAGTCTTAAACATAACTCTTGTCTCAGATAGTATACACAGAAAAATCGTTCTCTGATCATAGATATATCCAGTTCAATATAAATGTGGATGATAACCCGAGTCCATTGACTTTTCGAAACTATCGGAAAACTGACTGGGCTTCATACAGGAACTCATTACAGAGTTTACTAGAACCTGGACTATCTAGTCCTTCCTCTAACGCTAATGAACTTGACAACAAAGTCAATGACCTTACCTCAGCTATGAACAGATTGCTAGAAATTGCTTGACCACTTAAACACATAAGAGGAAAGGGAAAACCACAATGGTGGGCCTCAGAGCTTGACTCGCTCAGGAAGGAAAGCAGGGAACTTTTCAACCGGGCCAAAGCTGCAAGACTAGCCTCTCATTGGAACTCCTACAAAGAATCCCTAAGAATCTACAAGAAGACACTATAAGGAAATCCAAGCGATCTTCTTGGCGATCCTTCTGTGGCATGATAGAAGAAACTTCGGAAGCCGCTAGGTTACGGAAAATTCTTTCAACTAATCCAGCTATGCCAAGCTGCTTGAAAAATACAGACGGCTCCTGGGCAAATTCAAGTAATGAATCGCTGAGCTTGCTATTGGACACTCACTTTCCTGGAAGTTCTTTTACCGAAACTTGCAACAGTTATATACGTTCAAGTTCAAAGAAAACATATTCACAAGGTCTGATCACAGGGGATAAGCTACAATGGGCTCTCAACAGCTTCAAACCATTTAAAGCTGCAGGACCAGATGGAATAATACCAGCCGAATTAAAAAAGACTTCTGATATAATTGCACCAATCCTTGAGGCAATTTTTACCAGCTGTCTTTACCTGGTCCATGTTCCCTCGGCATGGAGAGAATTTAAAGTTGTTTTTCTATCTAAGGCAGGTAAATGCTCCCAAGTCAATCCTAAAGATCTACGACCTATAAATCTATCATCATTCCTTCTTAAGACCAAGATTGATTGATATCCTTTTAAGGGCACGTATCGATACAAGACTTCTGTCTTCGTCTCAACATGCCTACTGTAAAGGTAAATCGGTGGAAACAGCGTTACACACTTTAGTACGCACCATCGAATATTCCCTCCATCATAAAGAGTTCACTATGGTTGCTTTTCTTGACATCGAAGGTGCCTTTAACAACGTGGACACATCTGCAATCACATCTGCACTGACATCTCTTAATGTAGAGAGTTCGCTTCGGAAGTTAATTCATTTAATGCTTACTAGCAGAATAATCAACTCCAAACTGGGCAGATGATTCGCAAGGTGGTGTTCTATCCATTCTCCTCTGGAACCTAGTGGTGAATAAAATCCTAACTAGTATGGATGCGGAGGGTTTCACAGTGATAGCATATGCGGACAACGTTGCTATAGCAGTTTCAGGAAAGCATCTTAATATCCTAAAAGAACTCTTACAAAATGCCTTGAACAGACTAATACTTTGGGCTGATCAGTGTAGACTGGGTGTTAACCAACACAAAACCGATCTGGTCTTATTTTTGAGGGGATACAAAATTCCATTTGTCAACCCTCCCTATATTAGTGGAACCAAATTAAAATTCTCAGACGAGGCTAAATACCTGGGTCTTGTCTTAGACAAAAAACTAAATTGGAAACGCAACGTACAGGAAAGAGTCAAAAAAGCTACTGTAGCTCTCTTTTCTTGCAAAGAAGCTATTGGTAATAAATGGGGTTTACAACCCAGAATCACGCATTGACTATACACATCGGTAATCAGACCGATTTTAACGTACGGTGTGGCAGTATGGTGTACTTGCTCTACCTTACACCTCTTGACATATTTAGCAAACAAATAGCTGCAAGCTCTGCTATTCGCCTCAATGCTTCGTCGCAGTGGACTAACAACAACATTGGCCACTCCGTAATTCTAAGGTACTTAGAACCAATTCCAATGCACACAGACTACACCATCCCCCAACTAAAATTCGACAGGCATTTCCAGATTTCTATACCCACCAGATCTTTTTGGGAGGATAGAACATTCTTGGAGGATGAGTAGATCCATTTTTACACAAATGCTAAAAAACAAAAGAAGGGGTTGGTGGAGGTGTGTACTCTGAACGACTGAAATTAAGTCTCTCATTCCGCCTTCCCAATCATTGTAGCGCGTTCCAGGCAGAACTTTTGGCGATAAAAGAAGTCTTGTCTCTGCTCAAAGAAAACGTTATATCAACATCTGATATCCGTTTTTTCTCTGATAGCCAGTCCGCTATCAAATCTCTGGACTCTGTCTCTACAAACTCTTTAACAGTCCATAGCTGTAGATCATCTCTTATGGAGATGGCGCAATAGTTTAATATTCACCTTTGCTGTGTGCCGGGCCATAGACACAATCCAGGTTATTGTAAGGCCGTTCAACTCGCCAGGAACGGTACAGTACAGCCCATCCTACAACGTTTGGCAAGTACTGGCATACCTATCGCTACTTGTAAACTGCTACTAATGCTAATGAGGGCAGGCACCAGGTGGAACAACATCACCACGTGTCAAGTCACTTAAAACATCTGGCCAACACTGGATTTAAAACGTTCAAGGTGCTTGCTCTCTCTAAGCCGATCGCATATAAGCTCGATAATAGGTGTCATAACCGGACACTGTCTAATACGAAAGCACGCCACGAGACTAGGCGTATTCTCAAATGACTTTTGCAGAAGCTGTATAGACGAGGAAGAGGAAGAAACGGTTCTTCATCTTCTCTGCACATGCCCTGCTCTAGCTCGAAAACGGAGAATTCTTCTTTAACGATCTAAATCATATCGGTATAATCAGCCTCTCACGTTTCGTAAGGGACTCAAGCTGGTTCCATTGAGCTTAGGAGGAAGCCTCAAGATTCATGTGGTATCACAATGGGACTTTAAACTGGCCAAGTGTGTCCGTTTCCATCTTGGACAGCCACTATAACCTAACCTAACCTAACCCGAAAGCAAAAATTTTAATAAAATGAGATAGAAAAATGCAAATTAACAACCAACACTTTGCTTACAAAGTTTCAGGAGGTTTGATTGTCAAAACAGTAGCCGATATGACATTTGAAGCAGAAGCTAGAAGTAGAACATAAAAACTAAAACGAATTCTTAAAATATTTTAAAGATTTCAAATTAATGTTTGATTCAGCAATTAGATGGAATTCACATGGAGGAGCCATTGGGGGTATATTATATGGGATTACACAAAACTTATCGGGTAATTTAGTTAAGTTTAAAACAATTGATCAAAAAATAATTTTTGAAGTGGTTGGCAACAACTAAAGTTATTATATAATTACAGTTTACTTAAATTGCAATAATTGGCAAACTGAATATTATGAATTAGTTGAATTTATGAATACCAATACTTTCGAAAGTGTAATGATAGTTGGAGATTTAAACGCTAGAATTGGCAGATATCAAAACTCTAATGTTATTTTTTGTACATCCGCGAACGGCTTTTAATGAGCATAGAAACTCTAAAGACGAAATTTTTAATCGTAGTGGACGGAATTTAGCAAAAATGTTTGAGTTATTTAGACTTTTCGTACTAAACAGGTCTTCTAAGTGGACAAGGTCAATCTGTTATTGATTTCTCTGGAAACTGGCTTAAGAGGATTTTGAAGTTGTTCTGGCCAGCTTTTCAGCACATTTCCCAATAGTCGATAAATTACATTTTCCTGATGTAACTCAACTTCTGAATCCTACTAGCTTCGATAAACTTAAATGGTTTTATCACAATGCACTTCGCTATAAAAAACTTTTGAACCTTAATTTGCACTCGCTTCGTGAGCATGCACTCTCTATTAAAGAATATCTGAAGTCATTAAACTTTCGGCCCCTTTTGACCAAAAGAGCGCTCATACGTTTGTACCTATATATGCTAATAAATGGTTTGATAATGACTTCAGAAATGTACGAAAAAAATCCTTTGTTTACTTAAAACTTTTAGAATGACAAACTCCCAATTTTTTAAAAATAAGTACATAGAATATAATAGAATTATAAAAAATGATGTCTGTATAAAAAGATAGATTATCAAGAAATTTAGCCAGTGAACTACAACACTGCACGAACTCCAAATCTTTCTGGCAAATTGTAAACGAGCTAGGTGGGCGTAATCAGGGTAATCTCTAGATGCTGAGCCACTAGCAGCTCATTTTAAAACTCTGCTCTCAGCTGACGAAGACCTTCATACCTTCGATTACATAACTCTGTTATAACTCTGTAGTAAATGAGCTGGATTCTGAGATCTCGCTTGTGGAATTGGAAGCTACGCTCTCAAAAATGAAAAACAATACAACACCAGATACGGACGGTATACCAGAGGAATTCTACAAAAACAGCCCTTTTGAATTTAAAAATGTCATTGTAACCTTCTTTAATAGATTGTACAACGACGCTATCGCTCCAACTAGTTTCAAGAAATCCGTTATTTTTGCAATTTTTAAGAAAGGTGATGCAAATACGCCTGAAAGTTATAGAGGCATTTCGGTATTAAATACAATTCGAAAAATTCTTTCAGCCATTCTGAATGGAAGACTTATTAAATTGATTGAAAGTAGTAATCGTTTGAGTATTTTTCATGCCGGTTTCCGGCCAGGTTATTCTACAATCGAAGATGTTTTCACTATCTCCAGTATCGCTAGAAAGTTTATTGAACGGAAGGAAAAACTATACACTTGCTTTGTTGATTTTAAAGCTCCAGTTTCGCTTTAGATGCAAATTAACCGACTTTTATTTTGTGAGACTTGGGGTCTGCAAATAAATGTACAAAAAACAAAAATTATAATTTTTAAAGGAAGGCAAACAAGAAGACGCTCTGATGAAAAGTGGTCGCTCAATAACACCGTTATCGAAATAGTCCAGGAATTTAAATACTTGGATGTTCTCTTTACCCACAATTTAGATTTCGCTAAACATGCTAAAATAAAAAATAAAGAAGCCAAGTTAGCACTAAATTTGATGTGGCCTAAGTTCTTCTCCAACTCCAACATTGATCTGGTATCTAAATATAAAGTCTTTAATGCAACAATAAATTAATGATTGTGCTATGGTGAACAAGTTTCCAGTTTTTTGAACATAGATGCTTTCGATAGCCTGCAAAGGTACTTCTTTAAACGCTTGTTTCGTTTGCCTAACTCAACTCCAAATTACGCCATTTACGTAGAGTCAGGCATCAATCCTATTTATATAAAAAATTTAAAGGTTACGGATTTTATTGTTCAGGTGATGAAAAGAAGTGAACTGTGCCTTCACAAAATAATTTTGAAAAAATTGCTGCAATCGAATGCATCTCCGTTTAAAGACTGGAACCAACAGAATTTTCCCTCAACCTTTCGGAAATGTTGACGACTGGCAAGCGCATTTCGTAGGTGTTATTGCTAAGTTTGACCAAAAGTTGTGTCTACAAAATCTTTTTAGTGCAACTTCCCCAGCATCTAGAAACGTTTGTAGAAACTTAAATCATCAATTCAGAAATGATAACTCAGTTGCTCAGATAAGTATTATTTTTAAAGCCAGAGTCGAAATATTAAACTTGAACTTTACCACACCGAAGTGATTTGCCGCAACTATATGATCTGTGCAACAGAAGAGAAGTCGAAGATATCTACCACTTTTTAGCTATTTGCCCATTTTACAAAAAATTCGTAGATTACACTTTCGGAAAAGTATTTTAACAATGCAAGAATTTTACGAAATTCTAAATGGAGCACTAGGTTGGCTTAACGTATTCAAATTTTTCCACAAGCTCTCAACGACCGGAACAGTTTCACTTATTAAATTAATTTTTAGCCTATCTCGTTGCAAATCATACAAAATTGTATTTTTTTTGTTTTAAATCACGTACAAATTGTCAATACTTTACCTACTATTCAAAAAATTGTATTATTTTTATAAATTGTAATTTTGTGTTTCAAATCACTTATAAATTGTTCAAATTATTCTAATATTTTTATTTCAATAATTTTACATTTTCTTTTTCATTTTCTTTTTTTTAAATAAAGAATTTATCTATCTATCTATCTATCAGTGGAAGCTCTCAAAAGGATAAAATGCCCGATTTTGAAACTCGTATTAGTCATAGCGTAATGTTTTATGGCTTATAGCTTTCCTAAATAAATGGGATATCTAATCCTGAAAGAATTTTTAAAATAGGATTAGTAGTTCCTGAGATAAGCGAGTTCAAGCAAACAAACAAACAGGCAAACAAGAACAAAAAGAAAAAATATGGTACTAAATAAATCGATCAGGAGTGTACACCAGTTCACTTAATGGCTATGAATATATGTATAAATATTTTAATATACTTATTTGGATTTTTTTCCGTTTGACGTCAATGGAATACCACTGACATTTGTACAGTGTACAAACTTTTCATATGTACATATAGTGATTCCAACATGGAAAGAAAATGAGAAAAAGGTGTTAAGGTTGTCAATTCTGTACGCTGCAATATGTCGCTGAATAATTTTAAGAAAATAATGTTCAATGAAAACCACAAAACAAATTGAAAATTTCCATTTAACCAGTTTCTGTGGAATGTGTCATATACCTCATTGTGGACAGATGTTGTGCAGAAATTATTCAACACACATAAGTTCAAGCAAATTGAATGAAATTCTTTAAAAGAAAAAGTCCAAATGTATAACAAACTTTTGTATATGAAATGTCGATGAAAATGTAATAGAGTTTCACTCTGACTGTCAATCAATATATTTGTTTTTTAATTTTCAAACTTTCTCCCGGATTCAGTCTGTTATTCAATTCGTTTGTCGAAAAGCCAATCAAAATATTATTATGTCAGTCAATCGTCACTGTAACTTTCTTTGACAGCTAGCGTATCAAACTATTTAGTTCTGCAAGTCTATTACTATATTAGTCAACTTATCACTCTTCATTTTAGTTTATCTTAGTTTGTCGAAATTTCATCTTATCAGTCTTTAGTTTCTCTGGCGTTGGACACTTTGAAAATGTCTCAGAGTGTATTAAGTTTTTCATTCCTTCAGCCTATCAATCTTTCATTTTTCAAGCCGAAGAAATGATAGGTTAGTTGTATTCTGTCAATGAGCCAGTTCTGTCATCCTGCAAGTGTCACTTTATCAATCAGATTGTAGTTCTGTCAATTTGTCAGTCTATCTTTTCTTTTTAATATAATGAGAATGTACTTTTGACAGTCAGTCATCAGTCTGTTATTTGTGCTATAAATGTGATTTGACATCTGTCAATCTTCTTTCCCATTCGTCCTATTTCAGCTTTTCTCTTTGAATTATATCAGTTAAACAGCCTCTCGGTCTTTTAATTTGTGTTCCTGTCCATCGTAAAATTCGAGCGATTTCTCAGTTTGTCATTTTTGCAAGTTTATCAGTTTGTCATTCAGTCAATCAGTTTCAGTCTGATATGGAAATGTTTGCAAACAACCAATAACTTCTTTTGGTTCATTTTCAAACTTGTATGCCTTTCAATCCAGACTAAACGTAAAACCTAAAAAAAGCACAAAATATAGCAACCGGAAAAACCAAGTCTGGAAAACCTTTTAATGCAGTCGTCGTTTTTCGCGCGTCTATGTTGTGTACACATACTCCTGATACAATCGCAATAAGCATCAAATCTAGGTGAGGGTATTTAAACAAGTCTTGATTTAGATAGGGGAATATTTTTATTCCTCGCCGAATGCGACAGTCGCAGTCTCAGTATCAATGCCATAACCCAGTTGAAATAGCAACCGCATATCCTTTTTGCGTCGTCGTCGTCATCATTGTGTCGGTTGTTGGTTTTGTTGGTCGCTTGTCGCTGGTCGTCCATGTGTCGTATGTCTGGCAGTGATATAGCATCGCGGTGCAATTAATTTGTGCATTTAACTGAAGAGGTGACAAATCTTCATCAAGACTATTCATTTTTTTTTTCTTCATTTTGGTTTAAGGAGGAGGCGTTGCTGGTCAAATGAATATTTTATTGGAGCTTTTGGACTCTTTTGTCAGCAGCAGTGTCTATAGCAATGGTGAGGCAATATGAATAGCCAGATGGTTGATATTCCTAAGGGATTAAGGATATGATTGACGGGCTGGACGGTCTGATAATAGTCCGATCATGGTAGCCACATGAAAAAGCGATAAAGTGAGTGCTTTTACGTACACATATATGACATACTGGAAACAAAGTGATTTACGAGACCTTAAAAAACAAATATCAGAAAAACTTTTGCTTTGTATCCAAACTTTAAAGAAAAGTGTGCGTCTGATGTTTGACAGAAAAAAATGATAAAGTTCTTCTTTTTTTAATATGTGTTCCTTCAATAACGTTCATAAATCCTCTTATTAAAACTTATCAATACCCCATATCAATATAATCCGCCTTGAAAACGCACTTTTTAAAATTCTTTATACAAAATTGCAATATTTCAATGCATATCTCCCTCTTTTCCTGTAAGACGAAGTAATCTCCTCCCAACCAAGTTATAAGGCTCTTAAAGGTTATTGCAACAACTTTTATCCGTGCGTCGAATGATGGCGAACGACGCGGCGACAAGAGTTATATTTATAGACAGAGTTTGTCTCAATTTGGTGTCACCTGCATTGAGTCACAAGCACGTACACGATTCCCTGAACCAATCTCAAGCCCTTTTGTGTCCAACGAAACAAAAAAAAAAACAAAGTTCGAAAACCAAAAAAAAGGGAATACTTTTCACACCATTTAAAGTTATGTTGAAAATGGCAAAAGTTATCCAAAATACTGCAACATATCTGCACACATTCCATAGCCTAAGAGTCGTTACTGGGTATGGGTAAGTTGGTCTACGTACAGTTGGAGAACCAAAAACCGGGACCAGCTTCGTACATATCCTTCATCCGTGTAGGATTTTTATCAGCAGAGAGTAATTCCCGATTAAAAAGTTTTTCTCACTTTTTCGGCTACCTACTATTATACCCCCCTCCGCTTTCTTTTTCTTTCATTCGACAAAAGTCCCGACCGACCTGACGATGAACGGCAAAGATGGTATGGAAAATGTGTTAGAGTGTGTGCAGTAGGTATAGTGTAGCATTGCGCTTAACCTCTGAAACGTGACCATTTTGTTCGCACGCTTTTTTCGTGGCACGAAGCCGGGAAACGATTTAACTTTTCTTCCAATTTTAGTGTCTTCTTTTCTATGGCAGATGTAGTACGTGTATTTCTTTATACATGGTCCTCGTATATGTGAATGTACCCTTAAGTCTGCAGACTTTGACCTGCGGGAAAATCAAGAGATTATACTTGGAATGAGGACATATCCCACAAAAGAAGTCGAAAAAAAGTCGTGGGGCTAGAGACGTGGAGCGTGAATGTTTCTGATAAAGTTTTGAAGTTTTTTTTTCTTCGGCGATTCTTTGTTTCTTTCATTCCAACCGCCAGAACCAAAAGAAATTCATTTTTCAGATCATGTGGATGTGAAGAGTAAGATGGCGATGAGCTACACCTATAAGTTCGTGAAAGTCTTCAAAGCTGAAAAAGGCTGATTCAAACCAAAAAAGAGAAAAACTATAAGAAAGGGGATAGACTACCGACCACACTGCCTCCAAAGTCATTGAATAACACCTGAAAACGTGTCGCACGTAAACAAAAGCGTCGTATTTTTTCTCTTTCTTCAGCTCTGATGATGAGGATGACCAAAGTATTGGGGTTTTTGGAGTGCAAAAGTTAATTTTTTGTTTTGTTTTTGTTTAGGAATTGTTTGTATACCTATATTGTTTACCATTGCAGGGAAAAAGGTGGTAAAATGTCCAAATAATTGGTCACAAAATAGCCAAGAAAATTCCAGTATAATTGGGGTGCTAATGTTTCGAAGGTTTAAGCCGGGATTAATACACAATGGAAAAGCAGAAAAAGTTGTTAATTGGCTATACGCGACCATGAAATGGAGACTTTTCGAGAAATTAGTGGTAAATTGTACCTACGTGTAGACGGCTTTGGGAGACAATGTTGAATACTTCAAATCCTCTTTAAAAAAAATATGATTCAAAAGAAGTTTTAAAAATCTGGAAATAGCAGTCTGCTAGAAAGGTGAAGATCATTTGACGTGTGTGGACATATAGGTGTAAAAAATTGTTAAAATTGCGAAACGGTACTGAATATGTTCAACCACCTTATTTAATTGAAATCTTTTAAAAGAAACTACCTGATAAATGGCATAAGTTCGTTCAAGTCTTTTGATACATTAAAACTGATTATTATTAAAGTCATCCGTATCGTTGGTAGAAAGAAGCGTTAGCTTATTAAAATAACGTTATTCACATGTTAGCTGAAAGGTAAAATAAAAGAAGCTGATTTGTGAACCACTTTTTTGATGTTATTATTTGCAAAACAGACAAACATTTTAAAGCCGATATCTCTGCGGGTTCTCGAAATGGGTTAGGTTAGGTTAAAGTGAATGTCCTTGATCTAGTAGGACACACCTTGGACAGTTTAATGGCCCATTGTGATATCACATGCATCTTAAGTCTTTCTACTTATCCATACACCTTCTGCCAAAAGTCATTTGAGAATACGGCCAGATTGGTGTCGTGCTCTCCTATTAGACAGTGCCCGGTTATGACACCGATTATCGAGCTTATAAGCGTTCTGCTCAGAGATAGCAAGCACCTTGATCGAATGTGATGATGTTATTCCACCTGATGTTTGCCTTCTTTATAGTTTCTTGAATTAGCAATATGTAGCGATTAATACACCAGTATAAGCCAAACGTGGCAGAATGGCTTGTACTTTAATATTCCGGGCTAGTTCTTCTGCCTTACAATCACCTGGAATGTCTGTATGGGCCAGCACCTAGCAAAGCTGAATATTAAAAAGTTGTGACATCTCCATTAGAAATAATCAACAATTAAGCATTGTTATAGAGTTTGTAGAGACAGGGTCCAGAGATGTGGTAGCGGCCTGACTATCTGAGAACATACGGATATCAGACGTTGATATGCTGTTTTCTGTAAGCCGGGACAAGACAGACAAAAGTACAGAGAACACATCTCTATAAACCCTTCATTTGTTTTTAATCCATCGGTGTAGTAGTGGACTGACTCGTCTTCCTGGAATCCCCTTTCCTCCCAGAAAGATCTGATTTCAAGAGGTATTAGTAGATAAAGGTGTCCAGTGCTGCAGATCGGGTCGTTGAAAGCGATCCACTTATGTATACATAGGCAAGCTGAACGTTGGGCTTTATTTAGTTTGTAGCGGTTCATTAAAATGGGTCTGATTACCGATGTTTATAGCCATTGCGTTATTCTGGATTGTAAGCCATACCAATAGCTTGTTTCCAAGAAAACAGAGCTACCGTAGCTTTTGACCCTTTCTTGTTCATTACGTTTCCAACTTAGTTTTTTGTCTAAAATAAGAACCATGTACGCCTCGTCTAAAAATTTTAATGGAACAATTCGGTTATGTGCACGTAAACACAAAGTCCACACCAATCAGCCCAAAGTATTTCTTTGTCTAAGGCATTTTGTAAGAGTTCTTTTAGGATGTTAATATGCTATCCCTAGCAACGTCATCCGCATAGGCACCCTCCGCATCCAGACCAGTAAGAATTTCATTTAACACCAGGTTCTAGAGGAGCGCGGATAGAACACTACCTTGCGGTGTCCCTCTACTACAGAAGAGTTGCCCAGTTTTTAGTTCATTACTCTGCTAGTTAGCATTTACTGAATTAACTCCCCAGGGAAACTCTCTTATCTTCAGAGATGTTAATGCAGATGTGATTACAGAGGTTTCCACGTTGTTAAAAGCGTTTTCGATGTCAAGGAAAGCCATCATTTAGTAAACTCTTTAGGACGGAGGGAATATTCTATGGTGCGGACTAATGTCAGCGATTTGCCTGTGCAGTAGGCATGTTGAGACAGAAATCTTGTATCAATACTAACCCTTAAATGGATATCAATCAATCTTTCTTAGGTCTTAAGAAGATATAAAACTTGAACAAATTTGACTATTGCAAGATGCGGTTATAGAGCTACCAAGAAAGTGAGTATCCAGTTGTAAGTTCTTGAGATGTGACCGACCAAAAATATAGACACACAAAACCATGTCTGAAAAAACATTTGATTTAGATTCTAAGGGCCCTGAAATTTTAGGAAATAGTAGAATTTTTAATTCGACAAATCAATAACTTTCTATGGGAAGTTGACAACCTTCTATTCAAAAGGCTTAAGTCAGTTTTATCTTGGGAAAATAGATTAAGTTAGTTGCAGACTGCTGCTAAAATAATACCTAAGGTAAGTGATTTATAAATGAACTTTAGTAACAAAACGTTGGCCCGTTCAAGTCGTTAATTTTACAAAATAACACATTTTTATTAAAGGAAGGAAGGAATTAAAAATGTCCCAATTATCAGGGAAATTCATATGCACACGTTCCACACAAATATTGAAAACTCCCTTTTAGTCTTTTTCACTAAATTCCTAGACGTTCATACAAAAGATCGAAGAATAAGAATTCTATGAAAATAGAAATGTTAAAAAAATTTAATAGATGTTTTAATTTCCCTAGAAATTTGAAATTCCCATAGAACTAGGTATCCATTTTAATGTCCAAAATGTGTGTGTTTATATTCTCCCTTAAAATATTCTCATTCTTAAAATGTAACTTTCATAAACATTATTAAGGCTATTTTGTTTCTTATGCCAACAAAAAAAACTCTGCCAATCATAAAAATTTCACTCCACCCTCTGCCAAAATTTTCTATCAGGGGATACCAAAATACCGAAAATAAAATCCCATCATAAAGTGTCAGTTTCGACATCAAAAAAATAAACTTCGGCCAACAATAAGTTAACTTGTCCTCATAAACTCCGCACACAGTACAATAAGACTGGCAAATTTGATGGAATGTTAACCTGATGAACCATCAAAAGACTCAAACAAAAAAGGAAGAAACAGACCAAAGACGAACACAGCTGAGCTGAGAGAGTGAGTCACTCCTGCTCCTCCTTGAAATTATTGTCTTCAAATATAATGGTGTCCGCATAAAAATTCCTTACAAATTCTTTCGTCCTTTCTTATGGAGTTTCTGGTGATTTCTTTTTTCTTCAGTTTTATTTTTGTGGAGTTTTGCTTTTTTGTTCATCTATTCTTTTCTATAGAAATTCCAAAATTACCATAATTACAATTTTACATTCATTTGTCGCTGATAAAATAAAAAAAAGTTTCCTCATCTTTCCAAAGGAGAAAAGTTGATGTAAGAACATGAGAAAGAAGGTGGCGCTAGGTTTTTGGGATTCTACTACATTGAGAGTTTCCTAATATTTATATCTCATCTCTCACGTAGTATTGAAGTGAGAGAAAAGCTGTTATACCTACAATGATTTTTATTTTTTGAAATTTTATTACACTTAATTTATGCTTCATAAAAATGCGACAAACTTTTGCAGTATAGAAGCCAAAGCTAAAGCTGTCAATCCCTGTCTTGGGCTTGGTAGAACCTATACCTATTTTGTAATCGCAAGGTCCATTTCGTTTGTGTGTGCTGAGCTAAAGCTTACAAATAATATAATGGAAGGCGTTAAACAGGTTCAGTCAGAAATGAGAACAATATGATATAAAAAATGTGTTCTTCAGAAGCAGGACCGTAGTTGGATTTTTATATGGAAATTAAATTATGAAATTTTTAACTTCCCACAAGAAGTAATCGGTCCAATAGTCGAATCGAAAGTTTCGAAGTTTTAAGGTTCCTAAAATCTAAATCAAAGGTTTTTAGAGTCATATACGTTTGGAACACCTTTTTTCGTCGTCTTTGTCTAATAAAGAAGAAATAAAAGTCTGCATTTGTGGAAGAACAGGTATCCCAAAAAGAAAGGCATAGTTGCATGACTCATAATGCACCAAGCAAAAGTGGCACATAAGGCAAATACGTGCTGTTGACCACCCACACAAAAGCTTTAAAAAGAACGAACTTCGTATAAGCACGTGGAATGCTAGATCCCTTAATAGAATACGTGCAGCTGAACAATTAGAAGAGGCTCTAGGGTATCAAGCAGATCCAGGAAATACGATGGGATGGGCCAGGCAAAAAAAGGATACAAAACTACTATATATACTATGATGACTGCTTTGTCATTGGAGCTCGACTTAGTCAACAAGTCTTTAGGTTTACGAGTTCCTGATGACCATTTTTATCAAGAATTAATTCGGCAACATAAGCCTTATTTTTGCACACGCACCAACGGAAGAAAAAGATGACAGTACCAACAAATTTTGAGCTTCGATATTAAAATTGGCATGTGAAGTTGTAATTCAGGAGTAAGTCTCCAGTGTGCACTTTAAACACCTCAACAAAACTTGGAGTTCTCTAGATCAACCTATCGTAAACAAGATTGACCATATTGCGATCGACGCTAGACAAGCTTCTAGAATTATGGATGTCCGATATTTCCGAGGGGCTAACATCGACACGTTGTACCCAAGGTTCAATGCGGTTTTACAGACCTAAGGCAAACAGGAAGATGCTAGGAGAAAATACAACTTTAACTGGCTACAATAGCAAGATATCACCAAATCCTTTTCCGATCGAGTCACTAGTAACCTACCTCCAAGTTTTCTGCTGCCAACACCTTGTATCGACACTAGTAGCAACACTGTCAAGAAGCCGCCTCTGGGTGGCACTGGCCTGCTGGGATTCAAACAGCCAGCAACAGGTACCCAAAGGGAGAAGGGGAACACCGACTTCTCAGAAGGAAAAAGAGAGAAACGTTGAGAGGTTCAGAAACAGAAATGTAGTTAAAAAGGTTTATGAGATGGTTAAACATGATTCACAAGTGCATATATTTCGAAACGAAGGTGGCAAAGATGAAAGTGGAAACATTACAGTGGAACCGCAGTTAATGCTAAGAATATGGTAGGACTTCATCTGCTGGTTGTATAACGGTAACGATGAATCGAATTCCGCTGTCAGGCAGGATGACTCATGAAGAATAGAAGACGAAAGCCAACAATCCCTCCTTTCCGACTTAGACGAAGTAAGGATCGTCATATCTGAGCGGAAGACAGAGATATGACGACAGACAGGGCTACTGAGCCATTTGGAGATGATTTGGTGAGGAGCACCAACTCATCTGTAAAATATGGTTCGAAGAAAGCTTGCCCGATTGAATCTTGGAATCTCAGAATTGTTTAAAAATAAAAAATAAATTAGGTGGCGCAACAGTCCGTTGAGATCCAGGGCTTAGTGACTTACAACTCTCGACCATTCCTGTGTGCGAGTAATTGCAGGGATGGAGGGGACCTACAGTTTATATGCCGAATCCGAACGGCTAATTTGAGAAAGCACTTTTTCATGACAAGAATTACTCTTGGAGAGTTTGTCAATTCCTCGCAAGAGGCAGTACCAATAAATTTTAGGTGGCACAGACAGGGATCGAACCCAAGACCTCTCGCATGACAGTCCAACGCACTAACCATCAGGCACGGTTACTACCTCAGTATTGTTTGCTTGACTGATAGGTCCTTATCCGTGTAGCTACACTATTTTTGTCGTAGGGTTTCAAATCCCTCCCAAACTACGCTCCTACCTAACCAAAGGGAAATCAAAGGTGGTAAGGTGTTTAAAAGAAGTAAAATAAATGTTGGAATGAGAAAAAAAGTGCAATTTTGTTTTATTTTTATTTTTCAAATTTTTGTTGTCAGATTTGGTTAAGTAAATAAGTAGGTAGACGACGAAGACTAACGTACGAGTAAGGAATCAAGAAGAACCCAACGAACAGTACCTACCTACCTACTCACTCTTGCATTATTAATAAAAGAAAAACTTTTCGAATTTAAGTTATACGACTTGAATGACAAAACATAACGAATTCGCCAAATATGATTGAGGATTAGATTACTTTGTAAATATTGGTATGAGGTCGTAATTCACCAAATAAAAAGTTACAAAAGCCAATTGTGAGGTTTTTCTCAAATAATTGTTTTTTTTGTGTGTGTTTTTCTTTATTGTTGGTTTTTTAAATTGAATTCATAAGTTAATGATTTTGATGATTTTATTTTTATAAGTTTTAAGCTGTATGGAAATTTTATCGGGAAAATTTATATGACAAGCTTTTGCAAGACGTAAGTAGGTACTTTTAATTTCAAAGATTGCTAATTCTATCAACCAAATTTTGGTGTATAGACTAAACAGTATAGTGTATACGTAGAGTGAAAAATCATACATTTTTTTTAAATCATTTCAATATTATGAAACTGTGGATTTCTTTGCAATAAATCACAGACACAAATTTATATTATCCAAGCGGAAAATAAAGGTACTTTTAAGAGGTATGAAGTTTACTTCTTTTGGCATTATATTTTGAAAATACATATTGTCCACCAAAAAGTCAATAGTTTCAGGGTTTTCAGCGTATACTATGCGACATGCTGCGCAGTTTTTTTTTGGAACAACAGCTCTTGCACATTTGTTTAATGTGTTTAATTGATGACCGAAAGAGTTTGTAGTTGTGGCTCTATCGAGGTCATTATTGACTGTAACTTTCTGGTCAGCGTCATTAAAAAAACGGACCAATTGTATACCAACCCAAAAAGCACATCAAACAACAGTCAGTTTTTGAGGATTTCAAAGTTGTTTCTTACCTTTCTTTCTAAACTTAATTGTGGTAAATGTTACCACTTTCTCCACTTTCAATGGCAACTTCCATTTTCAACCCTTGCTTGTGTAGTGCTACTCCAAAATGATAGCAAAGGTTAGAATTAACCTGGGTCATCAGGCAGAGCTTTGCCTTCAAATCATAGCGGGAACTAACCTAAAGCAGATCTCCGACGAACTATCGGGTGAAATTAAAAACTAAATACAAGTGACAGATAGTCCTTGTCCAACATTGGAAAATAAAGGGTGATTTTCTGAGGTTAGGATTTTCATGCATTAGTATTTGACAGATCACGCGGGATTTCAGACATGGTGTCAAAGAGAAAGATGCTCAGTATGCTTTGACATTTCATCATGAATAGACTTACTAACGAGCAACGCTTGAAAATCATTGGATTTTATTACCAACATCAGTGTTCGGTTCGAAATGTTTTGATTGATTGTTTATTGTAGCTGAATTATTATACATCTTTTCATTAAACATACAATTTACAGAGACTTGGTATTAAGCTACCTTACTACTGAAAAATTTATAAAAATGTTTTTAAATATCATAGTTCTTAATAAATAATTGGTAGAAGGAAAAGCTACAGAAAAAACCTTCTTTTAAAAGATGAGATGGAGAGAAGGGGAGGGAATAACTAACCTCGATCAAATCGCTGACTTTTTACAACCATGTTTGTTATAAGTGATGTTTGATAATATAACTTTACATGTTTAACATAGAAACCAAATACGTTTATCACGCAATTTTATGAATAAATAAAATAAATAAATTAATGAACAAGTATAATAAACAAATATAAATAATGTTAATAAATAATCGAACAATCAAATGAATTCATAACATATAAATGAATTTTTGAACAATTAAATAAATAAATAAATAAATAAATAAATAAATAAATAAATAAATAAATAAATAAATAAATAGATAAATAGATAAATAAATAAATAAATAAATAAATAAATAAATAAATAAATAAATATGTATCAACTATAATAATTAAAGAGAATATCACAGAAGAAATAATAAATTAAATGAATAAGTAGATAATTTAATAAATAAATTAATAATAATAAATAAGAAAAATATCACAGGAGAAAAAGTAAATAAATAAATAAATGTATTTGTGAATAAATATATCACAGAAAAAAAAAAATAAATAAATAATTTAAAATGTAAATCCCTACAATTAAGTAATGTAAATATATTTCTATGTATAATCATAAAGTTAGATTTGATATGAGGTAGTTATCAGATGAACCACATACAATGTCGTATCTATTGCGTAGATTAATTATTCTACTAGGAATTCTTTCAATATTTGTCAATCTATGTAGTTCCGCAGTCGAATAGTGCCACGGCAAATTAAGCATCATTTTCAAAATTTTGTTTTGTATTCTTTGTAACCTAAGAATATGAGTTTTTGCGCATTTCCCCCACACAGGGGATCCGTACAATATTATGCTTTGAAAAATTACTTTATATATAATTAACTTGTTTTCCTCACTAAGCTTTGAATTTCTATTTATAAATGGATAAAGCATTTTTATTGTCACATTAACTTTATTTATTGTTTGTTGGATATGTAGTCCAAAAGTTAATGTTTTGTCAAGATGCACTCCTAAGTATTTGGCGTTGGATTTCCATTCTGTCTGCGATCCGTTAATTCTTAACCTTCCGCTGGGTAGAAAGCAAGCTTTTCTTTTCTTTGTGAAAAAGACGGCTTGAGTCTTTCCAGGATTCACCTTAATTTTCCATTTATTGAAATAATTCTCAATATCATCTAAGGCAGATTGCAAAATGGTTTCAATAACTAAACCATTTGAATCAGCTGAATAAATACAAGTATCGTCTGCAAAGATGGCGATTTCGCAGTCACTGGGCTTTGGAAAGTCAGATGTATATATGTTATACAAGAATGGTCCCAAAACAGATCCTTGGGGAACACCAGCAAAGATTTCTTTCGAATCTGAGCATGCAGCATTAATGAAAACATTAAATGTTCGTCCAGTTAAGAATGAGTATATGATTTTATTTATGTAATGAGGAAAATTCAAAATTCTTAATTTATGAATGAGACCTTTATGCCATACCGTGTCAAAAGCCTTCTCGATATCAAGTAAAACTAATCCTGTACTTTTCCCTAAAACGAAGTTATTTTTAATGTCTTTAGTTATCCTGTGTATCTGATGGACAGTACTGTGGTGAGATCTAAATCCGAATTGCTCAACTGGCAGGATATTATATCGATTTAAGTGATTTTGGAGATTGTTTTTGATGACCTTTTCAAGGCATTTGCTAATCGAGCTCAGTAAACTAATTGGCCTGTAGTTGCATGGCATAGACGAATCCTTTCCTGGTTTCAGAATAGGAATAATTTTTGCTTTTTTCCAATCCTTCGGGAAATACCCTAAATTGAAGCATCCATTAAATAAATTTAGTAGATACTCAATACCCTTTGTTGGTAGTTTTTTAAGATATAAGTTACGTAATTTATCGAGACCAGGTGACTTTGATATTTTTAAGCCCGACAGTATAAATTTGAGATCATCAAGAGTTAGAACATTTTCTTGAATATCAACTATTTGCGAACTTAAAGTATCACAGGACTGTTGAACAGCGACTTCAAGTTCATTGTTTCCTCCTATGTTACTGGTAATTAAATGATTTAAAAAGAATTCCCTGGCCAAAGCATCAGCTTTTTCAAAGTTTGATAGCATAACTGTACTTCCTATTTTAAACGCAGGAATAACACAATTTTTCTTTTTTAAAACCTTTGCGATATTCCAAAAGGGTTTGCTTGCTTTGTCCAAACTCTGCAGTTTATTGTTCCAAAATTTATTTCTGTATTCTGAAATTAATATTTTTATTTTATTATTTAATAACTTCATTTCTAACAAATAATCACGATTTCTAGTTCTAAGCCACCAAGATCTGTATTTATTTCTAGCTTTTATAAGATTAATGATGTTAGGAGGTAGTAAATTTTGGTTTTCGCAAGTTAATTTTTTTTTCGGTACGGATTGTTCTATGCTTTCAAGAATAATCTTCGTAAAATTTTCTACTGCTACATCTATTTCGTCGCATGTTACTTCTGCTGGAACAAGTTCCGGTGTTTCTTCTAGTTTTACGCGAATAACTCTCTTATATCTTTTCCAGTTAGCATTTTTAAAAACGTATACAAAATTATTATTTCGAACAGGTGATCTGTAAATACTACACACCACTGGGAGATGGTTAGAACTCATGTCATTTATGACCATAGGTTGGCTTACGAGTTCGGGCATATTTGTCAAAAATAGATCTATAGTTGACGGGTTAGATCTGTTATTAGGAGGAATACAGGTAGGATGAGGTGGATATAATATGCTAAAAGGATGCCTGGAATTTAAATCTGATAGAATGTTGCCCCATGCATTCGCTCTGACGCACCCCCAACTTCTATGTCTGCAGTTGAAATCTCCTCCGATTACAAAAAAATCATTAATTCTAACCAATTTTAACAAATCATTTCTTAGATCACATCTTTTACTTGGTGAGGTATTACCTCCCGGGAAATAGATTGAAATTATTTTTACCGAACGACCGTTTTCAAGTGGTATTTCAATACCAATATTTTCAATTAGTTTCGTATTGACTACAGAAAGTACGTTATGCTTAATTGATCGTTTAACAACCACGGCAACACCTCCTCCCCTTCTCTCTTCTCTATCTAAACGATAACATTTGTAATGTTTATTTGAGATATTAATATTTTTATCTAGCCATGTTTCATTAACTAGACTTACATCAATATTATGCTTACATAGAAAAGCAAAAAATTCTAATGATTTAAATCGAATGCCTCTAGCATTCCAACAATTTATTTTTAAGTTTACATTCATCATTATTTACCTGCGTATAAATACTTAATAGCTAATTGAGCAATACAATTGAATTGATCTGCTTTAGATTTGCAATGACTGAGAAGTGTAATCATCTCTGCTGTAAGAGAGTTGATTTCATCCATAGAGAAAAGTAAGCTGCTTGTGTTGGTTTGCTGACGATCGAAATCGGTTTTGCTGGTGGTTCTACTGGACCACACGTTTGGGCAGGTATCACCTTCATTTACATTTTTCGCTGCTGCAGTTGGCTCCGAGCTTTTGTGTGGTTTAAGCGTTGGAAAGTCATCATTACTCGGGATTAATAAATGTGGTTGTTGATTTATATTTCGCTTAGTCATCATAAAGCTTGAACGTTGTTTTTTTCTTGAAGAAAGTCTTTCTCTTATTTCAACGAAACTTTTTCTGCTAATGCATGATGGGTCATTTGACTTGTGTGCTTCGTTGCAATTTGCACATTTAATGATCATTGACTTGCATTCGTTCGTTCCATGATTCTCTGAACAGTTTGCACAGTGCGTTTTGATGTTACAATTTTTTTCCCCATGGCCATACATTTGGCAATTATAACACTGTGTTATTTTGTTTTTTGGTCTTCGGGCAAAGTCCCATTTAACTTGGGTTCTGAAGATTGAACGTGTGTTTTGCTTTAATTCATTTAATCTTACAGAACCTATATCAAGATAAACTAAATAAAAAATGTCTATGAATTGAGCATATTGTTTTTTAATAATTTTAACATTTTGGCATTTAAGTCCAATTGATATAAGTTCATTTTTTACGACATCAGTATTAAGTTCATGTAGTCCATATAACATCACTTTAAATGATCTCATGGCTGGGAGATCATGGGTATAAAATTGCCAGTTTTTTCTTTTTAATGCCTCTCTAAGGATTTCGCGTGATTCAAGACTTTCGCAATTTATTTTGATGCCAATGGACATTTTCTTAATGCTGTAGTCACTACACAATTTATGCACATCTTCACTCGTTTTTTGAAGAACGCACACAGATGGAATTTTAGATTGTTTTTTTGATGCTTTTGGAGTAGGGTCTATAATTTCATCACATTCGATATCACTGTTATCTGAATCCGGTAGAGTTTGCAAGGGTCTAAATTTATTGTTTCTATTTGGTTCCTTAGAACTCATCTTAAGGGTTTTGACGTGTGAAGACGAAATGTCTTCAACACTAGGTGAACGATTTCGTTTACCGATTTTGGTTTTTTTTCACTTTAGTATACCGCACAGAAATGTGTTTCGCGCTTTACGTCCGATTTATGGTCTACATAATCGACCAAGTGAGCAAACAATTAATGCGATTGTGACCAAGTTTCGCACTCAGTTTACTTTATTGGACATTAAACCAACCACACGAATGCGTACAGTGCGTACAGAAGAGAATATTGCGTCTGTTTCTGAGAGTGTTGCTAAAGACCGTGAAATGTTGATTCGTGGCCGTTCGCAGCAATTGGGTTTGTGTTATTCGACCACATGGAAGATTTTACGCAAAGATCTTGGTGTAAAACCGTATAAAATACAGCTCGTGCAAGAACTGAAGCCGAACGATCTGCCACAACGTCGAATTTTCAGTGAATGGGCCCTAGAAAAGTTGGCAGAAAATCCGCTTTTTTATCGACAAATTTTGTTCAGCGATGAGGCTCATTTCTGGTTGAATGGCTACGTAAATAAGCAAAATTGCAGCATTTGGAGTGAAGAGCAACCAGAAGCCGTTCAAGAACTGCCCATGCATCCCGAAAAATGCACTATTTGGTGTGGTTTGTACGCTGGTGGAATCATTGCACTTTATTTTTTAAAGATACTGTTGGACGCAACGTTACGGTGAATGGCGATCGCTATCGTTCAATGCTAACAAACTTTTTGTTGCCAAAAATGGAAGAACTGAACTTGGTTGACATGTGGTTTCAACAAGATGGCGCTACATGCCACACAGCTCGCGATTCTATGGCCATTTTGAGGGAAAACTTCGGAGAACAATTTATCTCAAGGAATGGACCGGTAAGTTGGCCACCAAGATCATGCGATTTGACGCCTTTAGACTAATTTTTGTGGGGCTACGTAAAGTCTAAAGTCTACACAAATAAGCCAGCAACTATTCCAGCTTTGGAAGACAACATTTCCGAAGAAATTCGGGCTATTCCGGCCGAAATTCTCGAAAAAGTTACCCAAAATTGGACTTTCCGAATGGACCACCTAAGACGCAGCCGCGGTCAACATTTAAATGTAATTATCTTCAAAAAGTAAATGTCATGGACCAATCTAACGTTTCAAATAAAGAATCGATGAGATTTTGCAAATTGTATGCGTTTTTTTTTTTAAAGTTCTCAAGCTCTTAAAAAATCACCGTTTACAATCCAAATACTACTTAAATTGATACATGGCCTCGAGCTTTTCTTAGAAGAACGAATGATGGCCCAACCTAAAAACATCTGAAAGAAAAAGAATAAAGATGATTCTGCTAGGTGATTCCTCAATATGCCCTAAAATCTGCTCGAAGGCCTAATGGTTTAAGTGTAATTTAAATTCTCAGAGCGAAACTAGATTTTTCCTCACAAATTAAGAATTGATAATTGACGAAGCACATTCTTCAAAGACATTTTTCTCCATCTCAGTCAGTGCGTTCCATTTTTCGAACTTCATTGTGAATGATCCCTTTTACAATGGACTGCTTAATTGAGCAAATGGGGTTAAAAAACCAAGCTTACCTAATACCAGAAAAATAAGATGAGCTTCGCACTAGAGGGAAAGAATACTGCCGTTACATGTAATAAAAAGAAATGATACGGAAACAATGAAGTAAGCTAGGTTGGATGTGAGAAGCCACCAAAAAGTCCCTCTTTATGAGATCATAAATTTGAAGGGAGCGTTTTTTGTTAAATTCAACAACAAATTTACGAACAAAATCGTTATTTTGTCAAGTTTTTTAGAGGAATTGCAGTTTTCGAATTCTGTCTTTTGTCAAAAATTCTTACATAACTGATTGTAATATTTTGTTCACCAAAATTTGGGTTTTATCAGTTCCTTTTAAAAACCCTTATTAACTTCCCATAGGAAGTTATTGTAATGGGTCCGATTTGTCAAATTAAAAATGTTGACATTTCTCGACGTTTCAAGGTCCCTACAGTCGAAAATAAAGATTTTTAGAAAGATGAACGTCCATTCGTTCGCGACGTTTTTTTTTGTCATTCATAGCTCAAGAACCAGAAGAGATATTGATACAGTTAATAATGCAGAAAGGACTCTTAACAAAATTAAGTGGGTGTTTTTTTTTTATCATAGCAGTTTAGAAAAAAGATGAAAATATTGGTTAAACCTAAATATCTCACGAACCATAGAGACTTAAATTAAATTTTATATTATATATTGTAACATTATACCAATGAAGTATATTTCTTGAAAAAACACTTAACGGCTTTGTATATAAATCAAAGAAACTGAAAAAAAAAAATTGTCACCTAAAAAATTTTACGAATAAAAAATGATTTTATCTCCAAAACAATTTTGAGAAAAGAAAAATGACGTTTTTAACTTCTGATAAAGTTTTGAGAAAAATCAAATTTACAGTTTTTTTTATAAAATATAAAAACCTTAAAAACAACATAACTCAAAGTTGGTAAATATTGAATTTCGACTTAAACATATTTTCAAAAATTTGAGATTATGGTTCTCATTTATTTTATCTTATAAGAAAAATTGTTTTCAACAATTGTTCAAATTTGAAAAAAACCGAATTGACAGTTTTTTTTACAAACAATAAAAACCTAAAACAAAAATAATAAAAGTTCGTAAAAATTAATTTTCGACTCAAATGTCTTTTCAAAAATCAAAAATATTCAAACTTATTTTATCTCACATATAATATTGTTTTCGACATTCAGTGCATTTTGGATAAAAATCCAACTTACCGTTTTTTCATAAAAAAAATAAAATTTACAAAAAACAGTACGAACATTTGATAAAAATTATGATCGGTTCTCGATATCACGTTAACAATAGAAGGGTTTGACTTCAAATTAATTGCATTCATCCAATTTGTATTTGTTTATGTAAGAAAAAATAAAACTTAAAAAAAATGCTATTAAAATTGGTAAAAATTGGTTAAGGACTCGTTAGCAAAAATAGATTTCGAAATCAAATGCAAAATATTGTAATTAATTTTTAAGAATAATTCAATTAACAACTTTTTAAACAAATCACAAAACCTACAAACATCTTAAGCAAGACAAATCGGCAAACAGGATGGGAAGTTATTAGTGTGGGTCGCATCCAAGCCTCTTTTTTCATAAACAGAGCCACAACTTTTCACATATATTTCTTTCAATAATTAAAGAAAGGATTTTAATAATCCTAAACAGTTCCACTTCAAAATCTGTTCTGCACCGTAATTCATACTTTGGTCGTTAAGCAACTTAGATTATACTTCAGTTCTTTTGTGGTATAATTTTGATGCAGTGTGCATTTATAGTTCTTTAAGATTCATCCACAAATTTAAGTTACTAGTTTTTTTGAATTTTATATTCTACAAAACAACAACTGTCCCAACACTTTTCGGATCTATTGGACAGAAAAGAAAAACAATGTTTCAGGGATTTATGGGATATTTCAAAAGATTTGCACCCCGCTTATACCAACACAGTCTATCTACTTCCTTTCTATTTTTCCTTAAAGCTAATTCTCAAAGCTTTAAATTTCAACTTCTATCCTTATAGATCATCCCTCTTTGTTTTATTGTAGTTGTTTTTTCTTCTTCTTAGGTATGTCTGTCTGTCTGCATTTTTAGGAGTGCGAAAGTAAATTTTCATTTTTCTCTTATTGCTTTGCTATATTTTTTATGTTGCGTATATACTTTTGTAAGTCTGTAGGTATGAATATTATTTGGAAAATGGACCGTTATCCGTTTCACAAAATCCGATATCCTTCTCTATGAATGTATTTTGTAACGCTTTCAAGAAGAAAAGTTGAATCTGCTTTTTCTGCGTTGCCTTCTACTGCTACAGCTACTCCATCTCGATCCCGTCCCTACACAACCATATCCATTAATACCCATTAGGACTTTAAAATGCGAATTCATTGAAATGGAATAGAATTTTAACGGAGAGATATGTAGGTTGGTATAGAAAGCAAGCTGGAATTTGGGAATGGGGTAAAATGGGGGATGGGGGTCCTTTGGGCATATCTGGATCTGTAACAAGTCTAAATGTTTTTTGGATTCACAGAGGATTTACTACAAATTCGGGCACAAAACTTCGAAAACAAACGACAACGAGGTAGAAGAGAGACGTATAGAAACTAAGGCAAACATTTTTCTTTTTCACGCGAGAAAAGTGTGAAGTGATGGCAATGGAAAAATTAACATATTATCGTTTTGTAGGTAGCTTGAAAGAAAAAAATAAGACTTATCTGGTATAAGCAGAAATATTCTGGAAGGGAAAAGGATAATGTAGTCGACCAACAAGCTGATGAATCTATATCTATACGACACAAAAAAAACAACATATATACATACATAAGGACAAACACAGCCCTAGAGTATAGATACGTTGTACCTAAGTTGTTTGGGAAATTATTTTTCGAACAACTTTAAGACAAGGATAGCGATGAAATGCGACAACACAAGGACACTCTGATGTTGAAACAAATTCTTCCATACATTTGCGCAATATTCTTTGAATTAACACTCCACTTTTCTAAAGTGATTTTGATGCGCTTTGTTGGATTATTTTATAAAAAAAATAGTTTTACTGAAATGTATGTATTGTTGAGTTTAGAAATGTATATTTTCTCGTAAATGGGGTCAAAAAATGTCTATTCTGAACAAAACGAAGGTAGAAACTCCTTGCGACACATATACCAACTATGTGGCAGGCATTGCAGTCGTTAAAAAAAGTCAAGATTTTTATCAAAGATATACGATGGTACAGAAATCCTTAAAGTGAACCCGGAGATTTTGTTTGTCTGTCTATCTTCACCTCTATAAAGTCTAAGTTATTGGGTCAATTGAGTTAAAATTGAATTCTCAGCAGCAACGCTTAAGTCGTTTTAATCAATTTTTAAAACCAAACATAACATCCGATATGCAGATTTTTTGAAATGTTCTTCTTTTCTTTTTCTCAAAACCTTTATACAAATAAGGTGTGATTAACCATTAGCTAATATTTTTATTTTGTTGCTAAGATTTTCCAGTCGAAAACTTATTTTAAAAACTTTCAGAAAACTTGAACTTTTTCTAAAAGTTGTATCTTATGTTAAAAACTTTTTCTTCGATACATTAAGTTATTTTATAAGTAATATTATTTTTTTCGCAAAGTATTCGAAGTGAAAAACATTTGTTTGTATTCATAGTGACGTTAACTCCATTTGAGGTAGCAGTCGCAGAGATCCCAGCGATTTGTTTGATGACCAATGTAATTAAGCGATTAAACGTAAAAATTCTGCATACCGAGCAATGCAAAAATCTCCTAGATCTTGTTATGTGTCGCATTCCTTAAAACTCTGGTCTTGATCCAGGAAACGCTCGTGAAGCTGGAGTAGGGTTACTTCTTACAAAAACGGCAATCAGAAGCCTTGGGGAAAGGCTAATTAAAGCTAGGTTTCAGAGTAGAGTACGACCCGTCACCCAAGACCCTTCGCATGACAGTCCAACGCACTAACTATCACGCTACGGGTACTACTTGAACACAAACTGTGCCATAAAATTAGCTGGTTGTCGACGGACAGGCAAGCGTGTTCCAACCAAATTGACCACTTAGCGATTAGTCGACGTAGTCGAAGCAGTCTCTTGGATGTCCGAAACAGAAGAGGCGCCGACATGTTGCGTACTGCTACAGTTCAAAGATCCAACGGAATAACACGAGCCCCGATATTCAACATTACCAGACTAAAGGATACCACGACCCGTCAACAATTCGGGGACCACCTGTCGCACGAAATGAGAACAATCAGCAGCACAGTACATGACGACATCGAACACCATTGGAATGCTGTCAAAAATGTTTTCATTTCAGGTGCTGACTGAAAACCGGTCGGAAAAAAGGAACTAACAACACTTGGCTTTCAGAAGAATCTTGAGCAAGGATCAACGAACGCAGGCAATTAAAGGCTCGAATAACTGCTGGACAAGGGGAAGAAAGAAATGAGCTGGAGTGCTAGTACCACATGAAAAGGAGAGAGGTTCACTGCAGTGTGCGTATTGACGCAAGAAGCAGAATATGCTCTAAAGAGGTACTACATCAGGATTGTTAACAGAAAAACCAAAGAGCTGACCGGTACACACAGCTCAAAGCACCACCTGGTGAAAGAAGTAGACGGTACTGTGATAAGTTCGGTGGATGAGCAAAATCAGAAGGTGGAAAGAACGCTTTTCCTCATTTTTAAACAGAGTGTTTGCAAACACCGTGCAGCCTATGACTCCTGAAGCACCTAAAAAAACTAGTAGCAAAAGTCGATACCGAAAAAGCAGGATTCCGCGCTCGATCCCCCTGTACTGATCATATCAACACCCTGCGGATCATTATTGAACAGTCCGTTAAATATCGATCACCAGTACACCTGCTGCTCATTGACTTCGAAAAGGCCTTTGATAACGTTAACATTGAGTATATGTGGTTAGCTTTACGGAGGAGAGGCATCCCAGAAATACCAATTGCTATTATTAAAGCAACATATGATGGATCTAAGTGTCACGTTCTTCACGATGGTAGGTTGTCAGATGATTTTGAAATCCGTAGCGGAGGCAGGTTTGTTTTTGTTTGTCGCCAATATTGTTTTTGTTTGTGATAAGCAATGTACTGTGCGCAGCTTTGTCAGGTAGGACTTTGACACCCTATTCAAATTCGAATTACGCGGCCGATGTTTGCTTACTCTCCCATAGGATCAAAGGTCTCCATCAAATGACAACAAGAGTAAAGAGGGAAGCAGAAGTTGTGGGGCTGAAAATTAATCCCGGCAAAACAAAAATGATCAGCCTCGGAGTCCGACAATCCTCTTAAGTAAATTTTACTCGCAACCGGTCAAAAAAAGTAGAGCTTTCAATACCTTGGAAGAATCGTCTCCATTGAAGGCGGAACCGAGCAAGACGTCATCTGCCAAATCGACAAAGCAAAAGCGGCGTTCAGTATGTTGCCGAAAATTTGGAAGCATAACTCTACCACTTTAAGGACAAATGTCTAATCTGTACTTCTTTATGGGTGCAGCACTTGGAAGGTTACTTTAGCCATTACAAGAAATCTGCAAACCTTCGTGAATAGATGACTTCGTAACATCCTAAGGATTTTCTGGCCAAACCGTATATCAAATGGCGTCCTTTATAGAAGGACAGGCCAAGAACCTATAGACTCTATAATAGGAAGGCGTAAGTGGCAATGGATTGAACATACGCTTTGAAAAGGTAATGACTGCATTGCAGATCAAGCAATGCAGTAGAATCCGCTCTCACAAGAAGGAAGAAGAGCTGAGCGACCGAGGAGCACAAGGCGCAGGATAGCCGAGGTGGAATTAGAGTCACCAGGCAAAAGCTGAAGGGAACATCTCCGAAAACCGTACACAATGGCGCGTAGGCGCCCCATTCTCCATACGGGGTTGCCACCGAATTTAAAAGGTCTGAGGAGCTAAGGAAGTAGGTATACCTAAAAAGGGAGATACCAAAGAGTGCAGCAATTATAGGAGTATAACGTTGTTGAATAAATCCTATAACACATTTTCATCTATCCTACAAGACTGGATAGCCCCATACGTGAAAATAAAAATTTCAAGTAGTCTAATCATTCATTTACCTTGGGTCAATAGTAGGGCCCGATAAAATGTCTTGCGGAAAAAAGATAACCCCATTTGTGAGGCATTTCGACAAAAAGTATAACGACAAGTTATATGAAATTTATCATACCAAGAATGATAAGGGTTAATAGCATACAGTGGGCACTTAGCACCCATCAGCGAAAAAAGCCCGCCTGTAATGGTCTTTGGGGTACGACTCAGGCAGAAGACTTCGGTAATACAAGAAGTAAGTAAGCAAGTAAGTGAAAAAAATTTTGTTAGTTTTGATTATCTTTAAAAAAAATAGGGGTCAATAAAATTGTTAACTTTTTCTCTTAAATTGTTATAATTCAAAACACAAACTCAATTTTTTAAAAGCCTTTTCTGTTATTTTTTTACTGTCGTTGAACATTTTTGTAAAACACTTATTTCAAGCCCGTAACTTTCTATGAGAAGTTAAAAAATGTAAGGTTTTGAGGTGTTTAAGTGCCATAAATTGTTTAGCTTTAACTATTACGAGTTATTACGAGTTAACTTCAAAAACAATACATTTTATTTTTTTTTAGTACCACCTTGTAATAATTCTTTCTGATTTAAATTTAATGTATACGTTTTAGGTTAGTGACCCATAAACTTTTTGTTATAATTATAAACTAATGAAAATCCTAACAAATTTTAATCTTAGTGTATTTTTTTTCAACTACCAATAACTTCCCTTTTGGCATTTAGAACCCTTAATTATGAGTAATTGCCTTAAAATCCTCTAAGTAAGAAAGTACTTAGACATATATATTTATAATCTACAATCTCCTAATCCCAATATCCCCTCATAGACCATTAATACTAATTCCATTTTATCTTCACATATTACCTACTTATTTCCTCTCTATAACTATACCTAAATATCTATATAATTTGCTACTTAGGCAAGAATTTTTCCACATCATTTATTTCCACTTAGAATTCAATGGACCAACAGTAAATGCCTTTCAGATAGATATGAAGCAACACGGCCCTTCCTATACATCCTTCGCTCGACATAAAAATGGGGAAACAAGAAAATATGGATATGTGTTTATAGGATTGTGTGCAAAAGAAAATTCTCAAGAATTTTCAACACTCCTTTTGTGGAGTTCGAGTTCACAGAAAATCTAAATTAAATTCAAAATTAATAATAATTGAATTTTATGCCATCATCATCATCATCATCGTCGTCAGGACTCATGAGACTAGAAGAAAGGACACTGCATTTCTCTATGCATTCTCTGTTTCATATTCATTATACCACTCGACAGGACACAGAGACGATAATCAAATTTTCCCAAACACAAAAATCCATCACATTCACACTACAGAGGTCCTCTTCTTCTTTTCCACACTTAAAGTAAAAGACTCCTGGATGGAACGAGTCCTGAGAAGAAAGTGGCGGAAAAAGTCAAAGAAGAGAGAAATAAAAATAAAAAACAAACAATAACTGTTCGTTTCTTGAACGTTTATCCTGCAATCATTGCAATGTTTTGTGTGGTTGGCCATGAGAAGCAAAGTGCATATGACAAAGAAAAAAGGACCCAACAACCGAACTGACTACGTGATGGCATTTTCCATTCAATAGTTCGGTTGGTTTGTTAGGTGTTGGGTGGGGTTGTTGTTGCACGAGGCACAAGCACGACACAGAGCCCAGACGACACATTCTCTTTTATATCCGTTATCCTGTCCGTAGTATAAAGCTATGTAGGGTAGGTGCTCGATTCAATGAAAATGAAAAGTGGAAAATTGTTATCGACTTCATTGAAGATAGAGGTGTGCTTCGATTCGATCTGTTCATGTTATCACACTATAGCCACACAAAGTCACACACATAGGCACACATAAAAACCTGATGACATGTTTGGACTTTGGAAAATCCTTCTTTGGATGTGACGATGATTCTGTGTGTGGTTGGTTGCATAGTCTCTGAGTGGTCTTCCACACACAATATCCTGACTCTGGTCGGATTTGTGAAGCGTTATACCAAATTGATAGTCATTGGAGGAGTTCAAGGCATTCTTCAGGGAGCCTGTATCCTTTTCGTGTGTTCGTGGTTTGATATAGCTTCTCTTAGAATGAATGACGAAAATGAGAAATATTGTGAAAGAGTAGCTTTGCGGTAACAAAAGGAAAGATTTTCATCTTATTGAAGGTAATGGAGAGCTTTTTTCTTGAAGGATCTCTTGCTTTTGATACAAAAACAGAGGCACAAGGATGAGTCAAAAAAATAATGAAGTGGGTAAGCAGGAAATCAAAAATTGTTACAGTTAAATACTGAAATAACTGAAGGTTTTTCTTCTTTAAGCTCAAATGCACAAGATTCAGTGTTAAAATGCATTCAGTTTGATAAAATACTGGGATTTATCTAAGCTAATTTTATATAATGCCTTAACTAATTTTACCTAAAGGTATGAGCTTATTTTAACTAGAGTCTAGGCTAAATTACATTGGTCCTAATCTATTTACCTAGGCTTAAGCTAATTTTAGAGCTAACGTAATTGTGCTGTCAGTTTTTGTTATTAACCTTGGTGCTAAGCTTAATTTAACTTGCTACACAAGCTTATGAATAAGGTAAATCACCTTAAGAAATATGTTAAATTAACATTGTCCTAGATAAATTTAGCTATGCAGGAAAAATGTTTAGCCTCCTTTAATATCTTCCCAAAGTTCTTATAAACTTGTTGGTTTCCTCAAACCTGATATTCTACATCGTTCCATAGATTTTCAATGGGATTTAGGCCAAGGCAATACATTGATTTGGTGATCACTAATCCACTGCGTTACTAGCCGTGAAGAGTGCTTAGGATTGCTGCCATGCATAAGTGTAAACGATATTGGCAAATATTCGTCAGAATAGGGCTTCCGTGGTACCAGTGGCGTGCCGGTTATTGCGTTGGACTCTCATGCCAGAGGTCAAGGGTGCAAGCAAACCCTGACTGTGCTGGGTTAATTGTACTATAACAAATTTTTTAAGTTCTGAACAATATTACTGTTATTTTACAATTTACACATAATTTTAACAATTTGTTCTGACCACTTGGCCATATACACTTTAGTTATGCCGATGTAATCTTCTAGAATTAAACATAAACATGACGTGTAACTTACTTACTTACTTACTTACTTAAGTAAGTCTACAGTCCGGGGCGGACCTGGGCCTCAACCACCATGGTCCCTAGCTAGCTGTCTCTAAGTTGTTTGAGGTCTTCACTCATCTGAGTGCGCCATCTGAGTCGTGGTCTTCCTCTACTGCGGGATGTTCATTCGCTCTACCTAGCCATCTAAGGCGTTGGACTTTAATTCTGCTAACTAGGTCAGTGTCACTATACAGCCTGTACAGTTCGTCGTTATATCTTATAAACAATTCTCCATCCATGCGTACGGAGCCAAAAATCATCTGAAGAATTTTTCTCTCGAAACATCCTAAGACGTTCTCATCTCTCTTTGATAGGGTCCAAGCCTCAGCGCCATAAATGAGATGCTCGAGAAAGGACTTTGCTTCTCAATTGCTTTCTAACTCCAAAGAAGCATTGATCTGCAAGAGTCATTTTTCGTTTGATTTCAACACTGGTGTCGTTGTCTGTGTTTATAGCGGTGCCTTAGTAGACGTTTTGTCCACGTCGTAGTTGTTCAATGTGCTTTTTTGATGACAGCATATACTTGGTCTTGCCCTCATTGACCACTAAACCCATCTTCTTCGCTCCGTCGCATTGCTCAAAAATGCTCCACTGACATCACGCTTTGATCTTCCAATTATGTCAATATCATGTTCCACTGATCGTCTTTACAGGCTTCGGTTCGTGCTACCCCTGGGAGTTTTTTTTTTTAATTTTTACGAATCTCATTAATGTTGTGACATCCCTCTATCTCTTTGATCGTGCGCTTCTCGTGCTCCATTCTTTTCCATGTAAGAAGCCGGTGTTCCTCTCTCCTCTTCTGGTCGTAGAGCTTTCGAGCAGCTCTGGTTCTTCTGTGCAGCGTTGTTTTGTATGCCTCTTGTATGTATGCACTTCAGAGGCGGAATCTCTAATGGCTGCAAGGCAATGTTGCCACTGGTTTTCATTGCAGCATAGGACTCCTTAAGAGGTTATTAGAGACTCGCTCGGAAAAGGAATGGCAGTCTCTGGCGATTGTAGCCGTCTAACGACGAAACTTCTCACAGTTCTTCCTTGTTTTGGCTTGGACCGGGATATCCGTAGCCGTACTTTGACTACAACGAATTAGTGGTCCGAGTCAATGTTGGCCCTCACAGTCTTTTAGTTTGACTTTGCCCGGTCTATCCCATCGCACTTCTTGGATGGCGGTAATATCTGCCTTGCAGCAGTTTAGGGCTTTCGCTAATTTTTCGGCTGCACGTGTTCTATTGAGGGACCTAACATTCAGCGTACAGATCCAAAGTTCGTTGTTCTTATTTCATTTGCTTGGGTTCTCAACAGTAAATCCGTCCGTATCCGAAGCTTGTTGGTGCTTCGCAACTAATGTTTTTTGTGGTCAGCTAGTCTAGTCACCCCGATGGTACATCCCATAACAAGGAGGGCCATATCCTTAGTATAAACTTCAAGGATAGTGAGCCGGATTAACAGCTCCTTATAGACTTGGCCTCCGAATAAGTCGTAGAAGCCCTATAAGATGTTTACTAAGTAGTTCAACCTTACTGGAACTGTAGATGCCAACGTTGATTTTATCTCGAGAATTCGTGATAAGGAAAGGACCTTTAGTGGAAACACCTTTCCCCCCTCTCTCGGTTGCTGCCCTCAACAACTTTCCACTGGGGTTAGAACCCAATCGCCAGTTGAGGTACTAGGCACCCTATGTTCACCTCACGGAGGTGACAGTAGGAGTTGATAGACAGAGGTGGGTTTTGATAAAAACCTGTGGACGCTTGTGTCCTCTTGAATGCACATGTCTACCATTTGAACATGACTTGTAAGGAGTTGTAAATTTCTAAAGACCACAGGTTGAAACAGCTTAGGTTGTGATAGTGTACAAAGCTTGTAAGAAATTCCTTTGTCAACTAGTAAAAGGATTTTTCACTAAATCAAAGCATTATATGCTGATTCTGCAAATCGCTTCTTCTTGGAAGCCTTGCCACAAGCCCACGACTCGAGAGTATGTAGTCGTGCATTCAAATTTTGCACTGGCTGACCTAACACATACATAGGTTATTTAGAGAAATTAATTCCTCCAACAATTTTTGAGTGGACTTCGGTACTCAGAAGCAATGTTCTGTTGAAATGACAGTTTTATTATTTTGGTGGTTTTTCAGTGGTCTCTAAGAAAGTATTTTGATAACCTTATTCCGAAGTTTTGATGTTTTTTTTTTCGGAAAAATGCAGGTCACAAAACTCATCATAGGATAAACTTTACCAAACCATGACGTGATCGTTCTGCACTCTAACGACCATTTGCGAAGCTTCTTTGGATTGAGTGGATACATTTTGCCAATCTGCTTATTAAATTTTTCTTCAACTGAGTTTTCCCTTCTGTAAGTAAATGTATTACGTAAACAGCAGAATTTCACACTCTCTTTGATAAGTAACTCTAAAATTGATTTCAAACATTTTTAATGAAGTAAGAAACATAGGCGATTAGGGTTGGTAATGGCTAAATTACTTCGGACCTTTCCTTAACAACTACTGTACTTCTGACATTTCCCTAACAACTGCTGTACTTTGTATCCACATTATTTCTTGCAAATAGTGATAGTTCTATGTGAGAAGTGGAAGCTCTGGAAATTGCTTTAACACTCAGTTCGAACCACCTTGAGTATTAAAGCATATGAGAGGAAAAAATCGTTGACATTGTAAAGTTTTCAGTCTGAGTATTAACTAACATTTGCGTAAGTTAACCAACTCCCAAGGTATTTAATTAAATATATTAAACTTTTAAACAATTTGCATAATAAATAAGTATAGCAGTTGATACTTTATTCGTTTTTTCATAGAAACCAAAATAGAAATCTTTGTGAGCACATGATGAAGTTGAAGTGTTAAGTTAATTGATATCTAAAGTGCAAGATGTTACTTCTTTTTTTGGAAATTCTTGTAAGTGTTTCAAGTATTTCTGTAAAAGCAACTTATTTTTCTTCGGAAGCTATTAAATTAGCTATAACAAGTTCTTTCAATGGAAGAATAAACCTGCTCTATACAAATATTCGAACAAATTTCAACGAGAACAATTTCATCTTCACCGATATGTTGGATAATATTTTGGAAGAAAAATGGGCTTTTCAACTACAAATCGATGTGAACAACGAAGGATATCAGGCAGTTGGCGATTATAATCTTTGGTTCATAGATTCTTTTGAATCATTTACGTAAGTATAGTTTTTTTTTTAATTACAAAACAGAGTTCATAATGAATTTCTTTTAAGATTTCTTGAACCGATGATACGTGACCATGGAGGTGATGCTCCAGTTTATTATTTGGTCTTCTTGAAAACACCAAAAACTGATTTAAATTTGGTTGAAAAGCTTCTAGCTGATATGGCTCTCTTAAATGTTGTTAACGTAAATATCGTAATAGAAGACAATGCATCCAATGAAGTTATATTCTATACATACTTTCCTTTTCGAGCAACACAATGCCATTCCACAGAACCTCTTGAACTTCTGCGATTCCACAATTTTTCGAAGATAACACCTCAAGGCTTCTATCCAACAAAAGCTGATAATCTGCAGAGATGTACACTTAAAATTGTTACACGCAACCCCACCTTCTTTAGAGGTGTCAAACAGTATTATGGTCTACCGGAAGTTGGAGGCTTAGAGATTGCATTAATTGACGAATTTTCAAGAAGAATGAATTTCACGATTCAACTAATAGAACGATTCATTTACGAAAAAGTTCTATTTTTAGAAAATGGCACTAGTTTTGGAGGATACAAATTAGTAAGTACTTGGGTTTCCCATATTGGCTATAGCCTAATAAACTTTTTGTACTATAGATTCAAGAAAATGAAGCTGACATCATGATTGGCTTCCACAAACATGGACCATTACAAGATCATTATGTAACTCCAAGTCAAACGTATTTCTTTAACTGGGTAGCCATAGCTCTATGGCGACCTCCGTACACGTTCCGGAAATTTTCATGGCTTTTTATTCCATTTCAAGTTAAAACATGGGGTTGGTGTTTGGCCGTGTTGATTTCAGCAACGATTGGTGTATTTATTGTTAAAAAAATGCCGTTTTTAGTGAGATTCCTGCACCTCAATCTGTATCGATCCAAGCTGACAAATGTTGCATCCATGGCACTTGGCTTATCAATTGAATACTTGCCCACAACAAATTTTGTAAGACAATGTTTCGTTATCTGGAGCATTGGAACTTTGACCATTCGAGCAACTTATGAGGGCAAACTCTTTGATTCGTATAGAAGCCTGACAGGTGCTGGGACCCCTTTGACAGTTCGACAGCTTTTAGCACAAAATTACACCATTTACTCTCAGTTTACCTACGCTTTTGTGCTCAACGAACTTGGAGGCATTGGAAGCTTTAGCTATCAAAGGTTACCAACGACAAAAGTTCTTAGCAACCGAACTCAAAACAATGCTGTCATAAGTTCTTTCGTCTATATGTATGAGGTTTATGATCCGGAAGAATTGGAAAACATGATCATCGAACCTTTATTTTATGAACATGTTTGTTTGTTTATGAAGAAACATTCGGTTTTGGCATCGAAAGTCAATGATATCATATTTCGTATGGAAGAAGCTGGCCTTTTTAATAGTTGGAGAGAACACTATGAGTTTTTGAAGACAATACATTTTTCTTTGCATAAGGATAATGTTCGTGAACCTGGACCAATAGCTTTAAATCAGTTCATATACACTTTACTCATGTTTGCTATTCCAATTGGTGTTGCTATTGTGGTTTTTATAATTGAGTTGAATTGGAAGGAAATTCAACACAAATTAGCTGAAATAAAACTCAGATGTTAGCACAAAGCAAGAAAAAGATTCTATTTTAATTAAGTTTAATTAAGACAAGTATAGAGAAAGGGCTAAACGAAAAAAGGACCATTTTGAGTTCTAATTTCTTGAGTTTATTATTCCGTATACCAGTAGACATGTTTGATTT